>NC_139252.1:55687180-56287180 GCF_977018435.1 Lepisma saccharinum | reverse complement strand
AGAGCAAAAATAACAGTCATTACTATGGTTATGGGGCAAGGAACAGAATGATTCATGGAGCGCAGTGGAGGAGTGGTTGAATGGGGATTTTAGGATGATGCGTCAGGGAAAACTGGACGTTTGACATTAGGTCATTCACTCATATATCCTTGTCTCAATAGTATAAATTGAAAGTTATGAGGAGCAGCTTATTTAAAGTTACGGAAGATTCTACTAACTGCTCATATTACTTACCATTTCAGGTGATACGTGGGGTGTCAAAATCCAAAAATAGTGTTTTGCGCAAAAATGGTAAGTGATGGAATGTTTTTACTATTTTTCCTGTAATCAGCGCCAAAAACTACATAGCAATCATCATTCAAGTTGAAACAGTTTTTTCATCGCAGACCTGTGTAATTTACTGTAATTCTTCAACTTCAAGATGCACTTTAAATATTACTTCAGCTTTTGAAAAAAAATGCAATTAAAGGCACACAAATGTACATACCAGTAATACAGATACTTTATTAGAAAATTATCGTACAGAATTACATTTACATTGTTGTTACACTTGTTACATTTTCCTTTAACAATATTACTGTAAGAAAATTTCCTTAAGGCTGAGTTCTATCAATATCGAGCAATATACTTCATTATTGAAACTGACAAATACTCCATTCTATGTATATTGTAAGAATGCATGATATATTTATACCTAGATACTAGGATTCAAGATGCCATCGAATCCACTGTGAACCTAAAGTTTCAACATCCAAAACCCAATAGATTAAGAAAATATATGGTAAATGAAGGAATATTACCCTTCAAAATCATTACATGAAAAGTTAGGTTAGATTTTCATCTTGTTTACATGAATATACTAATTTTTAAAGCCAAACCACATTTCAAACAGCTAAATTTTACAAGTGCCTCTGTGCTGTTTCTGGTTACTTAATTAATAATGACATTCATGTTTTACAAATATCAAACATTTTCATCCTAGAGTACACTTTGACTTTGAAAAAAAAACCTGCATATGGAAGTCGGGCCATTAAAAGTAACATTGCAGTCACTTGCCTAGAATAACTGATGAAGAAGACCTTAGCAAAAACATGCCATTGCGAACCCATGCAGTTATCTTACATTGTCTGACTTTCACGTGCGTTTGTTTTTTGCAAAGTGTACTGAAAGATGTTTACATTCTTCTTCAGAACCTAGTTGCAGTAGGGAGGCCCTTGACTAACTGTAGTTCACCCGTCCCCTTGAGAATTACATCAAATTTTATTTAATCAGTAGGTATAGAAATTTTATGTAACAAATGCATTTTGGGTGCAGAAATTACAATTAACCAAGATATAAGATCCAAAAGTATGGCACACGTAAGTAGAAAACCTCCTATTACACTCTGGTAACGCCACCAAGTTAGCACTCCTAACAATTATGCTTATATTTTGGTTTCTTACCAACTGATTTATTTCACATTGTTTTCCTGCCACTTTTGGCTAATCACAAAGATGAGTGACATGATAAAATTGATGAAGGGACACTCACGAAGGCGGTAGGATTCAAACTTGGGACCTCTGGCACATAGCACACCATGCTAAATATATATTTAATAATATATATAAAATAATTGGTGATGGTGACCCTCCGTATCCCCGCGAGAAACTTAAAATTTTTTAGTGGGTTGGAAAGATTGTTATTCATATGAACATTTGTTGTTTAAGCATGCAGAAATGCATTGTTAGGTTAGGGATGTTAGGTTTGGTTCTCTTAGCATAAATATTGTTGGAAGTGAACATCGCGAGTGTAAAGTATGCTACCAAACATGTTGTCTAGTTGTTCTATGATATTTCAAATTTGTCATTTCTTCAATAGAGAGCCTGTGTGTACATTCGAGAGTTGCCAGAACAAGAAATGCGTTAAGTGTAGCAGAAGTTACAAGGTGTACAACTTTGCTTCCGCCGTTTTCCGACAGGTGGCAACAACAGGAAGTAGCGGTCGAAAGAAGCAGATCGCAGACGTCACGCAGTTAGCTTGGACCTCTGTCAAGATAACCCCATTCAAACATTAGTCGAGTGGTGTGTGCATCGTGAAGTTGTTCGAGATTGAAAATGTCAGTGTACGAGCCAAATTCTCGCCATTTGCGGGAGGTTCTACTTTTTTGTTTCAATATGAAGAAAACTGCGGCTGAGAATCATCAAATGCTCTCCACTACGTATGGTGAGGACGCTATAAGTGAGAGAACCTGTCGTGAGTGGTTTCAACGCTTCAAGAACGGTGACTTTAACGTCGAAGACCGGCATAGTGGTGGAAGACAGAAAGTTTTCGAAGATGCAGAATTGGAGACATTGCTGAGTGAAGACTCGCGTCAAACTCAAGAAGAATTGGCACGATCATTGGGAGTGACACAGCAAGCCATTTCAAAACGTCTGAAAGCCATGGGTATGATTCAGCATGATAACGCACGACCCCACGTTGCCAAAGTGGTGAAAACGTACTTGGAAACATTAAGATGGGACGTCCTACCCCACCCGCCTTATTCTCCAGACATCGCTCCCTCTGATTATCACCTGTTTAGATCAATGGCTCATGAACTGGCTGACCAGCACTTCCGATCTTGTGAAGAAGTCAAAAAGTGGATCGATTCGTGGATCGCCTCCAAAGATGAACAATTTTTTAGACGCGGCATTCGTACGCTGCCCGAAAGATGGGAGAAAGTAGTGGCCAGCGATGGATAATACTTTGAATAATGCCTGGGTAAGCAATGTTTTTCATTCCAGCGTCATATTTTTGGGGAAAAATGGCGGAAGCAAAGTTGTACACCTTGTACTTTTAAAAATTTACATTTTTCTCATCATGGTGATAGTAATTACACATTATCCTTCGATATCCGGCATTTATTTCTTGCGTGTATGACGAAAATTTCTTGAAATAAGTGGAGAAAGTTGTCCAGGATGCGAAGAATCGGACGTGCCGTGGCCACATTTGGAGAATAAATATCTCGCTTATTTGTGGTTTCTGCATGTAAAAATCACTTTTAGGCACCTTGAAACATCGAAATGTGCAGATTGGAAAGAAAAAAGTTAGAATTTTTGAGGAGGCACGATGAATCACCAGCCCCAAATAATAAATATTTATTGTAAATGTATTGACTTTTGTCATTAATATTTTGTATTTATGAAATGATAGGCAATGCCCAGTCTGGTGTCATGTTGGTGTTATATTCACATGCTTGAAGCCTTCAGACTAAGGTAACAGAGTACTTATCCATAACACAACACATGTGCACTAAAAACAATAGAAAACATTCGTGTTTACATAATCTTCATAAACCATGACAAATTCTTCACTTTCTAGCAGATGGTACAAGGGTGCCTCTCTGCACAACAAATGGATGATTCATAATTATGAAAAGAGAGACGCGGTAGTATATAAATATGGAGAAACTAGTACTCACTTTATCCGCAAAACTGTTTTGTTCTTTTTCATTCTATTAATTTCAATGGCAGCTGCCACCATAGGCGTAGCTACGGGGTGTGCCGGGTGTGCCTAGGCACACCCTAATGGGCTGCTTTATCAAAGAGAATTAAAGACAGATATTTCAATAAGAGAGAAAATAAGCGGCAGTTTGTAAGAAGATGAAAATGTCATTGCTTAGTACAAAGGTGTGCATTATGGCTGATGAAACGAGTGTACATAGTTTTTCGATTTTTTGATGTCATTGGAGAAAGATATTTACTGCATTCTACTTTGTACTGCAGCGCTTTTCTTCTATACCTGTCACAAGTTGCACGTGTGAGAGAGAGCTTTCTCCAAGCTTACCCAAGTTAAAACTAAATTAAGAGCAACTCAGAAGCAGGGTAGTTTGGAAGCCCTGCTCTTGCTATTTGTGGAACAGGAAAAAGCTTAGTCTATTGATGTAAATGAAGTTATTGATGAGTTTAAGAACATTGTACCTTTTTAAAGACGTCTCTTGTTATAGATGACGTGTATTTTGATGTATTTGTTTGTAACATTTATGAACATTTTGTATGTGTGTAATTTCAATGCAATTTGATTTTTTTCTACTACATATATTCAGAAATTTTCAACACTGTCATTTAGTGAATTTATATTCCTTTACAAACATCAGTGCAGTTAAAGAGCCAAGTGATTGTGTTGCAAAATATGCTATTAAAAAGGTACAATACCTCATTTTTTTTTCTTTGTGCACACCCAAATATAAAGTTCTAGCTATGCCTATGGCTGCCACCATCTTCGTACAGTACAGCAAGTTCCAACGAGGATGGTGGCAGCGACGATTGAAATTAATAGAATGGAAAAAAAAAAGTTTTGCGGATAAAGTGAGTACTAGTTTCTCCGTATTTATAAATGGATGATATTCAGCAAACAACTTCCTACACAATTCATGATGCCATGTTTTGGGCAAACAGATCAGATCCTGCATTGAAAGCACTGTGCATATGGTCTTTGCCGAAATGATTCAAGGTATGATTATCGTGATCATATGAGGAATGTTAACTTTTTACCTTATCTGGAAGCAGGGCCGTATCAAGGTTTGTGGAGGCCCCTGGGCAAAATGTTTTGTGGGGGCCCCCATTTTTTTATAATTTTTTACTAGGAGCTTTATTAGCTCAATGTGTTAACCACCAATTTTTCAGCAGTTGAAATGGTAGCCCTGATTTTAGAATCAGTAGTCATTCACAATTGAACATATCGCAGATAGGTTTGCAGGGAGAATAGCGCAGTAAAATAAAGTTACAGGACGAAAATTGTAGCACTATAGCAGCAGTAAAATTCTGCATCTAAATGTCTACAGTATATTATGAAGAGTGAACACCGTAACTACAATATATAGTAAATACCAACGGGGTTCAGACGGAAACAGATAACTGAGCAGTAGACTGTACTTGCGTACATAATTTTTTATAAATGATATTATTTACAATTAAGAGTAAACGTCACTACATATGCATGGTCCATCTACTGGACAATTACCAAGAGGTTCATTGTGGAAATTGTAGTAACTACACTTTCTTCAAGAAAATTCCCAAATGCTTAACACTTATAGTAGACCCCCTTTATTGGCTTTTTCGCCGAAAATTCATCTACTATATTATCGAAGTCCAATTCACGATGAAGTTCATGTTCAATGCTTAATAAACATAGATTGGATAAGCGATCCTGTCCCATGGCAACCTGTTTTTCACTATTCATTTTTGAGAAAGATCTTTCTCCGCTGCAGTTTGTTACCATTAGACCAAATACATTCTAAAGAAAATTTCGACATTGGGAAATGTAGTGCAGAACATACAATATTATACATAGACAGTTCCATTGGGATGTCTTCCTGATGTTTGACATTGCTACTGCTTACTAGGTGTGCAAACTGTTATCAACTCATTCTCTAGCTAGGGTTCCAGATCCTCCTCGTAGATGCTCACAAGCTCGCGAGCTGCAGATATAATTTGTGATGGAGTTGCCACTGTACGTTCATTTAGAATACTGAACCTCTTTGCGACAGTTTAATAAGAAAAAATCCTGTCTGCGAGTGATGAGGTGATTTGATCAATCACTGGTAGAAAACTCCACTCTGAAATGTTCACTACCCGAGAGATGGATCCCGAAGAGTGTAGCCATACTACAATATTGAAGTTTTTATTTTATTTTTAAAATACAATTTCTTATGTAATTTTTCACAAGCCCAGCCAGCTGGTTAAAAGATTTTTTTGGTGGAGGCCCTTCACAGCTTCCTTTTGGTGGTGGGCCCCGGGGCAATTGCCTCAGTTGCCCATAGGTTAATCCGGCCCTGTCTGGAAGTATACAGAAACCATGAAAAGTGTGTAAAGTGGTGAGGTGCAAATTTCTCGCTGTAAAAAGGCTTCTCACATGCTTTCCATAACACACACAAACCTCTTTGCCTGATTTCTCACCAGAATATCATCCAGTACCCAGTACGACAGTCATCTTAGACTCAAATTATATGTAGCACTACATTATGATCAGGTTAAAAATCTCTGGGCTACACACCAGAAACCCACCTTGTATGTTTAAAGTTAAGATCTTGCCTCTTCCCTCTGGAGATGTGTGAATCTAGCAACAAATGTATGTACATTTTGGTGAGCAGCCAAAAGCAAGAAAAGTGGATAGCTTCTTATGTGTCAATAGGTTTAAGAAATGTAGGCTGTATTGAGGGATATAGGAGGCCATGAGCTTACATTCTGTATGCATCCTTGTCTACAAAATAAGATGTGTACTGAAAATTGATACATTCAATGTAAAGAACATTTAAAAGCAATCCCAAAGTAACATACATGGGTCATTCCATATCAATTCAACCAAAAAAAAATAGGGTTTGGGAACCAAGCTCTTAGATTTTGACTAAAATTGGCACATTAAAACCTTCCATGGAGGGGAGAAACAACATTTTTTTTTTGTCTCAAACTTGACTGGTTTCATTTTTATAGCCTCTCAAACTTTGAGTGATTGCTTATTTCTTCCATTCCCAGAACCTCCAAGTGGGAGCTGCACTGTCTTGGAAAAATAATTTTATCTCCCTTATAAATTATTCAATCTCTTTGAAACTTCACAACAATGTTAACCAAACAATAAGGATACCAGAAAAAAATATGTCAACATATCACATTTATATTTTAGTACACTAATAAATTAATAAAATATTATTATCAGATTTTTTTGGACCCAAAACATGGTTTACTAAAATTTTAATTGTTGTTGAAAGGGAAAAGTGCAACACCAACAAAAGTGAAAAGTGAAAGTGCAAATTGTAAAAACCAAATTCTCGAGTACGGAAACAAATATTTACGAGTGTACAGCCGTTTAAAGTGGAGATACAGCCGTTTAAAGTTGCGCGGTAGAAGTCTACTTGCGGCCATGTCGTAGCAGCCACCCGCACCTGTACTGATGGATATATAACAGTCCCTTTTTCAGGGCTAAACAAAAAATTTCATAAAAATTGCCGTCCGATTCCAGACTCCTCCCCTAGGGTAATTGACCTACTGCCCCCTACCGCTACCACGGCCCCGCCTCCACTCAGACTTTATTAAAATTTCGGTAACCACCAAACGTCTCTAATTCCCTTATTTTCGTATTTTTCACATTGATACTTACATATTCTGCATTCGTAAGGATTCTTCTATTTCGAGTTTCGTTTTTTGCACGCAAATAATATCAATTTTCGAAATATCGAGTATTTTTATTTTGTTCGCTTTCGCTTGCGTTACACGCGATATGGCGGAGAAATCTTGACTAGCGTAGTCCATGATCAGTGGTTATGCAGTGTTGCAATCTTCTTCATAGAAAAATACCTACTTTCGTGTTACTGATTTTGTATTTTATTCCAGGTTCGAAAACTCCACGAACCATGCACGGATAGACCCATGAACCATTCATAAATATTAGCCCCACGAACCATGCACGGCAAGGTTAGGTTAGGTTCTGTTAGGTTAGGAAACATAGTTAAATTTGTTTTTCAAAATTAAATTCTTTTTTCGGGTTCGAAAACCCCACGAACCATTCATAAATAACCCCACAAACCATTCACGGATAGCCCCACGAACCATTCACGGATAGCCCCACGAACCATTGACGGATAGCCCCACGAACCATTCACGGATAGCCCCACGAACCATTCACGGATAGCCCCACGAACCATTCACGGATAGTCCCACGAACCATTCATAAATAGCCCCACGAACCATGCACGGCAAGGTTAGGTTAGGAAAGATAGTTAAATTTGTTTTTCAAAATTAGAATTTTTTTACGAACCATTCACGGAAAGCCCCACGAACCATTGACGGATAGCCCCACAAACCATTCATAAATAGCCCCACGAACCATTGACGGATAGCCCCACGAACCATTCATAAATAGCCCCAAGAACCATTGACAGATAGCCCCACGAACCATTCATAAATAGCCCCACAAACCATTCATAAATAGCCCCACGAACCATTGACGGATAGCCCCACGAACCATTCATAAATAGCCCCACGAACCATTCATAAATAGCCTTAGAGATACTGGGCGAAAGGGGGGGGGTTTATAACCCCCATCAACCTCACATTGAGCACGCCACTGATCCTGTGCACGTCATGTTGTCGCAAGTTCGTAATCAGAAATGATGAACAGTAACTCACGTTTATTTACGTTCTAGAACTGTTACACAGTTACAAAACCGCGCATTTGGAAACACTGACCGGTTGTGACGTCATGAAGCACTCGCAAATATTTGGTTCACGTAGTAGACGGACATCAAGGGAACAGATTTCGTGCATCGGAGTGACATTAATGTCGAAAATTACATGATTTATAGGCAAAAAAAATTAAATTTCAACGAGGTGAAAACAAACTTCCAAGACCTTCCTAAAGTATAAATAAACCCATTTCGGTAAGTACTTTCTCCTGTAAAATTGAAGAAATACGTTTTGGGGATACGAAAATTTTACCCAGACTTTTTCTATAGAGTCCCTTTAAAGGCATGTTAGAACCTGCCCAATATTATTTTTCGACAATCCATTAAGGAAGCCCTGTAAAACCAGAATGACGTTGCATAGGCAAGGAATTTCAATATTACAAAAATGTAAGTTTCATAGCACGCAGATCTTTAAAACATATTTCGGACAAAGAAATTTGAAATGTGCTAGAAATCGAGGGTGGAGGATTTCACGACGCAGCCCTTAAAAATTGCCATGCACGTTTCCCATGGACAATGTATTTTCCATTGACAACCGACTGTAAGTACCGTAGACTAGTGGGAATCAATGTAGAAGTAAATCGGAACCTTGAAAGAATGCATTTAGGGACTTTATTTTTATGCTATGAGAACCAAACCTGGCCTGCCTAACCTATGAAAGCATATATTGAACAAAATCTTAAGTAATCACTAAAACTCTGCAATGTGTTAACAAAAGTAAATCGAAATTGAACCATGTTAAGATTGCAGTCGTAGCATGATGAAATCGCAATAGAGGTCGGAATCGGTGGGAAATTTCGACTCAAAAATTTAAAACAAAAATAATTTTTTAGTTTAAATTTCCCAGAGATTCCGGGACGAAAAACGTGAATATACCTTAAAGAATGTTCCGCGAAGCAGATAGGTAAGTACAAATGTCAAAAATTGACAAAACGAAGATGTTACAGGTGTCCGGGGAATATCAGATTTTTACCACATTTTTTTTGGTAGCATTGTAATCGTATTTCGAGTTCTCCAGCGCGATCCTTCCTGCTGGAATTACGTGAAGGATTTCAATATTATGATGTTAATCTTGAAAATATTTTGTAAATTCATAAACGTACCTTTTTACTTCACTGGATAAATTTACCAAATTTACAAATCGTTTAAGTTCTGCAGGACAATATTCTCCTTAATCATGCAGGTCTGACCGGTTGAGACTGGTATGTGATAACAGGACAACTATTTGACCAGACATTCAGAAATGCAACCCGCGGAAGAAGCAGGAGCAGCCTTTGGCGGGTAAGTACTCTATCCCCCTCCCCCAGTACACAAACTGTAATTTCCCCCTCCCCTCCCAACTATGGACGCATTATCCTTCAGACCACCTTTTTGGCCTTGGCCTTGGCCTTGACTTCTTTCATTTTATATGAAGCCGGTATTCTTCTTCTTCTTCTTTATCATGACCCTGTCAACAAAAACCTGTCGACCGTCGTACAGCGCCTTGGTAGTCATATTCTTCTTCTTTTTTTCTCACCCTGTCAGACAAAACACTGTCTACTTTGACTAACGTTCCTGTATTTGTTGTATGAGACAGTAGTAATCTGTGGTATGGGATTTCAGTTACACAACTTTTCCAGTTCCTGTGCAATTTCATAGAAAACTTTTCTATGGTAATACGAATACGATACACGACAGATGACACTAATAAATCTTCATTTTTACACTTTTACATTCTATGTTCTGTTTATATTTCGATTTGACATTTTCGTGCGTATCCATATAAAATCCAAATAATTGGTATTGATAAATCAAATAAAATAGAAAGTAAAGATATAAGAAATTGAATTTTTAATCGTATCAGATTTTTATATGGGTAGTATCTGCTGCCACGTTCTTTTTCTTCTGGAACCTCAAAAGAGATGCGCGTGGCAGCAAACTCGGTCGGTCTTATCGTGATTTCATCGTGCTATGTATGAAATTACGTCTCTAACACATACTGTGAAGTTGTAGCGATTACTTTCACATAAATGTTTTAAGATTAGGTCCCTTAGCATTCTTTTAATAATATACCTAAATGCTCTCGTAGTTAGGTTAGGTTCCGTTAGCATTAAAATAATATCGCTAAATGCTTTCTAAAGAAAAGGGCTCTAAATTACTTTTACATTCATTCCCACTAATCATAAACTTGCATTTTTCTCGTCTTCATCTGTTCTTAAGATTTGTAACCAGGGTTGGCAAAATTTGTGTTTTTTAAAAAAGAACAAAACAAACTGTTTTTTTTTGTTTAAAACATGTTTTTTGTTTTAAACATAGTTTTAAACATGAGTTAAAAAAAACATGTTTTAAACAAAAGAAAGTCAACCTTTCCACAGTAAATTATAGTTAAAGTCGTTAAAGAAAAAATACTCATTGTTATGAGTACAGTGGCGGCAAGGACAGTTTATTTCCCTTTGGAGATAAGATTTACCATACTGCAGGGTAGGGGTATACGGGACAGAATTTTTTTGGTCGGGACGGGAAATTCTTCAAATCCCGACATTCGGGACAGGGAAAATTCTCAATTTCCAGTCAAAGTCGGGAAATTTTCGGGACGGGACATGTTCGAAATTTCCCAAAGCTCTTGAAATCTCGAATTCTACACGTAATTTCCATCTTAAGTGCTTGTTTTTGCACTTCTGGTACAAAAACTAACAATTTCCGATAAGTTACAAACATTTACAATGCAGAAAACGTCGAGAATTGACGACTTTTTAAAATGACCATTCGGTATTTCCCGACTGCTTGGGATGCCGAAAAGTCAGGAAGTCATTTTCCGAAGTCTGGATGGGGACGGGATTTTTTTTTTCCGACCCCGGTCCCGACTTTTCGGGATCCCGCACACCTCTACTGCAGGGATAAAAGTTGGGGGTAATAGACCCCTTTTTTCCGTCACTGCTGAAGTAGGTTAGGATTCATATTCATCTAAATTTCAAGAAACTAAATATTATAGAATTACTATCCTCGTCCTGGAAAAATCAGGGTGAAATATTTCCTGCTGCCTGAACAGTTTATATAGCAGAAAACAACCTGCAGTGTCATAATAGATTCTCCAGCTGAATTTATCTTTCAAAGTACAAAATTATGTTACCAAAGTAAGCATCTGCGCTTCATTCAGTTATACAGACCAATGAATCGTATCGCAAAAGAAAAAAAATCACGTCATGATCAAAATCACGCATTGTGTATTTAGATATTAAACTCTGGTGCAACCTATCTTGACAGTGACGTAGTAACAGCATTGCAAACTTCCATCGTTGATACTTTCACTGTCTGCACTAAGAAAAAAGACAAACAAGGGAAAGAATTTCAATAGTTTGAAATGCAAGGGAAGGAAGTCCAACATGTCGCGATGCGAGGTTTCTTTTAGAATGGAATCATGTAAAATAAAGAGCAATTAAAACGAGCACGATGTATAAATACAAGAAAATGAACGGAATCGGATAATGAATACGAGATGGCAACGCGCCTTTGAACGGAAAGTTCGCAAGGCTTGAGCACAAAAATATAGTTCCTTAATGAAAACACGTTACAGCGTATACAGAGCATATAAATGTGTTAAAAATATTAGGTACTTAAAAACTTGTTGAAATGTAGAGTGTTCGGCACGATTATTTTGTTACAAGTCGAAGTTAAAATTATATATACTGCTCAGCAAAGAAGAAAAAAACCTCGGAAAATATGCGAACTAAAATCCATCCCCACTTGTTTCTGTCGCGGTGAACGGCAGCAAACGAGAATATGGGGGAAAAATCTTCTCTTTCTCTGCTCTCAAATGGCACGCTGTTGCCACGATTCCTCACAGCTGTTCTCTGACAGATGAAATTCTGGCGGACCTGCCTCAAAACACGACGTTCAGGATGGCGCGGTCAGTGGTTGAAGAAGTATGGATAGCGTTCGTGACGATTCCCGATTTAAATAATTAATGACAATAACATCTATTGTCATGGTTGTGATTCTTACTATGCGATAGTAAATATTACCATCTAAGAAACAGATTTTATCTTCAATTTAATTATTAATTATAATTATATCCTTAGAGACAGTGGCGGCGATTGGAGGTACCAGGTCAGAGGCGCTAACTTGTTTCGCCTTTACTTTTCGCAAGACCTTTTCCATTCTTCTTTGGGAAAGTTCTGAAATTCTTCTCTTTGCAACTTCCAGTACTCTGCCCAAATTACGATCCACATTTTGTGATGCAATACGACCCTTTATGATACCCCAAACATACTCAATAGGGTTTAGATCGCAATGATAAGGTGGAAGACGAAGTACGGTGTGGCCGTTTTCTGCTGCAAGAGTGTCGACCCGATATTGCGGGGGATTTTTGTTGGTTTTGATTAGCTGATATAACTAATATATAATACTATATATATTATATACTATATAATATATAATACTATATAATCCTAAGTCATTGCAAATAATGTTGCGAAGAGTTTCACGACTACCCCGAAAATTAATTTCTTTCTTTAATTTCGAAAGCACTTTTTTTTTACTGTTGGCACTTCATGTTCAACCGTATAAAAATTACCAATAGTTCTTCTAATCAAACACTTGTCAAAGTCGTCTACAACAATTCTATGCTTTTCGGCAGACCTGTTGTCGTAAATTTCCCCCCGGAATTTCCTTCCTTTCTAATTTTCTTAATGAAAGTGTCCGACATTTGAACTGCAGCCGCCGCACGCTTTGTAGTTTGATTCACAGGAAACGTGTAACATCCTTCTCTCGCTTCGTTGTCAAGAAATTTAACAACATTCGAAATCACCTCTCGGTTCTCACTACGTACGGTTTTGCCCTTCATTTCGGTACAAACAACAGACGCACTCGAACTCAATTGACCTTTCGTCCATGTAAGTTTGACAACATTGACAGGGTGTCAGAAGTCGAGCAGTCCTTGCTACCCCCCACCTCCCACCCGACCCAACCCTTGATCAGCTGTACACAAAAACGTTCCGTTCCTCCTGTGTGCTTTCTCTGCGGACTCTGAGACACAACTGTGACAGAGAGAATCTTTCATGCTCTGCGCGGAGTGATACAATGGTTTCGCATCAACCTGTAGTGCGGTCCCAGCTGACGTCACTGTCAAGATAGCTTGCACTTTAGTATAGATTCCATTTCCAGCTTCCACCAGTCTCAAACTTACAGGACGATACGAAACAAGGAACTAAGAGGTTTCATTACGTCTGTAACACATACTGTGAAGTTGTAGCGATTACTTTCACATAAATGTTTTAAGATTAGGTCCCTTAGCATTCTTCTAATAATAAACCTACATGCTCTCGTAGTTAGGTTAGGTTCCATTAGCATTAAAATAATATCGCTAAATGCTATCTAAAGAAAAACGTTCTAAATTACCTGTATATTCATTCCCATTAATCATAAACTTGCATTTTTCTCGTTTTCGTCTGTTCCTAAGATTTCTAACATCCTCTTAGCAGACGAATTACGTGGCAGGAGCAAATTTGACGTTTATTCTTAGTGCTGACACGTGCGTGGCAGCAGACTCGGTCAAATTTAAAAAGCTTTTTCCCGTGATGTCAGAACACAAGGTTGCTCAAGTGTTGTGCGATAAGTGATACCCGTGTAGCACGGAATAATTAACACAGATTCAATGAAAAGACAGGGTTGCCAAACAAAAAATTATCACAGACTAAAATATCAAGTACCAAAATGTGTTTTAAACACTTCTAAAAAAAACATGTTTAAAACACATTGTTTTAAACGTTTAAAACATTTGTAAAAAAAACAAAGCCGTGTGTTTTAAACGTTTAAAACAAAGTGTTTTAAACATGCCAACCCTGTTTGTAACATCCTTTTAGCAGACGAATTACGTGGCAGGAGCAAATTTGATGCTTATTCTTACTGCTGACACGTGCGTGGCAGCAGACTCTGCATTTTATATAATATATTTCGTTGGTGTGAGAATTGATCGCATTCCAAAAATAAATGTTGGGCATCTGGATTATCTTTACCACATGTACAATTTTGTTGATGTATAATACCTATTTTCGCTAAATGTGCTGGTGTGCGTACATGACCAGTTCGCAATCTATTATAATAAAAACTATAACCTGTCTTCGAAGAGGACATCTGTGGAACCATGGTTGTCTGGAATCAAATTCCGCCAGCCATCTATGTATGACCATGGTATGACCTACCATCGTCAATTGTTCCTTGCATAAATTTTCCAGTGATTTCTTATTTTAATTTTAACTCTAGGTAATAGATCTGTATAAGGTAGTCTGATGAAAGATGTTTGAGATAAATCGCTTGTCCTCTTAGCGTACATATCTACCATAATATACTCTGGTTAATATGATGTGCCTTGACATATGTAAACTGAACGGTACCAGTTTCATAGATCGGAGACACATTAAAATTGGATATTTTGTGTTTTGCATGGTTCGTACTTACTGATGGACATTTCCACTATGACATGAAACACGTTTTAAATATATTCATTTTACTGATAATGACACCAAACTGAAATGTGCAAAATATCTCTGTGATATTTGTTTTGGTTCTCGAGATACATGCCTTCAAACACTACTGAAATTCACCTCCTACGTCACAGATTTGAAAACGTCCTCTGCACAGACTAGACAGGCCTGACGTCATCCTTTAGAAATGCGTGCAGGCAGGGCTTCTGCTTGTCCCGTAAACTAGCATGGTTTACGGGACAAGTATCTTGTTATAACTTCCAGTGCAAATATAATGTGTGATCCATTTGTTGGATATGGATTATACCCTAACAGTATAGCAGCATTTAATTTACTATAATTCAGCCACTCGGTAGAGGGTTTTCATATGGAATTTTACTTTGGGGAAACTGCAGTTATGTACAAGAAATTTTAATACTGCAGAAAAAAGCCGTGAGAATAATTACCAACTCACACAAATTAGTTCATTGTAAGCCACTGTTCATTAAGTTAAAATTTATGACTGTGATAAATCTATATATTTACACTGTGCTGTTGTATGTAAAGAAAAATTTGCCACAGCTACAAAGTAGACAAGATGTACATTCCTACACTACAAGAAACAGCAGGCGTATAAATATACCCTATCACAGACTCTCAAAATCCCTGAATAGTTATGAAGCTCTAGGATTAAGACTATTTAATAAGCTACCTCTTGATGTGACAAATATGCCTATGAATGTATTTAAACATAAACTGTATGCCTGGTTAGTTGCTACACCATTGTACTCAACTCAAGAATTTCTTGAAATTAAAAATATTGTATTTTAGTGCAACTTAACATAAAATGGGTTATAATTTTATATTATTTTATAATATATTTCACATGTATTATGTTCTTGACGTTGTCTATTGCTGTACAAGCTTAATGACAATAAAATATTATTATTATTATTATTATTATTATTATTATTAGACTCAGACTGACAAAGCAATACTGGTAAGGTAACAGTCAATGGCTGAACACGTGAACAGCCTTGTTCATTGCCAATACATAGGTTCTGACTTGCAAGAATTTATTGTTACAAAAATGTCTTTTCTGGAATTACAATTATTTTTGTCATATTTTCTTCGCAATTTTTAAAATAACAATACGTTTAGACAGGGTGCGAAATCACTGCAGATTGGTGGGGGAAGCAGCAGTCACACACACACACACTATATACCTAGGTATATACACACACACACACTATATATCTAGGTATATATATATATATACACACACACGCATATATAATGGCATTAAATAAGTGTCAATTATTAAATAATGAAATTAAATTATAGAATATACAATATTATTTCGACAGTCCTTCATTCAAAATGTAATTGCAAATTGAAGATTTTAATGTAGCTACTACTGATGCTATGAACAATGATTTGCCTAAGGCGGGAGGGACAAAAATTAAGAGACATTAAGAGAAGATAATAGTTTCCTGTATGAAATCTACATATAAATGCTAATACGTGTTTTATTAATATATTTATATACTTCGCGGTTGCTAACGAAAGCCGATGAGAAGTGGAGAAGAAATAACAAGTCGGTCTTATTTCTCTGTTCTGGGGATAGCTGTGTTCATTGTCCTTAGAGATGAGGCTCTTTGTTGACCGTTCTTTTTGCAAGTTTTCGATATTATTCCAGTCAGATATATTCGAATCCCAAATTAATTGTTTATTTCTTGTTAAAATAAAAACTCTCCTCCCCGGAAGAGATTGGTGGGGGGAAATTTCAGGACAAGATCATTGGTTGAGGGGAAAATTCCCCCCTGGATTTCGCACCCTGCATTTAGAACACTCGGGTTTACACGCCAAATTCTTCAATATAAGATGTGATATGGTATATATAAAAAAAAGGTACGCGGAGTTTTTTAATTTCATGCAGTAAACGAGTTTTCTTTAGTTAATATATATATATATATATATATATATATATCGCAAATTTATGTATTTATCCTACTTTTACGTCGCTTTTCTGTCATATTGTTTAATGGTTAGTATGTATCTTCTTTGTCACATTTCTTCCCACTTTTGGGTAATCGCGACAACGACTACGAGCAGTATGCAGGAGAAACTCCCCCACCAACACCAATCTGCACAATCTAAGTATCACCCAACCAGTCGACAAGACGAGACGAAACTCTGGTCTGTCCCCCCGTCTCATTTCGAAACATTCGCTTTTCCCGTCTCCTTTTATGAGATGAGACGGGAAATGTTAGCAACACTAACGTTAACAATAGAAGAATCCCCTTAGGCCTACTGTCCTCAAAGACTCGAGCAAACCAACCCTCCTCCACAGGGGCGGCGCCAGAAATTTTCGACAGGGTGGGCAGAAGCTCCATATTGATAGATTAGGGTGGGCAGTATAAATGTAAGACCATATATAGTATATATGTGTATGTAAGACGTATGTATTCCCCTCTCTTTTACACTCCCGATTTTCCTCTTACTTCTTTTCCCTTTCCTTGTTTTCCTCTTTGTCTTTTCTAATCTATTTTCGCATCTTGTTCCATTTCCTTTCGCTTTGTCTCTGATGGACACAATTATTTCAGGGAAGTGTTTACCCATGCGCAGCCATACCCAAGCCATACATTCTAATCACATTCTTTCACGCATGTTAATACAGTGAAATAAATGTGAATTAGGTTTAAGCTTGTGTTGCAAATACAAGGCACATACTTGATTTTATGTATTCGGCGACAGTGATAGAAAGTGCGATGGTAGACAATCGTGAAGTTTCTCGTAATTTAAATGCATGTTCCCGAGCATAGTAGTATTTTCATCGTATAGACGGTGTTAAAGGCGGAGCTACTGCGGGGCATGCGCACTCGTCTGGTCCCCCTCGAACATCCGGTTACGCTTAGGATGCTATGGACGTTAATACGAAAGGGCAAAGTGGTGATTCTTTTAAAAGGAAATAGGGTGTCAGCTGTGTAGCATATGGTTGTACAGTTCGATCGGGAACAAATTTATTGAGTCAAGTATCACTTCGTAGGTTTCTGAAGAACGTAGAGAGACGAAACCTGTTGATACAAGCAGAACGAGAAAGGACTGGTACCCGGAAAGGATTTTTACGACTTGCGTTTTGTTACAAACGTGTTGATCGTTTATCTGCGTATTGTTTTGTGGTGAAAAGTACGCCTCTTAGTGAGGTTTCAAACCCAAGCGACACACAACAGCAGTGGTTCGTACCGAAGTGACAAGCGACACAGGCCCATTTAGTCTATAAATAAGCATTTACCGTTCATGGGAAATCAAGTCTCAGGCGGCATAATACACGCTGTTGGGAATTATAGCGACACGTGCAGCTTGTCGTGTCGCTTCGGTTCGAAAAATTTCATTGATCACTGAGAATTCACTTATTTTAAGTGGCACGGAGATTACACACCGAAGCGACAAGCAACAGCATCTTTACTCTAAAGGAAACAATTCATCTTGCATAAGAGTACAACAGAGCGAAGCGACACGATGTATGGTACTGAGAAAACAACAGTCCAGTCCAAGCGACACGTAATGAAGCTTTCAGACTGCAGCGATACGTGTCTCTTGGAAATCAATATTAAAAAACAACAAATTGCAGGTGTCGCTTGTCGCTCGGACTGGGGCGCTTTATCAATACAGTGCATTGTGTTGCCCCGGTCTGTTATTTGCGCAAGCGTGACTTGTGAATGGTTTGCTTTAGATCGAATGCTTCTGTGCGAAACCCCGATATCGCTTGAAAACTCCCGTGTTGCTTGAAGTAAATTCGTGCAAGTGAAAGTGGCATGCCATATCATAGGTTTTCCCTAAATCGCTCAGGTTGAAAGGCGACGTTGAAGCACATATATTTACTAGCATTTGTTATGTGTCATTACTTCTCATGCGCGCCGACTACGTGGGTGCTCCGGGGCTTAAGCACCCACACAAATAATCTTGTGGGTGCGCCGCACCCACAAGATTTTTAGTTTGATAAAAACAAAATAAAATAAATATTTATCACTTGCCATTATCAAAAAATAATAAGCAATTAAAACATTGAGATGGGACAGACTTTGATAAAGACAAGCTAACATTGCACAGGGACATGTTTCTAGATGTGTGCAGAACGAACAAAGAAAAAGTGGCCGACTTGTCAGACATTACAAATATTTTAAGTAGAGAAAATAGTGGTCCCATGCGTGAAATGCTCACAGAATTTGTGAAGTTTGTACGGGTGATTTTAACTATACCTGTTACTTCTTGTACTTCTGAGCGGTCATTTTCAGCACTTAAGACGCTTGAAAACGTTTTTGCTGTCAACAATGACCGAAAAAAGATTGAATGATTTGGCAATTTTGCATGTTCATAAAGAAATGACTAAAAATATTGACATTACCAAAATTGCAAACAAATTCATAAGTGCAAATGACGTAAGAAGGAATGTGTTTTATATTGAAAGTTAACATGTCATTATTATTATTATTTGGTACATAACGTTAGTCATTTTGTAGTTTCTGTTCACAACAAAATCCTTGCATAGTTCTCTCTGCAATACAATTAAAATTATTTGCATTTATGAAGATTTTTTAATTTTAATTTTTTGAATGTGGTATTTTCTTTTAGTAACGTGTTGATAATATCATAGCCTCTTGCAATCATTGTGCATGTAAGTTGTTTAAAGTATACAATACTTGATAATTACAGATCTAACCGCCATTGATATGCACCCACAGAAATTTTGGAAAGTCGGCGCCCTTGTTACTTCTGCAGATTTGTTGGCAAAGATTCACTTAAGCATACTTTATAATATAATAATATCACTTGTTTTATAGAATTATCTTTCTCTCACTTTTCCATTTACAAAATAATTCAATATACTTAAACGTTCGTCGTGCGTGTACATGAGATACTTGTATGTACCTAGATTCTGTAGTTTTACGTAGTGTGCTATACAACTGGCGGCCACAAAGACACGTCATATTTTAATAATCTGCTCTGCAGTTGATCATCCGACGGATTCTAGACGTCCACTCCTTCATAGTAGAAGTTTAACAAATACCTTTCTTGACTATCGTCGCATAACTGATGAAAACAAGTGCTCATTTCTTACTTCGTATGCTGGTGAATTTGCACTGGCAACAACGGGGACTGGCCTAAACCGGAAGTTCCGGGGGGACCGAGCAAGACCTCACCAATGTTTATGTTTACATTTTTAACACGGTCTATAAGTTTTTGACTGAAACAGTTTTCTGACTCCTTGGGGGTCACTTTTCTTAGCTTACAAGGTTTGTACAACTGACAAATCTACCTGAATGTTTGTAGTAGCGGCGATTGGGTGCCAACATTTGAGGGGCAAGGACAATATAGTTTTTCTTGGTAGAAAAGGCTTAGCATAAAGAGGTCATAGTGCGGGGGCAAAATGTGGCAGGACGACTGCATCCCCCACTTCCCGGTCCTCCTAATCGCCCGCCACTGAATGTTTCGATTAAAATGAACGTCTTATTAGGAATGATTTAAAAACACACACGGAAAACAAATTCTTTGTTCATTGTCCATGAAGTATTCCTAGGTTAATGAAAGGCTATTTTGACAATATATCACTCATAAGTAGGGCCTGGGACTTTATGTTATAACAAATTTTTCATTTGGCATCGAATGGAATACTTATCTACACTTATCTGATAAAAAAAACAGCCGCAATAAACGAACTTGACAAGGCATATTTTAACATATTTTAACAATTTCGCGTTTTTACAACATATTTATTCAATTTTCTCATAATAAAACATATCTCTGTATAATTTCGTAATTGTCTTGCACGTAATCGGTTATTTTATAATTTATTCTTCGTACCTTTAAAGCAACGAATAGTTTATATTATCGATGGCAGTATATTTAAATTAAGGACAAAGAAATTAAAAGAAGATGCGGTCTTTTCTTGCCAACTAATATATAAAAATAATACTCCCCAAGATTTTTTTTTATCCCGCGACAATTGATAGCCGTGCGAACATTATTGACGAAAAAATGTTCTTCGTCATTGTTGAGCATGCGCAAGACTAACAGTAAAAAAGTGTCAATTGTTCTAGTTTCTTTACATTTTTTTCGCTTCTCACAATAATTAGTCAAAAGTAAAAATAGCATTCTGTATACATTACAGCCAGTGGCGCAGGAACGTTTTTCATTTGGGGGGGGGGGGGTACAAAATTCAGCCTGCCATATATATACTACCTATACCTAGCAGGCACGTATGTAGAAATGCATTTCGGGGGGTCCAACAAAGTGTCGCAATAATAATAATAATTAGAATAATTATATTTAATTAAATTAAAATATTAATTAAATATGTAAATTAATTAATGTTGCATTTTTATTATTACACGAATAGGTGAAAGATAGTAAAAGAATTGATATACAGAACAGCACGTACTCATTATCGCTTTTGTGTAGTTAAGATCGCCAAGTTTTGCATAAAAACAACTGTGAATATTTATTGAATAACAAAGAAGGATTAGATCCAATTAACGAAAAGTAAGTTGCTGATCAATATTTTATGGACATTATCATTAGTACTGTGCATAAATATTTGGAACCCTTCAAAGCCGTATGAGCAAATTTCCTTGCCTCCCAATAAGTTCAGCGGAAATAATCATGAATGATATATCTAATGCTAAACAATTATGATTATTTACTTTTACTACTTGGTAAGTCTTTCAGGTAAGACCCCTTGGACCCCCCCCCCCCAAATACATCCTTGATACCTAGGTATAATGTAAAGCCATGGGAAACATTCCATTTTAGAACAACACACACGAATGTCCTGTTATTTAATGCAAAATTTGTATAAATATATTATTTCTTTGTTTTTCTTAGAATTTATGTTGGTTTTTTAAAATAGATTTAAAAACCTGATAACAATTCTGAAACATATAAAGCTCTGGACCTCGTTCTGGGCTTATTTGGATTTAACGGAACGGAAAATCAGGAGTTTGAAATGTGAAAATTGCGAACAAAGATACATCTATTCATTTTAATGCAGGTTGAGATTAAAGGGGGTGAGGAGGATCTTGAGCCACCCCAATCAGGAATAATCATCTCCCACCCACTGGATATAGAAACCACATTATTGAATATACGAGTATCATACTTATGGAGTTTCACTTCAGTTCTTTTCATTTTAATTTTAAAGTCTCATAGCTACGCATAAAAATATATTTAAACAATTTATGGCAGATGTGTACCACATCCAATGCCTTGGTATTTTCTCAGAATCTATAGGGCGTTGTATTAAAAACGAAAAAAAAAAAAAAAAGAGTTGAGATGGTTCTCGATCAACTCGTAAGAAGTCTAACTTTAAAATATTTATGAAAAATTTGCCAAAGAATTTATTTGTTATATATTTAGCTGTACCTAATGACACTCTTCAAGCACTGAAAGTACCATCATTACATATACAAAACCTAAATCCTTCAGATCTCTGAGAAAGCAAGGAAAACCATACGCTCAAAAGTTTTTTTTTCAATCAATCAATCTTTGGTGGACAATATGAAGAGCCGGTCAAGGCTTCTTTTCGTATGGAGTGGTATTAAATGCATATACATGCGAGTGTTTTAGGGTGACATGTCAATTTCTAGTTTATGTGAAAAGGTAAACTTTAATGTAAACAAAAGCATGCACGTCACAGTTAAAGATTTTTGAATCTACAAAGAAAATCCAAAACACATTCCCGCCTCGCCGGCCTCCGTGGCGGAGGGGTTAGCATAGCGCACTATGACGCCAGGGGTCCCGGGTTCGAATCCCAGCCTGGGCATGGATGTTATTTGTGAGTGTCCACCAATTACATCATATCATCACTCATCCTCATCTTCGCGATTAGCTAAAAGTGGCAGAAATGCGAAGTAAAATAAATCAAATATATCAATCAAACATTCCCATCTCACTCAATGACTTTGTGAATCCAATCCAAAATCTACCAATAGAACCTGCAGTGTCTCATTTATCTCGTGCATTCATCTGAGTAATGAAATTTTCTTACAGTTTGACTTTAGGGCTTAACTTAAAATGGCGTTGTGTTTGTGTTGCATTCGATAACAAACTCGAATTTTAAGCAATTAATGTCCAATTATATTATTAGTATACCTAATATATAGGTAAAAATAAGTCCCTCCCTCTGATAAAATCGCAGATGCACCCTGTTTAAATGTCTAGGAAAAAAATCATTTCACCTAGGAATAATATCCCGATGCGATGAGTCTAGAATTGTCACAGCCTCATCTAGTCTCATGTGTGGTGAGGTCCTTCTCGTTCTTGTTTGTGTTTATTTTTCTTTCGGTTTCCACTCTGAAGTTATTAAAAACACATTCTTGATCCATTTTGTGCTCAGATAGCCTAGGGACTCTTATTTTATAAAAAATGTCTTAATACAGTATATAGGTTTTCAGTATAGTTTTCCGAACACCCTCTTGCAATGTTATGAAAAATATGGGTGAGGTACAGTAGTAGTACATTGTAACCCCCAAGTTGGTCTGTCGTGTCTCGTCTCGTTCGGGTAAGTATTTCGTTTCGGAAAATTACATTTTAAATATTCAAAAGAAAATGAGGTCAGTCATACACTCTTCAGATGAAGATTTGTATCTTATCTTCGAATCGACACGACCACCTCTTTAGAAAAGTGTACCCCCCTTACGCAAAGGAGCATTCATCTGCAGCTTGATTTTCTGAGATCAAATCTGATTCCATCGTTCCACACACATTTTAAACAATTTTCATCTCCTTAGAGATGATTTCCAAGAACATAGATCAATGAACTAACTAGTAGCAAACACAATATAGTAGAATCAGTTTACAATGGATTGAATTTCTGTGGTAAGGAAGATAATACTTATAAGTTATAAAAATATTCACTTTTTATTGGGCGAATTTAAAATAGGTTTCTTTAACAGTAGCACCTTGCGTCTGCTGTCAAATTAAAAAAAAGGGGGGTACAGGGGGTACAACTCGATTTACGGATTTAGGGGGTACAATGTACCCCTGTTCCTGCACCACTGATTACAGTCCCTACTCTATCGGCAATCGAGTACGGGAGTTTCAAGATATCTTGTCGTTGGAGCCAGTGTGTATACTCTGTCCCTGCTTAGAATAATTGCATCGAACCTCACGATATTTCCTATATTTAAAGGAATTCCGACTTCATTTAATATCCCACCCTAATCCATCTTCACTGAAAGATACTGACTTCCCGTATAATGAGAAATTTGAAAGTATTGTTGTGCATATGTTTAGCTTTAGAGGGAATAGTTCTGCATTTTCTGACATTTTACATTTTTATGACATATTTCTAACTTTGTGTCACATATTTTTTAATTTTTATGACATAATTACAGACATATTTTATAGTTTTATAGGACCTAAAGTCCCGGGCCCTACTCATAACTAATAAACAAGTAAGATTGAAAAATCTGTTCAGAATTGAAGAGATTATTAGCTAAGTTGCTATTCGTTTTCTGAACTGTCATGTTACTAATGCGGGAGAAGCAATACATGTATGGTTACATGAACATATTTTTTGAGATAACAAAATGATTTAGGACACAAGGAATTCATCAAAGTTGGTCACCGTACCAGTAATAATTCATCTATTTTTCATAGATGCCTTGGGTTGTATGTCGTGACCATTTCGAACACACTAGAATGTTAACCTCTATCCTGGAAACTTGATTCTTTCAGGGCAATGAGTCTCTGGCGCTTGGAACCACTGTCAACGTAATAATTTATGAGGGTTTGTATTTTGAGTGTCAGCATGTGTTTGTTTTCGCCCCTTCGTTACTTTCATCTAATCACCATTGAACCATCGTCGTCATTATCAAAATTAGCAAAAAAATGTCTTTTAATAAAACAAATCAACCACAACTTTCTCTTCCAAAAATGGAGTTTCATTAGTTCATACCTCTCAGAAAGTTGAGATGGTAGTTTCAATTGCACAGCGTTTCATTAGTGGATCAAGGCAGCTAATTCCGTGAACAATGACGTTGTTTTCCGAAAGTCTCAAATATTTGTCTCAGGTAATCACCCTCTTAAAATGGACGCATCTTCTGTGGTGATAAAATGCCACGTTTGGTGCGAGTTCTTTCTGTATATTTTCCCCAATGGCATAACGCTGTCGCATTATAATGAAGAGGTCCTGTGTTCGACTCCCCCCTCCTCTGGTGGAAGCACAATGCACACTGATTCGGACTACACGTTAAACTGGAAGTTTAGTCCCGATTAGCCTATCTGAGCATGAAAGTGGGCTTAGAAACAAACTAACAAAATCGTCTGCTATATACTTCGTGACATAACTTTTTTTCTTTACTTCAGCTGCATCTACAGATTCTGTTGACATTTTTGGCTGATTCATGTGGCAAAATTTGTGTGTCGAACGAAGATTTCTAAATATAATAAGCCAGTCATTAGCAATTGAATAATTCTGTAGCTTTTTCCATACATATCTGGTTTATTAAAATTTATTCATTTCGGTATTGTAGTGATTATTGTGATTCGTTCTTATTAGTAGAACAAATATAAAGTTGATATTTCGCATACCATATTGATATTTGAAGATAAACAAGTATATAAAAATTGTAATGAAATAAAAAAGGGATACTTGTGGAATTTTAATGGAGCTAATTAAAACTATATTATATTCTCTAGCATACTTAAACCCGAAGGTTTATGGCTGCAGCAACAGAAGCCTTCCATCTGTCCCTATTCGGGGCAAGATCAATTCAATCTTTCCGACCCTCGTCGATTTCGTTTCTGTCAATCTCAACGTTATTCCTCCATCCTCGTCTTGGCCATCCTACTGGTCTCTTACCATCAGGTTTCCCAACAAGAATCTTGTAAACTATTCTTTCCTCTGCCATTCGTGTCACATGGCCTGCCCATGTAAGTCTTCTTGATTATATTATTCTAATAGTAATTAAAAAGTCGAAATAACGTATTGTGTAGCCGGAGGAAGTAACGCTAAGATAATGATTTTATTTGTTTATTTGGAGATTATTTTAACAATACCCAGGCCGGGATTTTTATACGTATGTGGAGGCCCGGAGCTGCCGTCCTCAAGTTCATCCTAAATTCTGATCTAATCTTGATCATACCCTGCATAATTTTGAGCCTCCTAAGCCTACTAACTGCTTATAATCATGGAAGTATTAATTTGATCACAGTTTTTGTTTGAATAGCTCTTTCACTTTCTAATAACAAAATTCGCTTTTTATGGGTTGATATGTGAATATTTCTAGCATAGATAATATTCACAAGTAAAATATACATGTTATGAACACCAGAATACACTTATTTATCGAATCATTCATATATCTCCAAGTACATGTACTTATTGAATTTGATTGCGTGGGCACAGGAATTTTTGGGTGGGCGCTTGCCCACCCGTGCCCACCCCTGTCGCCGTCCCTGCTCCTCCACCAAACAACTTCCACTTCAATGAAAGGACATTCACAAAGGAACAGTCATTCTCAGCTCGAGAGTCAAACCTGGAACATGTGAGTTTCTCAGTTAAATCACGAATTTTGTGTATAATAATTACAACACCAGTCCACTCGTGGTAATTCTGAATGGGCAGTTTGGTTTGCATATACACGTATAAGCATGATAATATCCAGTTTTAGAAGGCTCGTAGCGTTGAAACGAGGAGTCAAACAAACAAACAAAAAAATAATTAAGGAAAGTTGTTTTCTCTTTATGATCTCCATTCACTGTGAAAATTTGTACGACAAGCCTTTGCATAAGTTATTAATTCTATCTTTTTCGAGACTTGAGACAAGAACGAGAATTGCCCTCCGAAACCAAGACGAGACTGTCAATGAGGCATTTCAAATAAACACGAGACAGACATTTACAACTCTCAACGAGAACGAATCTCTCCCCTCTGCTGTTTATCCTCTTCATCAACGATATCGTTAAGGAAATAACGCAGAGGGACACGGATCCACCAACGATATCCGACGTAAAGGTACCACTTTTGTTATACGCAGACGACCTGGTACTGATTTCGAACACAACCAGCGGCGTATACTCTGGGTCATCTAGGTAATCGCAGATGACCCGGCTGTATTTCTTATTTTTAATATATATATATATATATATATAAACATTTCTTCGCAATATTCTTCCAAACCAATTTCGATGATACATTTCTTTGCTTCCAGCGCGCGAATGCTTCCAACCGTTTGCCGCTGAATGTCCGGGAACCTTTCTCCAGCCGGTGGAATGTCTACAGGGAATCTCACCCTGACGTCATTCCTCCCGCTTCCCTTGCAACCCTTGGCGAGGAGGGAGGAGAAAGGAAAGAGGGGGAGGAAACATTGCTTTTCAGGCACGGTGATTCCGTGGCCAGGGTAAGCTCCTTCTTGTGAGAGTCCACCGGTTGCACTCTCAACCTTCAGAGCCTACCGTTCCCTCCGCTGAACTAGGGAAGAACAGGAAAATTGAATAACATGGGCAAAACAATTCTACGCTAATTTTCACTTTACATTTGCTTCTGTCTTGCTGATTTCTGTTACTGTTTCTGTTCAAAGCTTAAGCAATTAAAGCACCTATATGCTGACCCCCCTATCCTTGTATTTACAAAAATAGTGATTGTTTCTCCTCTCTAATCTTCAAAAGCAGCGAGAATACTTCTTTCACGGAACTGAATATTTTTTAAAGGGAAAGATATTAAAAATAAATTATATATATATTAGTTAATTTAAGTTGCTATATTCCGCCTCTTTAGTTTAATAGTGATGAAGATGAACGAATTAAACATAAAACGAAAAAAACACATCAGGCACGTAGCCAGGTGGAGGACTCGGGGGGCTGAAACCCCCTTTCCCGAAATACTACAAATATCTAATTTAAAAAGTGTATAGTGGTAATTAATTTTACTTCATTAGCAGGATTAAACACCTTGCATAATACGTTGTAATAATCTGAGATTCATCTTCAGGACTTCTTCTAATCCCACTGTTTCAACTTTATGTGGCGGCTGCTAATAAGGGATGATCCCCATCCCGAAATAAAATTCTAATAAAATTCTGGCTCTGGCCTGCAATGATTCGAACTTTTAAAACCTGTCATTTCGAGCTCGGAAAGGGATTTTTTTTTTATCATTCATAGGGAATTTCATTCTCAGCCAGGAACACAACAACAGAAGTTTGGCGCGTGAAACTGAATGCGTGTAGTCGTTGGCTTCGTGCTGTGCTTCGTGTTTATTATTTATTTAGGTGTTAGTGTTTGTCGAGATAGTGCTGTGTTAAAGGGTAATGTATGTGATACAAGATTTGCTGGTGAAACCTTTTGGAACAAGATCTTTTCAGGAGAAGTTGCAAATTGTTAATACAGGCAGGCCAGTGTCATCGCTTGAACTTATTTCTAAGCACAAAGACAAAAATCGGGAATATGTGAGGCATTTTCGCAAGCAAATTATGACAAAACACCATGGTTGACAGGAAGTATAAGTGTTAATAAGCTTTGCTTTTTTGTTGGCCGTGCTTACTTTTCGGGGCTGAAAAGAATGTATGGACGCGTGGCGGATACTGTAATCTTTGCAACGCTTGTGTCAAACATGAAAAATCCAAAAGTCACATAACTTCCTTTGTTAAGCTGCAATCTTTCGCACAGACACGTATTGACGTGCAACTGGACAAACAGCATGCTTTGGATTTGGTACAGCACAAGTAATCGGGTCCTGGAGTAAGTTGAATTTTGCACTTAAATTAATATTGCGGGTTTTTATTTCACTAGTGCACGTCTTTCATTTTATATTTCACAGGTTGTTTTTTTATAGCTTTATAATACTGTCTTGTTTTATTATTTGAAATTCTACACGTATATTAAACTGCAATAACGAGAATTAATTGATTGTGGTCGTAGCAATAAGACAAACATTCCGACACAATATTCCTAAATCCAATATGGATCCTGACATAAATTGCACGGAAACCTTTGGAGTTTGAGGATCAAGGGTCGGAGATTACCCACTCTTTAGAACCAGCATACGCCACTGAACACAACAGCAGGTCTACAGAACGGTCTAAGACACGTTACACGGATATTGCGGGAAATGGGCCATGCGAGTAAATATGAAGAAGACCAAAATAATGGTATTTAAGAACGGGTACGTATTTGATAAGGATGAACAACGGAAATACCGGGAGTCAAGTGTCGATAGGGTGAAACAGTACGATTATTTAGGCATGGTGATGACAATGACGGGTAGGTGGGCAAGGCATGTACACAGGAATAAATGTAAAGCAATTTTTGCGTTAGAATAAACAAGAAAAATAAAATACAAAGTACCAAATATTCCAATCAAAATTCTGGAGGGGGTCTACGAAGCCACAGTTAAGGCAACACTATTCTATGGCATCGAACTATGGGTCTGGGAGGGAGGGGAAACCGTGAACGTCGTACAGTCTAGATTCCTAAAACAAGGGCTAGGAGTAGGGAGGGGTATGGCAACATGTGGGGCACTTAGGGAAATGGGAAAATTAAGAGAGGAAGTGGATGCCAAAATGAGGAGCATTAAATACTGGGCAAAACTGATCACCATGGAGGGGGGGAAATTTGAAGAAACTCTGTGTACAATCACAGGTAAGGGGGGTAATGGGAGGCAATGGGTAGCAAAAATAAAGATGGAATTATACAGTATAGGACTAGGATGGATGTGGGAAGAGGGAATAGAGGGGAGAATTGATACGCAGATGCTAGGGGCCATACGTGCCAGGCTGGAAGATATTACCAAACAGAAAATTTTGGCAGAATGCGACGCAAAAATATCGTTAACATCGGCGAAAATAGTGGATACGGATAGAGAATGGGGAAGGAGGAACTACGTAGATTTGTGTGGGGCAAAAGAAAGGTCAGGATTGGCCTGGTTCAGACTGGGGGGATGGGCACAAGTTAGACTTAAACGGGAGGACGGGAGCGTAGAATGTCCGTTATGCGGCGAATACGAGATGAAATTTCACATTCTCCTCCAGTGTAAAGAAACAGGGGAGGCAAGACAAAAATATATGAGGGAAATAAATGAAGATAACATTGAGAATATAATGACAACCGTTATTAGGAGGGAGAGACCGAGAGGAGGGGAGGCACAAATAAGGAATCTGGGAACTTTCCTACACTACGCCTGGGTAATGAGATCAAAGAAGCTCAGTGGGGATAGCGAACATGTGTGAAAGGGGGGAGGGGTACTAAATAAATAAATTAATAAATAAATTTGAGAAAATTTAGGAACCATTCAGGTAACAGGGCAAATATAGGGAAAGATTTCAAATGAAATAGTGTTTGTGAACTCCCAAGCAGTGGTGAAGGTGGAAGCAGACTAAAAAGGAGGAAGGGTGTAGGGAAAGTACATGAAAATTTTGCACTTGTATGGTATGTATAGCTGTAAAGGCTCATACTGGAAATAAATTCTATTCTATTCTATTCTACGAAACCAAAGACTGCCATGTCTCGTCTCGATATGATCCCTAGTGAGGTTGTGAACCAATTAATTAATGCAGTCGGGGAAAGAGATGAGGCAGTTTTTTTCGCAGTACAAAATTCAAAATATATTTCAGTATGTGATATAATGTTATATACATTATTTCCTTGTAATATTTACACATAAACTTAGCTTTGAAATGTACTGTGCAACTGATGTAATCTTCTCAGTGTGTTTTCTCTTATCTGCACAAAAATATTTTATCTTAATTTGCGTAACAGAATTGAAACACAGACTGAAATTGCTTTATGGAAAAAAAAGAAAAAAAATAGGCGTTATAAGTAAAGTGAAGAATGTGAAAATTCTTATTTTGAACTACATGGTTATGGTAAATTTCGAGAAATATAAGTTTAAAATATATTTTTGAAAATTTGGACAGTAACCAATTTTACAGGCAATAGTTTTCTCGTGACTTGATGAAAACATGCACGCAGCAGAACTCTTTCATTTATCTTTCACGTGAGCAGCAGGGATATTTAATAGAAGAATGACCATTATAAAGCATAGCTTTCCCTTCCATTATCGTTCCTTCTTCCATTATTTAACTCTACATGGATTTGCAAAACTGCTGCACCTTGCACGTGTTCGCTTACCCACGGTAAACTGGACGCTCGAAGCAGACGACTAACGAGCTCTCCCTAAGTCGTGACGTATTAACATGGCGGGGCGTGTTTTTCAGCGCAACGCTAGCCTCACAACTTTGGAAGTCTGGTTTTCCCCTTAAACTGAACGCAAAGAAACGCGAAAAATTGCAAGGGTCATTTTCCCAGGGTGTAGTTTAAAAATTGCTTTAAAAAAAATGAGTGGAAATGTCCATTGTTATTGTTCAAGAAAGATATAATTGAATAAAGTTGTCAAATTGTTACAAATTGAAGTGTGTACGATAATTTGACCTTGCCATATCAACCAACAAGTGTGAGCATATGTAACATGTGTAGTTAGTGGTGAAGGCATTAATATTGATAATCATAACACTGTTTATTTATGTGTGCGGAACCTTGAAAATTTCACGCAGCATTTACTTTGCAGGTCAATTATATAAGAATACGAAGCTTGGCTTACCTTCCCCTTCTTGCAAGCTATCGTATGTATCTTTCTTATACACTGCTCAGTCCTTGCCATAATGTTTATTGGGTCTAGTTTTGCATCAAGTGAAATTGAGGTGCTGTGAACAACATAGCAAATACCTTCGGCCATTTCCAACTTAGCAATTTTGTAAGGGTTCAGCGAATATTAACATTATTTTGATTTCGGCCTCTAAGACTTGAATTTCTGGTAGCTTACTATTATGTACCACCAAAGCAGACCGTTACAGATACTGCCATCGAATTGTACTTCTTTTGTACCACAAAAATTTCCTTTTGTACCAAGCTCCTTATACCAGATATCGTATACCAAAATACCGAGTTCCAGTGAAACGATAAAACCCCGACAATCGAAATTTGACGTTTTTCTTGGTGCCATCGAATTGTACTCGCTTTGTACTGTAATGTACAACAAAAATTTCGTTTTGTACCAAACTCGTTATAGAACATATCGTATACCAAAATACCGCGTTCCAGCGGTACAAAATTGAGGTTCTGATACTGACATCGAACTATACTCTGATTGTACCGAAATGTAGCACAAAAATTTCGTTTCTTACCAAAAAAATTATTCCAAAATGCCAGGATCCAGTATTTTCGATACTGAAATGAGGCTCTGATACTGACATCGAATTGTACTTCTTTTGTACCCAAATGCACCACAAAAATTTTGTTTTGTACCAAGCTCCTAATACCAGATATTGTATACCATAATACCGGTGAAACGATTAAACACCGACAATCGAAATTTAATGTTTTATGTTGGTGTTGTGTAATTTTTGATGGATCTGAAACCCTGAAGGTGTACAGCGTGTTGTATTCTAATTTGCATATGCTATTTTATTAACCGTTTGTAATGTGGCAAGGCATGTTAGATGCAGGGTACTTTATATTGGATAATCTCTTTGTTTTAGTGTATGAATTATGGCTGTGAATTTACTACTATGACATATTAGGGCCATTTCGTCTCCTGATGGAAGGAAATATATATCTGTACCTTCACCGAAATTGAAGTATACGAAAAAAAATGTTCTGAGACAGTAGAGACCTATGAATACAAAAAGCTTGATCTGAGGTGTGAGTAATCGAAACAAGGAATTTTAAAATTGGAAAACTGTAAGAAGTTAGAGATAATGACAAACATAAAGAAACCATGTAGTACTGGAAATCCAAAGTCTACCTACGCAAGCTATAAAGCACAAAGTAAACAGACTCTAGAACTGTCAGTTCCTAATTTTAAACATTTACTCCAAAGAGCACTTCCATTCTGGTCACGTCTTAGGTGTTGTGTGATATAACGTTGTGTTGTAGATGCTCCCTAAAGCAATTAGCACCAACCCCTCCACGCATAGCTACTCGTCAAAGAAATCGGTCGTCTCATTACTTTCATTTCACACTATGATACAGTTTAATAACTTACCGGAAAGTTAAAATGTATCTACTTTAGCAATAACTTAATTGAAAACTGAGATTACCAAATATTCACTCAAAGAAATACTTTCATTCTGGTCAATTTCAGAGATGTACTCTGACACAATGTCGTGTTCTAGACGTTCCGAAATACCGGATATCCTCCTCGCACCACCACCGCATCACGTAGGAATTGGCCCAGTTACATGTTTTCATCACAACAGTAAGGTGATCTAATTTGGGAAAATAGTCTAATCTTAATATTCATCCCTTCTGTATTGTCAATAATAATTGAGTCGGAATGATTTCATTCATGTCCACATCATTTCACCACTCTCAGGATTTCGTTTAGATGTGTATTTCTAAACCTTCGGAAATATTATATGTTCTTGGATGTGGGAAGGAATTAATTATTAAAATTTTGTTCCCAACTCGCAGGGGACAAATAGTCGTAACTTTGATACTGTTAATCTTACTGTCATTTCATACCAAGAAACAAAGCTGGTTAAAACGTGTGCTTGCAAAATTGGCAAACACAGATATTTAAATATTGTAATTTGGAACAAAACTACTTAGCGAAGCAAACTTGGGAGAGTTTCTAAAAGCTCTACACACATTTTCATTTTTCCATCTGCCATAGATAAGGTGACCGTTAACAACAAAAACTTGAAAAGTGCGTGTTTGAAAAAACCAGAAATACTAGGTCTTATAAAAATGAAAAGGAAAGTATGATGAATGTATGGCAGTAAGTTTTCGTAAATTTCAAAACGGCTTGACATTATGAACGACGACTAGGAAAGATTTATCAATTTCCTTGCCCCTCCTGGCAATATCAATTTTACATATTGGAAAAACATACATTTTATAAATTTATTTGCATTCATACAAATCAATTTGTTGTGTAATTTGTGATGGATTTGAAACACAGAAGGTGTACGTCGTGTTGTATTCCAACTTACATATGCTATTTTATTAACAGTTTGTAATGTTGCAAGAGCAAGTTAGAAGCAGGGTACTTTATATTGGATAATCTCTTTTGTTTTAGGTTATGAATAACAGCTGTGCATTCACTACTATGACATATTAGGGCCATATAGTCTCTTGATGGATGGAAATATATATATATGTACCTTCACCGAAATTGAAGTATACGAAAAAAAATGTTCTGAGACCTATGAATACAAAAAGCTCGATCTGAGGTGTGAGTAATCGAAACAGGAATTTTAAAATCGGAAAACGGTAATAAGTTAGATCTAAGGACAAACACAAAGAAATCCAAAGTCTACCGACGAAAGTCATAAAGCACAAAGCAAACAGACTCTAGAACTGTCCGTTCCTAATTTTAAACATTCACTCCAAAGAGCACTTCCATTCTGGTCACGTCTTAGGTGTTGTCTGATATAACATTGTGTTGTAGATGCTCCCTAAAGCAATTAGCACCAACACCTCCACCGCCTCTACACTTAGTTGCTCGTAACAAATCGGTCGTCTCATTACTTTCATTTCACACTACGAGTGTATTACTTACTGGAAAGTCAAAATGTATCTACTCTAGCAATAAGTTAATTCCAAACTGAGATTAACAAATATTGATTCAAAGGAACACTTTCATTCTGGTCCCTAGAATATAACATTTTCTCATTCACAATTAGATAAATGTCCAAATAAGATTCCCACTCAGATTAACCCATTAGCAGCGATGTCCATAACAGATCCAGTGATAATCCACGGAATATCCATTATGAATGTATTTTGGATGGACATATAAATATATCCAGTGGATGTGTCGAATGTGCCTGTGTTGGTATGCAACCTGGTAGGGATTATATGACATCAAATGAACACCTGATGGCACGTGATGTCTACCCTGCCACGGTATCCTACCTGGAGCCCCATCCACGTGAATGTCTCAGATGAACATGGTTGAGTACATGTTTGCAGAATACACGAACATGATACTTGAGTATGGCGCAGCAGAAGGGAATGGAAGAGCAGCTCGACTGCTGTACCAAGAGCGTTATCCACAACGTCAATGTTTTTTTCATTTGTTGTAACAGTTAATTTCTTTCTTGAAGTTGCCATTTACTTGAAAGCAAGAGCAACTGATAGCAACGTATCAGAAATCTGGAAACTATTCTATCCAAATATTCGCAAAGTGGCGTTTTATTTTACTGCATTTTTCGGATCTACATATCTATGTGAGTCAGCGCTCTCTACAATGAATGCAATAAAATCAAAGGAGAGGATTCGATTAACTGATGATCACTTGATTTCCTGCTTGACAGTAGCAATAACGTCATATGACTTGCAACATGATAAACTAATTGGCAGAATGCAGTGTCAAGTGTCCGGAAACAAGTGAACTGACTGCTGAAAAGTACAAAATAGTTGTGTAGTTTTTTTTTTACTGATGCCCGGCAACATGTGAAATACTTTTGTTAAAATGAGTGTTTATGAAAGAATAAAATTGTAGTAATTATGTTTATGTAAAAAAAAATACCTTCTCATTAGAAGGATGAAAAGATGATGCTAATAATGAACTGGGGAGATACAGCTTAAAACAGGTGTCAGGCCCACAGTACTGAAGCCAAAACTTATTTCATAAATAAATAAGTAAATAAATACATACATAAAATAAAATAATCAATGTCAATTTTATGGTATTGGCCCTTTGCTTCCTTTTTTAGGCTCTCCTTGCTAGGTCTAATAAGATAAGGAGACCGCCACTGATTCTTGAAATGTGAATTAGCTCTCAAACCAAAAAAGTTTGGCCACCGCTGCTATAGAGCATATTTCAAAGTCTTTAATAAAAATAATAATAATAAACATACCTGGAATGACGTCCTGAAGGGAGTCGTAACCCATACTTGAAGATTTTCCTATATTAATTATTCCTCGACATATTTCTTTATCCGTAATTTGAAGCACACACCTGCACAAGACACATTCCACAAATGAACTGACAAAATTATGTTGCTTCCTCAGTTTTCCATAGTAACACATTGTTTTTGTTTGTACATTTTGATTCTTAATCGTTTCCCAGGTTGATTTGACCTTAAAGGTAAATTCTCCTTTGTTACAGGATAGACAATAACCGTTCAAGGATTGTTTGCTTCATTTTTGTACTGCATTGTCTCTAAATGAGATAATAGGGATTAGGGACTTTATTATGCCATGATATTATAAGAATTTGAATAAACTCTTATATCACCATAAACCAACTGGCACAATACCTAACTTCACAGAGATTAAAAATAAACAACAATAAAACAAAATGTATGATATTCAATACTATCCGAAACATGGATTTTGAGTCCCAAACACTATGCATAGACAATGTGCTCAACGACCGGATATTTTACAATGAAATTTCATACTTTTTGTTAGTATATTTTTCATTTGTTTTCCTATTAAATATATTGAACATAAAGAAACAATTTTGCCTTTCATTGCTTCACAAAGCAAATTCCATCATGATCCGTTAAAAAAAAGGAGGCAACCTGCGAAATTTCAGTGTACGAGTAGACGCACAGGTACGCATTGCTAAGCAGGAGCAACGGCCTGATCTCTAGAAGTCTAGAACGAGGAGTATTGGAGCAACGTTCAACGCTGTTCTTCCTATTCCCTGCTTCTGTCGGCTTGGTCGTTGCAATGGATTTACAACACACCCACCAAGGTCAGGCGACCCATTTCAGATCCCCCGGCAGGTGAGGGAAGAAGAGGATGGACCAGCAACAGAGAAAATGTTCACGTTAGGCAAAGATAAATATTGGGGGAGTTCTGAACCTAATTTAAATTATGTGTGATACCGATACCAATACTTGAAACCTGTAACAATTTGATTTGATTTGTTGTTTTTTAAATCCACTTTATGCACAGAAAGACTAATCGAGAATGGACCTATAATTTAAAGTGGGATCCGAACCATTGTGCCTCCATTTGTAACAATTATAAACTGTTCCATATACTGATTAATATTATTGGATGAGTATTCCAGTCCAATTACAAGCATTGATTCATCAGAGTTTTCAGTCAAAATATTTAACAATTGAGTCAGAACATTAAAGTACTTCTTACGTAAAAACACAATTCTGCATAATACTGCTGCCGAATAAATGGAAACTTCAAATTTTGTATGATGATTATTAATTGCACTCCTCGAAAGTGTCGCGTATCACTCACACATAAAATTATAAATACATATAATTACATTATAAATATATACAAATTAAGTTATACTATATTATATAATGATGCAGGAATATACAATATATATTCGCTGCAACCACCAACATTCTGAACCACGAGTCGCCACTGACCTGTATGCGACAATGGTTGCACCTTTGCTCTTGTCCAGTTCACAGGCTCGGAACAAAAGAAATTGTTTTTTACATCGTGCAGGTGCCGGAAGGTCACATAATTCATAGCAGATGGACTGTATAAATATACCAACAAATGTAATTATAAAGGCATGCTTTCAATCCAGTTACAACTAAGAAAAAAACATTGGGTACAAATTTGGTTCTTTGGTTCAATGATATTTTGACTCTAGATTCTTAGATTTGGAGTTAATTTTAAAATATAAAATCCGGTAGCCATTCATAAACATTTCAGAAAAAGTTCAGTAAAAAGCCATCACTTCTATTGCTGGGTAAGATAGATCATATACCCAAGTTCATTTTAAAAATACTTGAATTCAAATTTTAGTAAATCATGTTTTCGGCCACAAGGATTCAGCTAACAATATTTTATTAATTTATTAGCTGACTAAAATATGAATGAAGTATGTTGGCACATTTTCTTCTGAAATCCTTATTGTTTGATTAACATTGTTGTGAAATTTAAAAAAAGACGAATTATTTGCAATGGAAATTAAACTGGCTGTGGGTTCAGATGCCAGAGCCTCAATCATCTGCAAGAATACAGTGCAGGTATAACTACATGGAGGAGAGGATCATATTTGGGAGCCTTCAAAAAGAACATCCCGTGAGTGAAATGAAATTCTTAGCTAACATTCAATTCCAAGAGTGGATTTGTTTCCCTTGTCCCCACCCTTCTGGATTCCCATGGCTCTGATCGGAATTCAGAAGCATAGGGGCATTGCACTAGAGTTCATCTTTTTCCCTTTTAATCGGCACCATAGTAGGAAACTTTCAATTTTTTTCCGAAAAAACCAATAACATGCTGATTTCTTTTTATTTAAACAAACTATCATACAAAACAACAAAATGGTGCAAATTTTATTTCACACTTGATAACCGAGGACCAGTACTGTACATCTCTATGCTGCTACTGTATCGCGGACTTCTACCTCACTCAAGCTGCTCTTCAGATGTGACATCACCAGTGCGCATTCCTGTTCCAACAGGGCCATGTCGGCGTTCCCACAACAATCTATGTTTCTGCTTCATGAATGCCTTCACAACCGTCCCCTTTCCACCCAGGTCACCATCTGAAATAACAAATGTGGTTTACCTTGTAATGATTTCATATCCCGTAACTTTACTCCTTCTCATAAATATGTAGCTGTTCCTGTGCCAGTGCAAAATATCTAAGTACAGTAAAACCTAATTAATCCGGACTAATGGGGGGATAAGTTGACCGGTTTAAGGAAAGTCCGGATTAACTGAAATAACCTAAAAGAACAGTAGAAAGTGCATTAAAACTCCGTTTATAGCAACAAAAAGTTTATTATGGTGTATTTAAAGGGCATAGGCCTAAATACACTATATAGTACAGTACAAAGTCTGCGGGAAACAGAATCATCAGTGGTTGACTGCCTTTTCTTTGGGAAGTTCTCTTGTTGACTTCTAGCCACACTTAAAAACCTTGCATTCTGCTTTTTTTTTTTTTTTTTTTTGGCCTGTCCAAATAAAGCGAGGTCTGGCATATAGGGGTTCAGATTAATGAGGTCCTCATGCCATGGGAAAGATCCAGATTGGACGACAAGACACGGAAAAGTGATTTTGCAGCATGACAACGCCTCATCACACACAGCGAAAGGCGTCAGAGACACCATTTCTCCACTTGGCTGGGAATTCTTGCCCCACCCGCCATACACACCAGACTTAGTCCCTTCGGACTACCACTTGTTTTCATTGATGTCTCACTCAATTTCCCAGCAACACTTCAACAATTACGAACATGTCTAACAATGGCTTGCTGACTGGATCACCTCAAAATGTGAACGATTTTTCTGGTAGGGCATCCACAATTTGACGGACAGATGGGCAAAATGTATAGCTAGCGATGGCGCATACTTTGAATAAAGCATTTGTTACCTTTCTCCCCAGATACACTTGTTTTCTTTCAGATCAATTAAGAATTATTAACCGGCACACCTGGTATATGTAAATATATATATTCTCAACTATGTCAATTGTGCATGACACTTTCTTACACACACATTTAACACTTTCTCTCTTCTGTTCTGTGCACAATTGCTATTGTTAGCTTAACAGGGCATTCTTCATCACAGCCTTAACTCATGAAGGGTGCAGAACAATTCTGAGAGTACCGACGGGAAGACTTTAAGTAGTCTGTAGGCATTTATGAAAACTGTTTATTACATCATATTAGTTGGTGATTCTTTCTGGATCCTTGCACATTAAAATATCATCTTCAATATACTGTATGTGCCATAAAATATTTTTTAAAAAATCCTCGATGAACTGATCATTATTTCCAGATAATTTTGAAAAGTTTTGGAAAGGGTGAGTCCATGCTTGGATTGGTTTGATCCTTGTTATTTAGCACTACTTTTCTGCCACTTATGGCTAATCACGATGATGAGAATGAGTGACGATGTGATGGAATTTATGAACAGATAATCAAATAAAAACACCCATGCTCAGGCTGGGATCCCTAGCCACTATGCCATGGAGGTCAGCAAGTGAGCCCATGCCTGGCCGAAGGTATCTGGTAGAGTGACCACATGTATTTCAAATGAGTGTAACATTGGAACAATGAACGATGGGAGGTCCCGACAAAAATATGTTCATTACCATGCAAGTTCCATACAATTTGAAAATTACACATTCTTCACATTTTAGAAACGCTGTAACCTAAAAATGTCATTTCAGAATCAAAAAAATAATTGCTCATCTTAACAGTTACACACCAGTGTCACAAGCAGTTTTTTTTCTCGTAGTATGTTACTTTTTTAACATACTGTAACTTGGATAATGATCGGAGATACACGTTTTGAGTTCTGCATGAGTCTAGAGGTATGTAATTAACAGTTAGTAAAGTTTAATTTCATTGTTACTATTGTGGGGAGTGGGGGGGGGGGGGAGCGATGTCCGAAAAATTTTGATTTTTTGGGGCAGCCAGGTGGGGTCAAGGTAAGATAACAAATTGTTTTTTGGAGCTTCGAATTTTTTTGCTCTATATTGAAAAATATTATTTTTCTTCGAAAGTATTACAAATAATTGTGTAAATTTTTCCACATCAATGGCAAACATACCAGGCGGGTACCTTTTGGAAATTGACGTCCTGGCATAGCCTGCGTGGGGGTCCGATGAATTTAAAATTTCATGCAAAAAATAGTTACTTTCCAATTTTTCTTCTTCTTCTAACTGATTAGAATTTTTTTGATCAGGATTATAGCACAAAGTATGCTGAACAAAATGAGGTATCATTTGTACTTCATAGCGCCAGAAATATAAAATTTCATTTAGAAGCATGCAGAATTTCAAATTTCACGCTCAGCGTTAGTGCAAATACCTGGAAAATCAGCCTCAGTGTCTAAGGGTTAAGTCATCTTCAGGCTAATTGGGACTGGCCCTACAGCTTAAAGAGGGATCTGAACCATTACATACCTTCGGATCCCTTGAGAACAAGGCAACAGCATACCATTATGGAATAAGGGAGGCTATATTTGGCTGTCATGTGAAAATAGGACGTGATTATATTATATTCAGTGATGTTGTAAACAAAAGGAAATTAATTAGTGACATGGGATCAAATTACAAGAAAACAAAACGCGAATCGGTTGCCTTAAATAATCAAGTTCACCATTTCTTGTATTCATACTTAATTTTTGATTAAATTATAGCACAATTGCTATTTTTGTAACTTGTATGTTCCTAATTTAATTTTTACAAGGGGATAGAATGTTAATAGTCCTCCTCCATGGCTGTGCGGTCTCTGGCACCTGGCTTTGGACGGCGGCTGCGGGACGGCAAGGGTTCGATCCCAGGTTCAGTCTCCAGGCCGGGAATTTTCGGCCTGTGTACAGGACCGGTGGCAACCCACCATCGTGAGGAAATTGGGGAGCTTCGAATGAGTAAGTGTAATCTGGTTGCGTAGACCTACAACAAGGGCTGGGGATATGTCGGGCTGACCCCCCCCCCCCACTATTCCAATCCTGGTTGAAGATCTCCACGCTTAGAGGTGACAATCAAAAGCGTGGGAGGGATACCGGCAGCTGGTAGGTAAGCCAAGGCCCTTCATGGGCTGTTACGCACAGGGTTAGAATGTTAATAATTATAATTATTAACATAACAAAACATAACATAACATTATTAACAAAATAATAATTATTATTTTGCTCCTAGACTAATTTTTGCTGCAATATTTGCACAAGAATTGTTCTTAAATATGGTTTGGTGTACAGTGCCTTTATTTCATTATTGCTGCTCAAAAATGGCCTGTGTAGCTGGAAGCAGGCTGCTTGTGGGTAATATTGTTTTTGACCCCGTAACTCAAGCACATAGATTCATTTTACCTAAAATATTTCACAATTACAAGTAATCATGTACTTTTGTCACAAAAGATGTTTGAAATGTTGTCCTTGTACTGCCATATATTATTCACATCTCCTGAGAAAGTTTGCATTCACATGCATTAGTTCTTTAGCATGAGTTTGTTTTCACATAATAATAATATATAAAAATTCATTCTTGTAAAGTGTACTTGTGCTGCAGCACTATAACACCAATAACACTTATCAACACTCAAGACTTAGTATAGGCTTACCACGTATCACCTTGGCAATCTACACAAAAGTGAATATAAATCCTTCTTCAACATGACATCAGCCCATAACAAAGCAAATGATGATATTCACAGCACACAGGCTGACAGAGAGATTCCACATTCCACCAGCTGGATTTGTTCCTGATAACATGTTGTTGATCAGAGTTCGCTCTATTGCAGTGTTCTGCAATGTTCTTACCGAAAAGAAACTCGACATAACTTCCACTTGGAAACTACCAAATGTGCTTGAGTTCAGGAGATATGTATTACAAGAGTACAAAGAAAACCTCAAAAGTCCAATAATAATTGTAGGGCCGACTATATGCAGCTGTAATTTACATGAAGCATCAACTGTTATTTACAAAACAACCTCGCAGCTGCAACACTAATCAAGTCAGCTTCAAAATGCAATTTTTGTTATTTTAAAGATGGCACCTCCTATATACACTTGCACCAGTGAAGAGGAGCTGTTTCTTGCCCTCTGTCAGCCTAAAACTTACAGAAATTTCTTGGCAAATGATAATTCAATATCTCTGTGTATGCTTACCACACCAGCAAGTTTACTAATGGAGAACAAAGTTCAACAATGGCATCAGTTCGCAGGCAGATAGGTGGAAAGGTCTTTGCAGTGGCTCATAAGTGACTGCACGTGGAACCCAAAGACTTATTCTTCTTAAGGTATACAGGCACTAACTCAAAGATGAACATATCTGTAGATCAGCAATAGGTCTGTTCTAAAATGCAGTAAACTTGTGCAACCCTACATACATAAATCTACTAGACAAGAAACAAAAACAAATTAAGGCTTTCAATCGACTCCCTTGTATATCTGATCTCGCCGACAAGTAGAGGGATTCCAGCTTCTACAAGGGATATAATAACCAAATGAAGCTACTCTATATATATGGAACTATATAACCAATTAATGAAAAAAAAAAACCACTTTGCACACCCTAGTGTGAACCACATTAGTGACAAATGAGAACATGAAACTTACATTTGATGAACCAATTTTCAGCAGCTTTCTGGTAAGCTTCATACAGCCCTTTGCATTTATTTTTTCCATCTGGCCCTTCAAACATCATACAATCTTCAAAGCGCCTCCTCATGATGCTGAGAATTTCCGAGTCCACCAACCTAGAAGGAAGATGCACATTTTCTATAGCACCAATCGGAAAGAAGAATGCAAAAGTTACTATGGCTTAACTGATACGCTAACTGATTTAGATCTATGTAACACTTGGGACATTTAATAACAAAAGAAAATTAAACCTGTTGATACAGTTCATACGTAAGAAGAAACGTTTGTCAAAATTTGTTTCAAGTTCACTTTATGGTGAGATAGAATAGGGACTGCAGTTTAAAGTGAAGGGGATTTAACTTCGAAGATCTTGATTATAAGGCAACAGCTATGTAAATACACACACACACATATATTCAAATAATAAAATAGCAGGGAATATAAAAAAAAACACCACCAATGTTGGAAATGCTAGTAGGCTAATTTATAAGTTATAGAACAGTATGTACAATGCAGTTATAAAAAATACTCCATGTGATCAGAAATATCTGGACACCCACCAGAAAATAAAGTACAAGTTTGGGCAACCTTCCATCGGGAACACCGGCAGTCAATATAGTGTTGGACCACCCTTAGCCTTGATGACAGCGTTCACACTCACAGGCATACTTTCAATCAGTCTCACAGGCATACTTTCAATCAGGTGCCGGACAGTTTCCTGAGGAATGGCAGCCCATTCCTCACAGAGCGCCAAAATGAGAAGAGGTATTGATGTGGATCAGTGTGGTCTAGCACGAAGTCGGCATTCCAAAACATCCCAGAGATGTTCTATGGAATTCAAATCAGGACTCTGCACAGGCCAGTCCATTAGTGGGACGTTGTTGTCGTTAAACCACTCCCCCACAAGCCCTGCAGTATGGGCAGGTGCTCGGTCATGTTGAAAGACACAATGGTCATCCCCGAACTGGTCTTCGATGGTAGGCAGCATGAAAGCTGTTAAAATTTCAACATAAGCTTGTGCCGTGACATTGCCATGTAAAGCAACAAGGGGGCCAAACCCCCCACCAGGAGAAACATGACCACACTGTAACCCCGCCACCTCCGAATTTCACTGTCGGTACTATACAGGGTGGTAGATGTCGTTCACCAGGCATTTGCCACATCCACACCCTACCATCGGATCACCACATTGTGTACTGTGATTCATCACTCCACACAGCGGTTTTCCACTGTCCATGGTCCAGTTTCGACACTTCTTGCACAACACGAGGCGGCGTTTGGCATTTGTCTGTGTGATGTTTGACTTATGGGCAGCTGCTCGGCCATGGAAACCAAGTTGCCGCACCTTGAGCCAAACAGTAATGGTGCTTGGAGTAGATCCTGATGCAGTTCGGAATTCCTGTGTGATGGTGGCGATGGATGATTGACAATAATGCTGTACGACCCTCTTAAACACTCGATGGTCTCTGGAGGTCAACGTGGGAGGTTAGCCTGCATGCTTTTGGGTTGTACACATCCCTTCACTATAACATCGGAAACAGTGGACAGAGGGATGTTGAGGAGCGTGGCAATCTCACACAGAGACTTCCTACACAAGTAGCACCCAACCAACTGACCACGTTGAAAGTCTGTGAGTTCCTCAGACCATCCAATACTGCTGTCTCACACTGTCTGCAGACTACTGAGTTCGCTGACTGTGTGTTCCATGCGGTAGATGGCAGTACTGTGTCGCCCACTATGATAAACACGTTTCGCGGTGTGTCCGGATACTTTTGATCACATAGAGTAGGTACACTATGGTATCCGGGTGTACAGACAATAACAAAAAAAAAAAAAAAAGCACAAAATTTCTCACAAATTTCAAGTATAAAACACAGACAAGAACAACACATTTTTCTGTCCACCTTTATAGGCCTGGCATTTTGTAAAGTATCATGGGCGTCCGCAAGGGGGGGGGGGCACGCCCCCCACCCTGGAAAATGAATGTGTACCTAAAAATTATGTATTTCACACATAGTTTCATTTCAATCACAGTAATTTATGTTAATTATTATAAATTCGTTGAAGAAACATGATAATTTCAGACTGAAATAGTGTTTTTTGAGAGAGCATCACTATTTTGGAGGAAAATATGTGTCCTTTGCCCCCCCTGGAAAAAATTACCTTGCTTGCCCCTCCCTGGAAAAAATCCTGCAGACGTCCATGTAAAGTATGTTAGATTTCTGACTGTAGTAACAATGCTATGTATCAAACTGGTTTCATGCACCAGTTATTTGTTCATTGTTATTTTGGCTTTCTTTTAGTGCATTTAGATTTTTTTACATCAATTGTAGCCAGGTCAATGCTTGCAGGATGTTGAGAAATTATTTAAAATATGGAAAATTACAGTTGGACACACTGTATAAAACCAATAAACACCTATGAAGGTTTCTCGTAAGGTAAGGTTAAACAAATAAGACATATTGTTTTTGAACAGTGTAACCGTGCTTTAAAATTAAAGAAAACTACAAAAAAGTTTAGGCAAAACACATTGAGCAACTGGCTCCCATATGGGTATTCCTATATGAATGCCCCTTCTTTAATTACATGTAATCATCATTCACCCTCATTGCTACAATTAGCCTAAAGATATTTTGATATTTGATCTTAATTGATTGATTGATTTGCTTTATTTTACTTCGCTTTTGTGCCACTTTTGGCTAACTTGAGATGGGGATTAGAGATAACATGATGAATAAACGCTCATATCCAGGCCCAGACCAGGATTCAAACCCGGACCCTCTGGCATAGTAGTATGATGTGCTAACCACTCCACCACGATGGCCGGGGATATGTGATCTTAAACATTTCATTTATTAATTAATAAAAGACAGTATTTAATCTTTATGTAAGTATGCGATACATTCTAATATATAGCTGGCTGGCTCCTCCATATCATCGCAGATTTTAAAAATCGGCTAACAACAGTGCAATAATTTACAGTAATGTGTTTATTATTCTGATTTAATGATACACGAAATACAAACATTAAAAAACATCTACTGTACTCTTTACTTAACAAAGGAAATGGAAATTTCCATACGGAACTCAAATTATTATTAAAAAAAAAACTGGATTCTAAAATTTAGGGGCCAGGTGAAAATTTTCAGGCATGGCAACTGGGCACCCTGTATTTTTCTACCCTTGGTTGTGAAGATGGGGATGAGTGATGAAATTGATGAATGGACATTTACAAACCTGAGCAGGATTCGATCCTGGGTTCCTTAGCGTCGCAGCGCAATGTTCTAACCACTCGGCCACAGGGTCCGGCTTTTCTACCCTTGTTTTTGATAGTGCATTTACACTACGACATGACTGCTGAAGTACAATCAGTCGCAAAAGTAATAGTTGGCAAGTGTTAATCACTATTTTGGTTTCTTCTTTTTCTTCTTCTTAATTCTATTATTTTTTAGGAAATGGAATTTTGTTGGGAAAGATTGTCCTCTACTTAATTGTGTCTATTTTGTATATTTGTATATTCTTGAAGCTTATCTTGCAGAAAAAAAGAAAGAATGAACATAGCGATGGAAAATTTGCCTGCTGTTATATTTGCTGTTGGCTGTACAAAGCCAAGTGACTTACTTGTCTCTCCTGAACTGCTCATTGGCTTCATGAATACAAATCATGTCGTCTGTGTAGCACTCGTCAATTGTTGGAACACGGCGCACCTTCTGATGATACCAAGGGTATGTTTGTTGATTTGGCACAACTACTTTCTCTGAATATAAAATAAAGAAAAATATAAGCATAGAGTTTGTAAATATTTCTCGTAACAATTACTTCAAACATATTCAGTCCCTCAATCATTCACCCATCTCTCTTTCTGTGCATAATGCGAAGGTAATTTCAAAAAAAGGTTTTTCATAGTGACATTTTGGTTCTGCACCATGACCCTGTAGTCAAAGGTGCCAGGCATTGGAACGTATGTTGGTTCGAGTCTCCTGGGGGAAGCATGACATTTCTCTTGAGATTTCAGCCAGTGTATGGGATCAGTGGCCAGTCACCATCATGAGGAAGTTGGGGAGCTACAGATGAGTAGCGTAACTCAGTCATGGAAACATACGATGACTACGGGTTTGTCGTGCTGACTACTCTGCTGAGGCATGTGGGATTGAGACAGGCAGTCAGTAGATAGACCTTGACCATCAAAGGCTGTCATACCATGGGTTGTTGTTATTATTATTATTATTAAGAGCATTAAAGTGATATTTTCATGTGTAATGTACATATGGGGACATTATACCATCTGCAGTTATGGTCTCCACTGCCTCTACACCAAGTTTCAGCAGAACACGATGCTTTGAATGTGCGGCAGAGGGCTCTGAGCAGCCCAACTTTAATTCTGGCCACTCGGTACAAGTGGATGAGTTGTACTGGCATAAGGATTGCCCCCAGGTACTCGTATGAGGCTGGGTGACTTGAGACTGGAAAAATACCTACCCCAGGATTCAAACCCGGGTCTTCCATGTAGTAGCTAGATGCTCTACCAACTAAGTTCCTGTTGCAATAATATTCAAATTAGTACAAATTAACCATTAATGTTTCTTATAGTTTATGTTGCTGAGCAAACAGTTCATAATCATAAAACTATCTTTAGTTTGGATTGATATACATACACAGTGTCCCAAAATAATTTTTACACTCTATGAACGTTAATAATGGGGACACTAATAACAGCAAGTATGAACTTTTTTGCGTGACACATACCTTAAAGCTATAGATGTTCATTGGCAGCAATACTGTCTGCAATGCTAGAACAGATCGAGAAATCAACAAACAGCAGATATGGTTTCCACAGGAAGTGTCAATTGCATGTTTCATGTCATCAAATGACCATGGCTTTGTGGGGTACACACAGTTCTTCAGTTTCCCAGATGTAGAAATCTAACTGTGTTAAATTGGGTGGTTATTTGACACTTGGCCTGCCACCTTGTGGGCTGTGATGGAACTAAAACAACAGAATGCCTACACATGCTCACACACACACTCAATGTAGACATTGCAGCTTCAAATATAAAAAGTCCAGTCAAGTTATATTTAATAGTTTCTTTGTTATTAACATTCAAAGAGCGTAAACACTATTTCGGGACACATTGTAGAATGGAAGACATTCTGTTTCCATGTAATAATACAGCTCTTACGAGTCAATAAAAAGACTCAAGTCAACAGGTTTAAGTTGAGTAAATGCATCAACCTTCAACATTTGAATGGCTGTACAGCCAGAACATTCCATTGTTATCATCATGAAGCTAATAGTTCAGCGGTACTTTAGCATTATACGGACTACATCATTTCAGCCACCGCTGATCGCTACATATATTCCGCCAAATAACATTCCCACTTATGGAACCTAACCTAACCGAATGACTCATGTTTGTGAGGGGAATATAACACTGGGGAACAGTGAAATTGCGGCACAGTGTTTGAGAGCTAATTTAGGGCAATTCCATGCTGCTGAATAATGATATAATAATATATTTCCTGAATTGGCTCTAATTTATGAAATAAATGCAACTAAACCAAAATGGCGGAAACATAAGACATACATATAAATCAACTTCCAACAACAATTTAATATTTCGTTTTGTGATTACAATCATTATTACGTATAAAAATAAATTTATATAGGCCTATGATCAAAATAATTAAGAAAATATGTACACAATGAAGTAACAAACTATGTGAAACGTTTTCTATACGATTTTCTGCTGTATTGCTTTTTAGGACAATCCCTCTGCAAATTCCAACAGTAGTCGGCCATCACGTGGCGATCCCACAGTCCCTGGTACCTTTCTTCCATTATCCTTATAACCTGATGGAACCTTTCTCCCCGTTCTTCACTAAAATCACCAACGTTCTCAGGAAATCTGTCAATGTGGCTATGTAGAAAATGTATCTTCACACTCCCAATTTAGCTCCCAATTTCTCAACATTTTTCAACATATTTCCAACTATATCGGGGTACTTTTCTGCTCTGTGATTCCCCAAAAAGTTTTTGACGACGGACACAATGCTCAGCCAGGCCTCAGATTCGATGTAAGACATGTAAGTTGTAAAATTGGCATCATTTATAAGTGTACGAATTTGTAGTGGTCCGTCAAAGATTCCTGCCTTCAATTTTTCAATACTTAGTCCTGGAAAAGTGTGGCATATATATTTGAAACAATCACCACTTGTATCTAAGGCCTTGACAAACTGTTTTATCAACCCAAGTTTAATATGCAGTGGCGGAAGGATGATTTTGTCCCTATCTATCAGCGGTTCATGAATGATATTAGCTTTTCCCACTAATATTTTCCCTTGGGGGCCAAACTTTTATCGTCTAATGCTTTTCTCTAGCACAACTATACCACAAACATAGGAAACAGGGATACTTTGTGTACCCACTTTGCTGTCCTAGTAAAAAAAAATCACCATCTTCAAATCCACACACACGAGCCACTTATGTTCAGCATATTCAATTTTTTTCTAAAACCAGTTTTATGTTTTGGTATTTTTCCTTAAGGTTTGTTGAGTGTCCGATATATTGCCTAGCAATGCTTCATAAGTTGCCTAGCAACAATTTACAAATAAATAAATAAGTTTCTTATGGGAATTTGAGCCCATTATCAAATTTTGATATTACCGAGAAAAGCGTAGAGTAATTTTACCTCCTACATTTTCCATGGTGTGTTTATTTTTATAACTGGAGTCAATTCAACTGAACCAATCATACAATTGGCAATCACAGCTGTTTTGTGTGCTGAAACTGTTATTAAACTTTATGCCGCAAAATAAAATCTTTTTTTTGTTCCCCAGTGTAATCTAACGTAGACAAATGAGGTAGTCTGTATAATACCAAAGTACCAGTTCAGCTTTACACTTTGGTAGGTACAGAATGTTTATGATATTTCAAAGTCCAAACTAGCCCAATCTAGTTTGCTACACTATTTTTTATTCTCTCTGCGCTCAAACATGTAGTTGGTTACAAAGTGCAACGCTAACTCATCTACTTGGTTGATTTGGTGTCTGCACCGTTTGCACTATGTTCCAGAGTGGCGCACAGTGTGGTGTGCGCTCACTAATCAAATGAACATTTAAAGCAGCAGGCAGGCATTTGTTGAATCTTGTGAACTTGAACCCTGCTGTTTGTCAACTTGGTTGAACATCATTTCCTTGCACTAGCCTGGCACTGGGATACACCTAGTGTCAAAGAGTGCAGCAAACTAGACGGGGGTTACTGTGTAATTTTGTTTGGTTCACCCGAGGAATCTGTTGACTGATATATTTATTATAGGATCATCTGAAGTGGACTCTTTAGATTTGGGGTTTTTAAAGTTAGGATTACGTATGTTTTACGTATATGGGATCAGTTGATATTGAGTCAACTTTTATCCTGTTTTACCTGCCACCTCAATCCTTGGCTTATATTGCAGGAGGCCTTAGAAAGAGCACTTCGCGGGCTAACAGCAGACGTCGCTCGCACACTATTGCCGATACTCTCGTGTCGTCTGCTCCTCAGCCGAACAAACAGGCCGAGGTAGCAAGAGGCAGAGGTCACTCACCCTTCTAAAAGGTTGCAGCATGCTAGCTGTGGCAACCGGGCTCGCTCATTTGCAGACCTGATTGGTTCTCGCAGACACACCCCCAAATTGTCGTCTGCTGTAAGCCCGCGAAACAATCTTTCTAAGGCGTCCTGCACTATAATTGACATGACTATGTAGTGATCATACAGCCCTAGACGAAAACCTGAAGAAGGGAACAGTAGGATTCCGAAACGTTTTCTCGCAAAGCAGAAACTCACAAACGTAAGTATTTCATAGTATATACATTTTTATATTGTACTTCTAATACATAACGTGAGTAAGTCGAACACACCTCAAATATGAGTGGAAAGAGAGGTGTATCGTCAATATTTACACACTGTTCTCCATCAATGCTTGTGGGAACATTGGCTAGAGGACTGTGAACAGACAAATCTTCCCCAGAAAACATGGCAGATGATATTTGTAAGCATAAAATCAAAATTTGTTATTTACTTGCGTACAGTGAGTATATATTTGTTGAAGACAACGTTTCGGTGGCAACTGCCCCCTTCTTCAGGTCAAAAAGTCGGCTTTACGGAAATCCACAACACCAGTCAACATGTGAATTGTGATCAGATAGTAAAGACTGGTTTTAACAGTTTTAAGGGATTTTAAAATGTGGGAATAATCCTGTTTTAGTTATTTGTTATCCTAGCATTCAACCTGTCCACCTAAAAACCTATATCCTTTCTAAATGACGAAGCTTTGTGGATTTCCGTAAAGCAGACTTCTTGACCTGAAGAAGGGGGCAGTTGCCACCGAAACGTTGTCTTCGACAAATATATACTCACTGTACGTAAGTAAATAACAAATTTTCATTATATACTTATATATGATAGTAAGTCGCACGAATCCAAAATATGAAAGATGATATTCGATTGATTTGTTGTTTTAAGTTCACTTTACGCACAGTAAGGCTAATCGGTACTGGACCTACAGTTTAAAGTGGGATCTGAACCACTTGTGCCTCCACCGAGTATCAAACCCGGGACTCCTTGATTACAAGGCGACGACGAGAGGCCAATTTATTTTTGAATTATTTATCTTGATTCGACTTTAGAGTTCTTACACAAACACAATTTTTGATGCGGTAAAAATTTACTATCCATCGGGCACGTATAACTTCTTCGTTTCGTCAATTTTTGACATTCGTACTTACGTATCTGCTTCGCAGAACATTCCTTAAGGTGTATTGACGTTTTTTTGATCAAAAGTAATTGCAAATCTGAACTGAAAAATTGCCTTACGCAAGTGTGCATGCTTCCCATGGACAATGTATTTTCCATTGACAAGAGACTGAAAGTATCGTAGACTAGTGGAAATTAATGTAGAAGTAAATTGGAACCTTAGTAAAATGCAATTAGGGACTTTATTTAAATGGTAAGAGAACCAAACCTGGTATGTCTAACCTAACTACGAAAGCGTATATTGAACAAAATCTTTAGTAATCACTAAAACTTCACAGTATGTGTTAACAGAAGCAAATCGAAATCGAACCATGTTAAAATTGCATTTGTAGCATGTTGAATTCGCAATAAAACAAAAGAAACGGTACCAGATTCATAGATTGCACACACATTAAAATCGGATATTTTGTGTTTCGCATGGTTCGTACTTACCAATCGTGTATTGCAGAACATAGTTCAAGATGCCATTATGCTTTATACACAAAAACAAACACATTCTCTACTAAAATAACGCAATTTTCTAAGTGCTACCGAACACATGTAACGGTGCGATATCACTTCTTTTGTTTTCGAATATCAGTGTTTCCAACCTTCTTCACCGAAAAATACCTACTATCGTGTTCGTCACAAGTGCAAATTATACATTATGCACGAGTAGCTGACGGATAGCCCCACGAACCATTACCATAAGGTTAGGTTAGGTTAGGTTAGGCAAGCATTGTTAAAAAAAGGGGGGGTTCGCGGTCAAATAAATACCACGCCAAAAGAAAATAACTCGACTAACGTTGGAAACCTTAGAGAAACTCATTTCCGTAAGTAGTTTCTTCGGTACTATTATAGTATGGGAGTGACACCTATAAATCATATATTTTGCACTTTTTTACATTTCTAACGTACTATTTTGGAATGCGGAACATTTCCTAAGGTGAAATAATGCATTTCTAACTAAGATAATGTCTGTTTCTTACATTTACGAGTACTTACTGTTACTTGTCATTTCGACTCTGTAACACATTTTGGCGGCAATAGCGTACTGGTTCAGTGTGTTGTGCGAGTGTTTTGTCGATTTATGCAGTGTTGCAACCTCGTTCACCAGAAAATACCTAATTTCGTGCCCGGATTTGAAATTATGCTAATACCTCGCAAACCATTGACGTTAGCCTCACAAACCGTTGACATTAGCCCCACAAACCATTGACGTTAGTCCTACAAACCATTGACGTTAGCCCCAAAAAACCATTCACGTTAGCCCCAAAAACCATTTTTCCTAAGGTTAGGTTAGGCAAGCATAGTTAAAAAAAATTAAAAAAATTAAAAATACTCGACACGTCATGTTCTAGTGATAACACGGCGAGGCTGAAACACTAACTATGGGGTTGTGTCATCTTAACACAGGGAACATTATATTCTCGTGCAGAAGGCAAATGGCGGCAGCAGAAACAGCATGTTGGACAGAGATTTTCACAGAAAACAACAAGCATTCGCATTAAAATGGATCAAAACTAGATTCACAAACTTCCACAACGCTACAGAAAATGATTTCTGTAAGTACTTTCTCCTGTAAATTTGAAGAAATCTGTTTACCTTACACTATAATGTTACCGTAGCTTCTGTTGTAAAAATGAAGAAATGTTTCTCCGATGTATGAAACTGTTACCAAAGGAATCTGCAACACTGCAGTTGCTGGAGTGTAGCGTGTGGAAGTGAGGTTTACCTTCTGGGTACCTTTAGCAAAGGTCATGCCTTATAATCATCAGTAAATATGCGATATCACCCGAACACCTCTCACTCGTTTATTTCATTAATTTTAGCATTGATACTTACCTATTCTGCATTGCGGAAGATTCTTTAAGGTGAAGTTATGACTTTTTCCATAATATAGTGTCAACTTTTCATATTACGAGTCATTATTTGTATTCCTTGTTCCGCTTGGGTAACAGACAATATGGCGTGCACTCATCATGGATCATCACGCGTTGTGCTTGTGTTTTGTCGATTTGGGGTGGGTATGCAGTGTTTCAACATTCTTCACCGAAAAATACCTACTTTCATGTTCATTATGTCATCACAAATCATTGACAGATAGCCCCAAAAAACCATTCACGATAGCCCCACAAACCATTGATGGATAGCTCCAAAAACCATTGACGGATAGCCCCAAAAAACATTCACGACCATTTCCGGCTGGGTTGGGTTAGGTAAGCATAGATACAAAAAAATTCTCGTAAGAATTTCGACACTCGCGCCATCTGCAGGTACATAATGGAAACAATGGCATAATGTCAGAAAATAAAAGTTCCTTACATAAAAAGTGATTATTTCTTGTTCTGCAGCATTCTTTGGTGGTTTTCCGTTTCCACGAAAGAAAATACCTCGACGAACTTCGACAATGTTACAGAAACTGATTTCAGTAAGTAGTTTCTCCTGTAAATTTGAAGAAATCCATTCGGCCAATATCGCATATTTACCTTAACATCAAAGTCATTCAAGGTATTCAATATACGGAACGAGTTTACAATACCGGATCATTCTCCAATTGCTTTGAAATTTCGACTACTCACTATTTGAGACCTCCTAATCACGAATCTGCATGTAATAATTGGCTGTCAAGTATGGAAATGTAGAGAAAAACGAAATAAACTATGTTTTCCTAATGTAACATAAGCCTACCGTAAGAACGGCAGGTCCACGGAAGAAGACATTTTCCCAACATGAAAAATTCAGCATGCAATACACCATTGTCAAACGTACCTATACAAACAAGTCCACATTCCTAAATAATAATTCTTCATTGTATTTATGCTAATGGAACCTAACCTAACCTTCTAGGCATTCCTCGTCTGACGTCGGAACACAAGGTAGGAAAACTGTTGTGCAAAAAGAAATGCGAAAGAAACATGGTTGTCAATTGCTTTGCATGGAGAATCATCGTGGTATTTAACAAGGTTATTCTACAACTTCTACACGTTATTTTACAATTTCCATGCCTGACCGGCAATTCTTAGATGAATTCATGATTAGGAGGTCTCAATTAATGAGTAGGCGAAATTTTATAGAAATTGGAGAGTGGTCCGGTATTGTAAACTCATGACCAATATACAACATATGGGACGCATTTTTTATGTTTCACTATAGAACACGAAAACAAGGATCAATGATGAAAAGTTCTCTCTCTCGAATTCAGTGTACCTTGTGAAAATTTTCATCACTGAAGTTGTTAGCCTACTAAAATTGAACAAATTTTTAATTCGTTCCATAAAAGGTTAATGTACCGAATTAAATTAGTTTGGAAGTAAATTCGTTAAAAAAAAAAACTTTCGCAATTTCAAGCCACATAAAAGTATCCACTTTTGAGTAATTTTGTCGTGAAACGTGCTTCTAGGTTGTCGCTGTCGTGAGGATTTCGCATGGATATGTAACACATATAATCTCAGCAAACCTAACCTACCCCAAAGTATAAGCGTTGTAACTTTCAGACATTACATCTGACTCGGTTAAGCTATTCACACGTGCACATAGGGGCATTACATAGTTTTAACTTCGGCCATATAATTTATCTGCTTGTGAACTCACAGAGCAATAAGTTTTATGATTAAAAAAAAAAAAAATAGGTGCCCAGTTGGGGAGAAAGGCAAAAAGTCCAAAAAGGGTTAATTTTGTGTTAGTTATAAATAACTTTAAATTTACCTCTAAACCAAACTACTGGCCCTTCAATGGCGCTATACATAGAGTACATAAATCTTTCCAAAGGATTTCGTCCATTATTATTATCATTATCGCCTCCCATTGAAAATATTTCCTGCAAATATATTTCTCTTCCTTCTGTCTGTGTCTGCACAAGTGTTGCCAACACCCAGTTGACTAAAGTTGCTAAATCTCCATATAAAACTAATATGTAGAAAGTTGCTACTGCACGCAGTTAAGTTCAACCATAGAATAGTTTAGGTTCAACCAATAAATTAAAATTGTATCGGATCTACAAAGCTATTACGTAATTCCTCCAAACAAGTCGCTAAAGAACACCTATAATCGCCAGAGAATTTCACAGCTAGCAGATTAGAGATTTTTCAAGCTAGTTGGTAAGTATGGTTCGTACTTTTACTTATGGACAAATTAATCTTCTTCTTGTGAAAATAATAGTATTTGTAAGCATGGACAAAAAGCATGGGTTCAGCGAAGCATGCGCATCGATTAACGAGAAATTAAATTTGGTAGTGTCTGCTGCCACGTTCTTTTTCTGCTGGAACGTTAAAATAGATGCGCGTGGTAGCAGAATCGGTCTTTGTCATATCGTGATTTCATCATGCTATGTATGCAATTACGTCTGTAACACATACTGTGAAGTTGTAGCGATTACTTTCACAAAATTGTTTTAAGATTGGTCTTTTCTAATAACAAACCTAAATGCTCTCGTAGTTAGGTTTGGTTCCGTTAGCATTAAAATAATATCGCTAAATGCTTTCTAAAGAGAATGGTTCTAAATTACCTGTACATTCATTCCCATTAATCAAAACTTGCATTTCTCTCGTCTCAATCTGTTCTTAAGATTTGGGCCGAGTCTGCTGCCACGCGCGTGTCAGCAGTAAGAATAAGCGTCAAATTTGCTCCTGCCACGTAATTCGTCTGCTAAGAGGATGTTACAAATCTTAAGAACAAATGAAGACGATAAAAATGCAAGTATATGACTAGTGGGAATCAATGTACTGGTAATTTAGAACCTTTTTCTTAGAAAGCATTTAGTTATATTATTTTAATGCTAACAGAACCTAACCTAACTACGAGAGCATTTAGGTTTATTATTAGAAGAATGCTAAGGGACCTAATCTTAACACATTTTTGTGTAATTAATCGCTAAAACTTCACAGTATGTGTTACGGACGTAATTGCATACATAGAATGATGAAATCACGATAAAACAGTCTGCTGCCACGAGCATGTCTCTTTTGGGTTACAGCAGAAAAAGAACGTGGCAGCAGACACTACCTAAGATTTGTAACATCTTACTAGCAGACGAATTACGTGGCAGCAGATTCGCCCCCAAAAATTGTGCGCTTAGGTGATATCTTCTTCTCACACTCAAGTTGACCTCAAGCCCCGCCAGTCGCTGTCGCACTTAACATTTTTTTAAATGAACTAAATCTTTACTGCCTAATATAATTTAAATGACTTTTACTACGTGCAAAATTGCTTCCTGTTGCCATTTAGTTTCGTGGGTATGCTAGACTTGCTGAAGGAGAGTGTGTGCTGTAAGCAAGTGTATCCAACCGCCACCCAAATTCACAGTCCATGTCCACTGAACTAATCTGTGGTCCAGTGTCCATGCATTGCATTTGCACTCCACTGTTAACTATCGCGTTCCCCATTTCTCAGCGACACGTGAACCAAGAGAGATGGTAAGAAAATTGTAGGGTAATTTTATAATATATAATATCTGCTTTATATAAGGGCATCGGGTAATATTCTTTATGTGCAACCTACAAAGAGGCTTGAACTATGGATATAGAATGAAGTAGTCGTTATAGTTAACGAAAATTACTGCATAAAATAACAAACCTAAAATTGGCAAATTTTTAGAGTGATTGAATATATATATTTTCCTAAAGTAGTTCAGATCACAATTTTTACTCAGTTTTAGTTTTTTCAATATTTTTCTGTTTTATAACTTGTATGTTTAATCGTGACGCGTTTGCCAAGATATTTTCGCTGTCGCAGAGGAAACTTCATGGTAGAACGTTCTCGCCACGTGGTATTTTTTAGAGCAGGGTTTATTGGGAGCCAAGAAATTTCTAACTCGGAATACGGAAATAGTAAAGAATTTTTTACAAGTGGAAGTATATTTTTATAGTTTCCGATGTCCCGATTTTTAAGCTGTTTTTAGGATCGACAAGTAAATATCCGTAATATACCATTATGGCCTACATTTTTAATAAGTACAGCGGACTGCTCAGGAGAAGATCCCTGACGGAAGTGAAGTAATGTAGCAGCAGGTAACTCCAGTATTAGGTCGGGGTTGTGCACCCTGAGTGAAAACCACATGTGGGCTCGCTGTAACGGGTGCAACGACGCAAGTCGATTAGGGTTACCAGAAGTTCTCCTGGTAACACTTTACTATACCGGAGACTGATTTCTTCAAATTTACAGGAGAAAGCACGGTAACGATAGTACAAGCCGGAGACGGATTTCTTAAAATTTACAGGAGAAAAACTGAAAGTACTTATGGAATTGCATTCTTGAGGACTTTCTGAAGCCGGGGAAATCGTTTTTTAGAATCGTGCAATGTATTTTGCCTGTAAATAAGGTATTTTTCGTCAATCATGTATCTCCGTTGTACGATAGCTCGTTCCGCCGCTGCCGTCGACTACGTGAATCAAATGTTCCGTGCATTCGGTTATGTAACCCCCTCACAGTGTAGCAACCACGTGGAAGTTGGACAAGATGACGTGTGAGCGGTTTTTTTTTCGATTGTAAGGTAAGACTAGTTTGTCCTTTGCCTAAGGAATACGTGTCATATATCGTTGGAAAGCTTATTTTATAAGGAATTCAACAACGTAAATCCCAAAGCGAGCAAAATTTTCCTGAAGGAGTAAATTGAGAAAAACCGATGTCCGGATATGTGCAATTGAAAGTACTGAGGAATTTTTTAGACTATGAAGCACATATTTAGGGGTGAATTTAGTGCTAATGGAACCTAACCTAACAGCCCTAACCTAAACTCGTAGGCATACCTCAACCCCGTGAATGGATAGTGGGGCTATCGTGAACAGAAAGTGTAAAAAGAAAAAGGTACTTACCCGAAGAGATGCCGGGTGCCGCACCACGAACGCAAAGAAGCAATCACCATGCAGATAAGGGTGTAAAGTGGAGTCTAGCCTCAATTTTAGCTAAAAAAAACCTTTTGAGAAATGGAAAAAAAAGTGATCCCCAGCTTGAAAAATCTTCTGCTATGCATATGAGGTAAGTAGCAATGATTTTTATTTGAAAACAAACTAGTTTAATGTGTCTCCGGCTTATACTACTGTTACCGAAAGCACTTACGCAAATCATTTTATGTAGCGTTGTTGATGTTCGGGAATGTAGTTTTGATCCATTTTAATGCGAATGCATGTGGTTTTCTACGAAAATCTATTTCTGACGCGCTATTGCTACTGCTGCCATTTGCTTTCTGCACGAGAGCACAATACGGTCTTGTATTGTTCGTATATGCTAAATTGAACGAAAGGAGTGCTAATGGAACCTAACCTAACCTAGTAGGTATACCTCGTCCCCGTGATGGTTCGTGGGGCTATCGTGAATTTTTGGGCTAATGTCAATGGTTTTTGGGCTACTCGTTAATGTAAGAAATAGACATTATTTTCGTTAGAAATTCATTATTTCACCTAAATAAATGTTCCGCAATACAGAATAGTAGGTTAGCAATGTAAAAAATTGCGAAATATATCATTGAAATGTGTCTCCGGTATAGTAAAGTAGTACCGTTCTCCATTGCCCTAACAAATCCTGTTTTTCGGGTACTGAAAATGCTCCGGCGGGTGTTTAGAAAAAAAATGGTGGTAAAGTTTAATTGTACGTTATAAATAAAACATTTCTTTTTTTTTCGAAAGTTAAAGCATCTTTCCCAATGCATACAGATAAACAATCTATTATGTATGAAATGTGGAGCAGGTGCAAGTCGATAATTGCGAAGAGGAAAATAGTGGAGAATTAATGTCTAATCTTAAAGGTAACCAGGAAAAGAAAATCAACATGCTAATGTGGCAATTTCATTCAGTACTTTCTTTTTCAGTGAAGATAGCCTCAATGAAGTTGTGAATTCTATTATCCTGCATTATTATTAAACCAGCCTGCCTTTTTTGGAGGAGGAACTGCAATATGTTGTCAATTTTCTCCCGAGCCAGCTTTTAGAGTACAGGTCTATTGTTTCATTTTTAAATCATTTCAGAGGCCCCCAGTTACAACCTGAGGTGCAGATGAAACAGGACTGCTTTGAAGAAACAGTGCATATATATATATATTTCGGTTTTCAGCACAGCTTCACCTTATAGTTCCTGGAATTTTCATCGCATTCGCAATATTTAAAAATATAGCATAAATTCAACATTTCTTCCATACCAGCCATGACAACATGCTATTACATACGGAGTGTAAACAAAGATTTATCCTACATAGTGGCAATTTTTAAAGCGACACTAGGGCTCATGTGGTAATTTTAATTGTGAAAGATATGTGCTGGCTTACAGTAGTTGTAAACAGTTATTAAAAAGAACATCACAAGATTGGCATTCATGCAGTTAACCTGAACATTGTTTTTTACAGTTGAAATTGTATTAACATTGTTTCTCTTACAGTCCCACAGGAAGTTCAGTGCACCCCGCCATGGGTCAATGGCATTCGGCCCTAGGAAGCGTTCTGCTAGGCATCGTGGCAAGGTGAAGTCCTTCCCAAAAGATGACCCTAAGAAGCCAATTCATCTAACTGCCTTCCTCGGCTACAAGGCTGGAATGACTCATATTGTCAGAGAAGCTGATAGGCCTGGATCAAGTGAGTAAAAAAAAAATCGCCTAGTAAGCATAATGGTCAATGTGACAAGTACTAACTATATCCTGACATTTAATATGTCCATGCAAGGTGTGAAATTGAATTGGTGATGGTGACCCTCTGTATGTACCCCTGCTAGAAAAGTGAAAATTTTTAGTGGGTTGAAAAGGTTGTCATTTATATGAACGTTTCTTGTTTTTAGCTTGCGGAAATGCTTTGTAATAAGATTTTAGGAGATTTGGTTTGACATCACGCATGAGGAATGCCTACGTTATGTTAGGCCTCTTAGGTTTAGTATGCTTAGCATGAATATCATTGAAGTGAACATCGTGAGTGGATGGTGTGCTACCAAACATGCCACGTTGTTCTACAATATTTCAAATTTACGAATTCAATAGAGCCTGCATGCACATTCGTGAGTTGCCGAGAACATGAAATGTGTAGTGTAGCAGACGCTATTTTTAATAATTAACTTTTTTTTTCAGGGTGATTTTAATTTTGCGTTATCCTTTGATATCTTCTGTGATTTCTTGTGTATGATGAAAATTTCTTGAAATTGGTGAAAGTGTTGCGGGATGTGAAGAAATAAACTTCCTGTGCTCACATTTCGAGGATAAATCTCTTATTGTAGTTTCCGCATGTGAAAATCACTTTCAAACACCTTAAAACATCGAAATATGCAGATGGCAAAGAAAAAAGTTGAAATTTTAGAGGGATACGATCGGTCAACAGCCCCATTGAATTTTCATTCTTCCATTATTCATGTGGGATTATTTCAACATTTATCGGTTGATGCTTGCAACATTTTTCTCTATTGGGACAGTCTATTTTTTTTTAAAAAAAATTTTGATGTTTAAGCTTGGATCTGCCTTTGGTGGAACCAGGCTTTCCGTGACTCCGGAGCTGTTTGACCTCGTGCAGTCTGTTCCTAGTCACATCATCAAAGAGAAACGTTGCCCCCTTCGGGTGTGAGCAACAGCATGGCATATTCCATAAGCTCCCTGTAGTCCCTTGGGCCATGACCAGGAAGACAAACCATGCCAGGTACAGGCCAATTCAATGGAAAGATGTGAAGAAAGTGGTTTAAAGATAAGGACTTTCCCGAAAAGTAATTCTATTACAGTGATTGGTATATTTGTTCCAATAGTGAGAACTTTATAAGTATAGTGTTTTTTCTTCCTTTGTGTATTCTCCCAAAAGGTCAGGTTAAGAAATTTGTTTTTAAACTACAAGAGATAATTTTACAGGTTGTGGCATAATTTATATGCATCAAAATTAACACTAAGAAAAAATACATTCTTACACATTGCCATTTGCTAAATATGCAGTCATGTTCATATTATTTTGAAAATTACTTCCTTCAGGTGACCACCGTTTTGTATAATGACACTCAAATCCTTTCATGACACAATCCAACATGTAAATAGGAATGTTTAATCACTGTATGGCTGCTGTGTTTTGAGTTCCACAATGTTTTGTGGCCATCTTGCATACCACTTACAGTTTCAGGTACCCCAACAGGATGTAATCAGAAACGGATCAAAGTAGTAACTTCAATATTTTCATCTTGCAGCAACAACGGAAATGCCATTTTAAAGAAATACCCTCACAGCTACAACACGGTGGGCTCCACTCCCGTGATTTGTCTGTAAATTGCATACATTTGCAAATGACAGTGTTTCCAGCACCATCACAAACTCTTGCAACAAAAACAAGACCCATTTTTATGCCACATTCTCTATAATGCAAGCAATACGTACATACAAGAAAGAAAAAAATAGGCATGCATTTCTGAGCAATGGGAATACAATACAGTGTTGGACACGGCTTGAAGATATTTTTGTATTTGACAAGGTGCATCTTCCTGGGATCGCAGCTCCACCCCCAAGAAATGCTATGCTACTAGCTTATTATATTAATAGCTGAGCAAAACTTTCGAGGCTTCATTGACATGCCAATGATGACTAGCTGTCTTAATTTCATTGCAGAAATTTTCTAGGGCGGTCTGAGGTATGTATGTGCAAGAACCTTTTACATACAGTATTAATGTTGATTGTCAACCACCCTTCCACATAGTACACCCTGGATTTTTTTTCTTTTTCGGACAGGCTCTTACACTTGACCTGCAGCCTGTATAATCGTCTGTGGGGTTCGTGTTCATCTCTATCACCTTTCATCCTCATCTACAGGATTAGCTAAAAGTAGGCAGAAAAGAGATTTAAATTAGATTATTTAACTTGCACTTCTTAAGGAGTGTCAGAAGTTTGTCAGTCCACTGAAAAATGCACATTGCGTGTGTGTGCCCAGTGATAAGAAATTTCACTGGAAACTTACTATTTTTACCCTTTTCAAACAATTACATGTACTTTACGCACCTTAAACGTCTTATGAGTACAAACGGTATGCAGTATTCTTAGAGCATGTGTTGCCATCTCAAAAAGTATTCCAAAAAAATATTTTTTTCCATTCATTCTGAGATACAATTCCATCAGCAGTACAATTCAGTGTTGCTAATGTAAAATAATTTCAGTATACTAGCATCAATCTCGTCAACCTGTGAAAGCATGTACGAACTTCACTAGCGCCACTGTTTGCATGCCAAGGTTGGATATACAATGGTGGAGCTCTGCTAGCAAATTTAGAAGAAAAAGTTCACTAATAGCTATTATCAAGGGGGCAAATGAAAGGCACCCCCTCCCAAATGTGGATCTGGCAATATGACCCTATTTTGTGAACTGTGGCTTAATTTTGGAGCATTCCACGTGGTTCTACTCCATGTATATACATGTTAAAATTATAAACCTCTCGGACCTGTATGCCTCAGACAAACGAAAGCTTTGTTACAGCTTTAAAGCATCACAACAAACTTTCATCTTTCCAGGCATTGAGGCTCATACATTTTTTTTTCATAGACACCACAAAGTATTTCGTAATCCTATGAAATCTGATTGTGAATATAACAATCCAACCACATGTCTAGAACCTTGCGTATCCATACAATGATATTTGGCAAGATGTTTAAATTTTTTTTATAGTAGTAACAAAGTTCTGGTCGAAAAATCATATTCATTGATTTTAATTTCAGAGGTGAATAAGAAGGAAATTGTGGAGGCTGTAACCATTCTGGAAACTCCACCAATGATAATTGTTGGAATTGTTGGGTACAGCCCAACTCCTCGTGGTCCAAGAACCATGTCTACCATTTGGGCTGAGCATCTGAGTGAAGATTGCAAGCGTCGTTTCTACAAAAACTGGTAAGAACTTTTAAAAATTGCTTTGTATTCTTTTTGTAAAATCACCATAAGTAATATTTTATTATATAGGCACGAGATTTTGGTTTCTTCGTATGTGATAGCTTGTGTAGACTTCAGACTTCCGGTTGTTCCCTATGGAACATAGGGCATCAACAAAGCACCTCCAGGGCATCAACAAAGCACCTCCACCTGGTCTTACTGACAGCAATTCTCTTCACTGCATTCCAGCTCTTCCTTCCTCCAATGCCTCAGCATGAACAGATCTTCTGTCTGTCTAGGCCTCCCTCTTTCCCTTCAGGTTCGTCTAGTGCCTGTCTCTCAACAGCCTCATTTTCCTTCAACGTAAGCCCTATCCAATTCCATTTAGGCTGCTTTATCTGTATGCACACCTGTTGCTCCAAAGTTCTTTGGTTTGAATCATTTCTGGTCAAAAGATATTCAAAAATTTTCTCAGGCAGCGATTGATGAAGGTCTGTAGTTTAGACCAAGGCATTGAGGGTTAACTCCACAAAAACAAACAGTTTAGTACCAGTAAAGAGATTATTGAAAATTTGTATAGCCTCACTTACCTGAGCAATGTGGTGGCAAAAAAACAGGGGCTGTGCAGGGTCTTTCTCAACATATCCAAAAAGCAAACTGCACCTTTGTGATCCTCTATCCATTATGGAAAAACAATAGAGATATGAAGACCAATCTTCGTATTTTTCGAAGTAATGGCAAAATTGAAAATGCTTATACAGCATGTTCTGCTTAGAGGTATCGAGAAATAAATGCTTGATGTTTAAAAACCGATGAAGATATGATTTGCATTTTACAAGATAAAGAAACTTTGAGTTCATACACCAATGTGTAACTGCATGTGCTTACCTGCCAATGTGTATTACGAACAAGTCACTCCACGGATGCTACAGAACACTTGATGGGAGCTTGAATACAGGGCAACTCAATTGAGCAGCATTGACAATCTTTGTAAACTTGCGAGTGTTTCTACTTCAAGTCATGTAAGAAGGTGTAAATAAACCATTATTTAAATGTCAAATTATCAATTATTTCTCTATCCCTCTTGCGGGTGGGGGCTGCATCCCCCGAATTTTAATAAAAAAACATAAACATGTGTAGTTTGCCCCCACTTCTCCAGCTACTTTGGGAAGAAAACCCGAACTTTTGCTTTTTTTTTGTTCGCACTTGCATCTTGTGTAGCTACTGTGAATCTATTTCTTCCCTGTTGACTCTGCTCTTTGTGGAAATATGTCCAAAAGGAAACAAATGCTAGGGAGATCGATGAGCTGTTATACAATACGAACTGCTCAGAATCGATTATGGGTAGGCCTTTCCTAACAGGAGGGGAGGGAGCCTTTGCAATTGTTTTTGTCTATACTTCTGGATAGACTCACGCTTGTGGCCTCTGGCTATCGTCAAGCTTCATTGCATTTCTAACATAGAGGGGACAAAGTCGACACCGCAAAACCTCATCCAAACCCCCTCTCTTTGACCCCCCCCCCCCCCCCCGGCCACTACTTCAGCTGGATCACCAGGTTCAAACACGAAGAAGAATATGTGCTTTATCAGTGCTAAATCACAGCATTGGAAGCTTGGAGGAAAACAGCATCGTAAATACAAAGCATTTATTGAGTCTGTCACACTGTGGAGTGGAAACACATGACATATTCCGAGAAAGGGGGGGGGAGGAATTTTAGAATTTTTGTAAACACTATTGCAAAACATGTTCCCAACGAACAGTCAAGTGTTTCAACCTCAATATACAAATATAAGTGTGGCAAACCCTCTTTAATTGTATCTAAAGCTGTTTGTTGTATGTCTGCAACAGCGGCTACAAGACACATACTTTTTTTGTTGCATATATGCAACGCCGGCGGACTAAGGGTTAATAGTAGTTGCCAATTCAATGTCTGCCAGACTCATGCCACTTTCGTCGGCAACTCATGTGCCATGCAACAAATATACAGATGTGAGGCCACAGAATCTGTCAGTAGAGTATCTGGAAGACACAGGTTCGAATCTTGACGACCTAGGCAGCCTCATATCAATGGGTCCCTAGGTTCAACCCCAGAGGTTAAAGTTAGTCACACGTGATGCTGATGACATCCTAACCATGGCTGAGATGAATGCCTTCATCGCATGTATTTTATAGGTTTGTCGCGTGTTACTCACAAATCCAGAATATAAAAAAGGAAAGTTAAAAATTGTACTTACGTATGTGAGTATAGTGCTCTTATTGTAGAACGACGTTTCAGAGATTGACTCTCTTTCCTCAGGTTCATATAAAAAACACTTAAGTACTTGGCATAGTACTGCGTCAAAAATGTAATATGAGGATTGTGGTTAAGGGTTGGTTAGGGTACATTTAAAATATTAAGTTTTTGCTATTAGAAGTACGTAAAAACCAAGTTGTTCCCTAAAAAAAACTTGTCAAATCTCAACGAATGTTTGTGACGTAATAAGGGGAAACGAGAAAATTCAGGGGAGGGGAAACATTCGTTGAGATTTGACCTTCATATGGATAGATAAGCACAGTTGGGTAGGAAAGGCCAAACCTGCAGGTTGCATTGTGATTTATGCAGGTTTTTTAGATTTTAAACTTTTTTACCTGTGAATAGGTCTACTGGACAAGTTTTTTTCGGGAACGACTTGGTTTTTACGTACTTCTAATAGCAAAAACTTAATATTTTAAATGTACCCTAACCAACCCTTAACCACAATCCTCATATTACATTTTTGACGCAGTACTATGCCAAGTACTTAGTGTTTTTTTATATGAACCTGAGGAAAGAGATAGTCAATCTCTGAAACGTCGTTCTACAATAAGAGCACTATACTCACATACGTAAGTACAATTTTTAACTTTCCTTTTTTATATTTCATCGCATGTGTACACATGTACAAGTGTCTTCACTGTTTACCTTACAAATACAGATGTATAGCTCCCATGTGGTAGTAGGCCTGAAGGTCTGTACTCCCAATCTCTGCCAAATTCATACCTTTCTTGTGCAACAAATAATGTTATGGCTGCCATGTGATCAAAGGTGTAGACTCAAATCCACTCCACTGCTGTGGCATAGAATGTTTGTATAAATGCATTGTTCGACATAACGTGCCAGTGATGACTAGTTGTCTTAATTTCATTGCAGAAATTTTACTAGGGCGGTCTGAGGCGAGAACTGCATGTCAGTAGTATTTTTGTAACTTAGAAACTTGATATGTTGAAACATGGTGACACACATTCATAGGTACATCAATTTTAACTTGTTTTTGTGTATGGTTATTATATTTTAGTGTTAGATATTGGTGGTTTTGTTGGAGCATAAAGTGTAGTTCCGGTGTGGGGGAAAGTGATGGCATGCTTAATCTCCGGTGTGTGTTGAAAGTCTGTAGTGGATTCTGCTCTGGAAAGTTCTGTTGGTGTCAACTGACAAGTCATCATCCCTCAATGAAAGGTTACTTCATGGCATGACAGCCCTCAATGAGACATTGGGCCACTGAGCTTGGGTTCTTCAGTCAGTAAGGGATTTCTCTTGCTTGCAAAACTATACGGTGCATGTTTTTAGAAGTGATGTCTGTCAAGTCACGGAGTGTGTGTGTCCATGGCAACCAGCCTAAGGCAGGAGTGCAATGTTGTACAGTTAGGAAACTGCAGAATGCAAATTAAACATTGTTCATAATTGGGAAAAGAGAGACGCGGTAGTATATAAATACGGAGAAACTAGTACTCACTTTTATCCGCGAAGCTGTTTTTTCTTTTTCGATTAATTTCAGTGGCCACTGCCACCATCCTCCAAGCACAGCGCAGCAAGTTCCAACGAGGATGGTGGCAGTGGCCGCTGAAATTAATCGAAAAAGAAGAAAAAACAGCTTCGCGGATAAAAGTGAGTACTAGTTTCTCTGTATTTAAACATTGTGTTCTGCATTTTTCTTGCATGCAAGAAGTGTTATAAAACTTGCCACTCAAGGTTTATCATAAGATGGGGCAAGACATTTTGAACCTGACTGTACAAGCCCCATAAATTTGTCACCTACAGCCAGAGTTGTAGTTTCTTGAAGGAAAGCTGGGAGACTTTGTCTCAACACACGTAACACTTAATTTTCGTGCAGTCTTTTTTTTCTTCTAGTTGTCAGTGTTGACAGCTGAGTTGTCTCTTGCAAGACTGTGGTCTGAGGCACATATATTTGGTAAATAAAACAGCAAAATTTTGGTACAAAATCTGTCAATTTCGGGTTCAAAAGCTGTAAATAAAAGAAATTCAGTGAAAAAGCAGTATATAAAATGACATTTTGGTTTTAAAATTTTTAATGTAACCATAAATTTATTTAAAAACTACTCTTACTACACAAAATAATCCAATCCCTTAATAACACATTTATGTCATTACCAGAATATGAAGTTTATTCCTGCATGAAGGGGCCCATTTTTGCTTCTCAAATATTTACAGCAGAATTTATAAATTTTCTGTGAATTGCATAACACTTAGGATAATTCTGACTTCAGAGAGTGTCATGGCGGTAAATAAACTCTAAATTTCGTGTTTAAGGGTGTATTTTGCATTATTTCGTGACAAAACATGGTAGTATAAGGCACCTTACACCTTTCAGAAACATGAAAAATTAACATTATTTCGTGTTTTCGTCAAAAACTAAATATGCATGCCTTCTAAATGGTTGTCAAATTTGTCTCAATATACACAATGACAAGACCCTTCATTCAATATATCCTGTGTGTGCATGCTAAGATAGTTGAATATTGGACACAGTGAATTCTCTTTTTCCCTTCCACCATCAGTTAGTTTGGCAATAGCACCTGCTGTGTATTGGCTGAAGTCTTGTTCCTTCTAAGGGCATACACCGTATAGGACAGTGCAAAAAAGTTTTTTTTTTTTTGCCAGATTTCCCCATGAAGATCCACTAGATTGCACTCTTTTTATGGTCAGATTGGTGTAGAATGTTCTAATACCTGAGAGGACATAGAAGAAATGGAATGATGCCTTTTTGTAATGTTGCAACAATTATTGATATTTTTTGTGAAATTGATGTACCTATACCTGGGTCAAGCTATCTTCTGGTGCATATTTGAACTCCGAATTGTTTTGTAGACAAAATCCTGTTTCCCTGCTTGTCACTTTGGGGAGGAGAGATTGTAAGGTTACACAGTGGTAAGCCTAATCAGATGTTTGCAGGTAAACACTGCAACGGAGTTTCACTGTCAGAAAGGCAGGTCCCATGCTGGAAAAAAGCTTGGCTTGACTGTAGTTAGCATGGACTGTAATTTTAAGTTACTTTTTGTGCTAGATTAATTCACACCTCGTGGCTCTCCGCTCAGGATTAACTTCCTTGATGAGAGTTGAAATGTGGTTCGGGTAACAATTTGAGTTGGAACCGAACCAGGGACTTGGTCTCCGCTCTCAATGAAGAGGCCATTTCCTGAAAAAGTTCCCCTTCGCTTCACCTCTTCTGCCCTGCTTCTCCCCACTCAACCCTTCCCTTCCTCTGCTCTTCTCATACAGGGCGGCTTCCAAGAAGAAGGCTTTCACCAAGGCTTCGAAGAAATGGCAGGATGACCTTGGAAAGAAGTACATCGAGAAGGAAGTGACCAAGATGAAGAAATACTGCAAGTGCATCCGGGTTATTGCTCATACCCAGGTGGGTGATTAAGAAGCTTGTTTTATTATATTCATCTTTCGTAGACTTGAGCATTTTTGTCTTTCTTTAGACCGTAACTTAGCCTTATATGCAATATTTTTCTTATTTTCACCTACAAAGTAAATTTTAGGGCTGATCTGATTGTACTATGAACCCATCCCAGGGTTTTTAAATTAGCAATAACTCAGAAACCTGGGCATTTTGTGATTTTCAACAATGTGAAACAATTTTTTTGGTCTTACTATACGTGTTATACATCAAAATAAAGGCAATTTTTTTGCCTACGCGAAAAAAAAGAAACAATTAGAATCTGTGTGTTCTTGCATGTGCTAGAGATGTTCAACAGTGTTTGGTTTTCATATAATGAAAAAGTCTGTACTTCTAATACTAAACAGTGGCTGGGATTGTGTACCAAAACTAGGGGGGCAAGAGCAATTACTTTTTTTCGCCACCACTAACCTTTAGTATGAAACACAGGTGGTGTGCAAGTAAATAACTCATTACAAGTAAGTAAATAAGTGTTTCATTTCTTTCGATATTTCAAGTATACACATTGGTCAAGTGCATGACCGCCCATAGGAGTTTTCTCAGGCGGCTCTTCTTAACTTCAAACATTAAAGTGATATTGCCCGTACTGTGCATGGGGCACTCTCCATATTCAGGATGCTCGTGCTTAGCACGAGCATGGGATTCAGTGTGTTAAATGAATCCCACTAACACCAGTGCTTAAATTGTAGCAATTAATTTGCCAAAATTTTAAAATTATTGTATTTCACTTCAATTATGAGCATCAATTTACGAGAGTTTTGCTTCAAAATATTCAAGAATTATAATTAAACATTAAAATATGTTGTATGTAGTCACAAAATATTCATGCGAGATATTAATAGAAACTTTAAATTGGCCAGTGTAATGGGTCTTTGCAAAAGTGTAACGCCTGATTTGGTAGCCCTAACAAAAGACCAAGATGCCAGAAACATGTTTGTAAATAATATAGAACAAATACTTTTCTGGTACAGCGATATGGATCCTTCAACATCAGTATCTGCTCAGGCCATTGTTTTATCCATTCCTCAACCTGGTAGTGGTGTATCAATATGGGAGAATTAGCTGATGATTTTGGGTGTATTTTTTTGTTTTTAATGATAGATGAGGCATCATCCCCCATGTTTTGAAACAATTGCTATTCAGCTTGTTCTAATACCTACAAAATATAAACTCATTAATTCATTAATGAGATTTTCTGTATGAAATGTGCACTGTTTTACATCGAAGTTCATAGGAAAGAGGTTATTAGGGGAGCAGTGCATACTGAAAATTCTATGCTTTTGTTGGTACTGTTTGATGGTTTAGCCTGGATCTGCTTCTGGTGGAACCAGGCTTTCAGTGACTCTGGAGCTGTTTGACCTTGTGCAGTCTGTTCCTAGTCACAACATCAAAGAGAAATGTTGCCCCCTTCGGGTGTGAGCGACAGCATGGCATATTCCATAAGCTCCCTGTAGCCCCTTGGGCCATGACCAGGAAGACAAACCATGCCAGGTACAGAAAAAATCATTCAGAAAAGTAGCATGAAGTTTATAATGCTTGAATTAATTTGTTTGAAGCAGTATTGTAAGTTATAAATAATGCTGCTAACTATTAATTTTTTATGGGTTCCAATACTGACAAAGTTATGTAAATCTGTGGAAATATTATTTAACTGTTTGGGTACATTTAGATTAGTAAGTCTTTTTATTCATTTTGTAAAAAATGTGTACCAGACTATGAATCCTGGAAGAATCATGTGAAGATGATTTACTGTGTTTATGAAAAAAATTAACATGTTTGTTCATGTGGTAATATACTAGAAGGTTTATGAACAAAGAAAAATAGGATTTGTTGTGGACAAACTACACCTCGGTGCTGGAGTACTCTATGTAAAGGGTTTATGTTACGAACTATTTTCATGTAGAACTATACTTCAGCAAATGGCTGTAGGAATTATCCACATCCTTCTGAGTATTTGTGTTTTGATGAATTTTATGTTAACAGATGTTATTAAAATTTAAAATGTATTAATTATGTTGTATAAAGATTGCATCTGTTCAGTTTCTTGTTACTTGCGAAGTGAATATTTAGACATTCGCAGGTGTGGTGTTTAGCTAATATATAGTGACCTTCTTACACATTTAAAAACCTGATTTACCATAATATCGTAGTCTGGAAATTTTTATTAAATTATAGATACTCTGTTTTAACTTTCACTGCATCAAATATTTGAAGAGCTGCTCTCATTTGAAAACATAATGTTGTTACAGATGAAGTTGCTGAGGAAGAGGCAGAAGAAAGCCCACATCATGGAGATCCAGGTGAACGGAGGAACTATTGCCGAGAAGGTGGACTGGGCTAGGGAGCACTTGGAGAAAGCCATCCCTGTGTACAATGTCTTTGCTCAGGACGAGATGATAGATGTGATTGGGGTGACCAAAGGAAAAGGATTTAAAGGTCTGTCTGCACTGTATATTGAGTTAGATTTGCTATTGAGGAGGAAAATACATTTGTAACATAGATTTTGAGAGTTCACTCAATTTCAACAGTTGCTTAGAATCTGAGAGTAGGTCATCAGTTAAACTAAATCTTTTATTTTCTTGTAGTCATTTGTGATCGGGGAAAATATCCATTAAATGTTCAAGCAGAAGCTCCAGTGCTCAGTGGAAACTTGCAAATTGTTTTGTAATTTTCTAGTGCTAGTCCTAAACCGTAACTATCAAGCATTTGATTATTTACACTTTCCAGTAACTGTTGAGATTCATTTTTGTAGTCAGTGTTTGTTTTACAAGCATTATGAATTTAGAAGAATGAGGTTTTTATTGCGTGTGTGTTGGCATGAGGATCGTGATGAATCATTGTGCTTTACCGAAAAGTATTGTGGATACTATAATGTTGCCTTCCATCTGATGTCCTCATCTAATACTAACAAATTGTCAAATGTTCACCATGCCTGCTGTCCACATTGTAGTTAATGAGATAGTGTTTGGATTTGTAAAACTGCAAGTGTGTCTGTCTGGTGCATGTATACCACTGCCCTGAGAATCTTGAATATTTGAAATGATTATCTTGTGGACAATGAACATTTAGTATGATTGTTATTCCTTTGATTGTTGTATTTGAATTACTTTGGAGAGTTGTTGTTTTCAGGCGTTACTTCAAGATGGCACACCAAGAAGTTGCCACGCAAGACTCACAAAGGTCTGCGGAAGGTTGCATGCATTGGCGCTTGGCATCCAAGCAGAGTCCAGTTCACCGTGGCCAGAGCTGGTCAGAAGGGCTACCACCACCGCTCGGAGGTGAACAAGAAGATCTACCGGATTGGCCAGGGCATCCACACAAAGGATGGAAAGGTAGGTTACTGCTGAATGTTTTTCTGGCTGTTCTCTCACTTCTTTTTCAAGCTGGTGCAAGCAGCCAGGCAAGAAGTTGATGTAAAGATGTTCAACAATCTAGAATCAAAGAAATCTTGAAATGTTAATGCTAATATGTTTGTTCTAAAGGTTTTTCAAGATTTAAAAGTTAAATGTTCCAGTCTTGCCAGAGGAAAGAGAAAATAATATTAGATATTATTTCTGAAATGTTTCATTTTGCAACATTTTGCGTGCTTCCTTGCTCTGGCACAACGAAATCGTGATGAACCTAGTGGTGTTGATGTTCATTTATATGTGCGAGACATGTTGTTCACCATACTTAAAAATGTAATTGAAATCTTGCCCATTGTGCTGAGAGTTTATGTGGTCTCTTTTCTTATTTGCAGATTGTAAAGAACAATGCATCAACTGATTATGACTTGACCGAGAAGACAGTAACCCCAATGGGAGGATTCCCCCATTACGGAGTAGTGAACAATGACTTTGTGATGATCAAAGGTTGCTGTGTGGGGGCGAAGAAGAGGGTGGTTGCTCTCAGAAAGGTTGGTCTTGAATCTTAAATCAAATCCTGTACAGTAAGCTATTCATACAGGGTGGTGGAAAAATAATGCAGGTTTTTGGAATAAGTGTAGTCGTTGATTTTCAAGATAGACGTTTCATTAACACCAAAACCATCTAAGAAATGCAGTTTGGATACAGTGATGATTTAAGAATGGAAGATGAAGTCATTCTTGTGTAGAGGAGTCCAGTTTTGCTTCTCAAATGCAAGACAATCAATTTTTCCATGATATATATCGGGATAATTCATACTTCAGCTAATGTTTAAACTTTAATGTCTTAAGATTTATTTTTTCTGTTAGGAAAATGCACTTCACACCTTTCACAAACCTGAAAAATGAGCATTGCAGTGTGCAATTTCATATCTGGGTTTTGTCAATGAAATTTGCATGCTTCTGTTGATAACACCGGTGGACAAGAGCTTGATGTTTTCAAGTGGGTGTTTCTGAAAATATTTTGAATGCTGATCACTGAAATAACGTCATTTTTTCCCATCACAGAATGTTTCACAATCAAAATTCTCATATTCGCCATTACATAATGCAAGAAAAGGAAATATCTGTTGTTTTTGGTCAATACGCGATTCTGGAAGGATTTTCAATGCTGAGTACAGAAATGACATAAATTTCTTCCCATCACGTCAGAATTTTTCTCCACGTGGAAGTTCAATCAACACACCATAGACATTTGGTGAAAGAAATTTTCATGGGATATGTAGAAAATAAAATGCAGTCCATACAATTTTTATGCCAGTGTCTCACTTAAAGGTGGAAGATGAGTTAAATATTTACAATTTGTGTCCACTATATTCATGTATAGTTCCAAATTGGAGGATTTGTATTGTAGAAAATCAATATTTTACCACCATGTAAACAGAGCCATCTATTGGAGATAATGGAACTACACATTTTATTGTGAAATCAAGGTAGTTAATATATTGTTTTCTGAAAAAAACTAGATGTGATGGGTAGAAATGAATTGTTTTTGGAATCAGCATGCTGAAATTGAGTCAGTCATCCAAGACACATCGAAACCCATGTCGACCAGTGTAATTCATAGTAGGTCTCAATTTGTTAGATAGGAAAGAGTTGTCTGAAGCTTCATCATTTCTAAAGGGATGAATCTTGTGCTTTTCAGTCGAGGTTGGTGCACACGAAGAGGGCTGCATTGGAGAAGATCAATTTGAAGTTCATCGATACTTCATCCAAATTTGGCCATGGACGCTTCCAGACATCCCAGGATAAGATTACATTCATGGGTCCTCTCAAGAAAGACAGGGTCAAGGAGGAGAATGCTATGGCTTCATAAGTAAAATGTATATTGTTGACAACCAAAGTGAGGACTTACGAATAAAAGCTTTATAAAAATTAATTTTGGCTTTTATTGTTGAAATTTGCTAGAGTTTATAATAGATGCTTTTTATCCTTTATAGACAAATTGATTAATTTGTTTGATTGGGAGGAATGTTACTCTGCATCCATTCAAACTTCATTGCAAGGAGTACAGCTTGTTGATGCTTGAAAGCATAATTTGAATCTGTTCCACAAATGTTTACTTGTCTGACATACCAGTGATGACTAGAGTTCTTAATTTCATTGCAGAAATTTTCTAGGGCGGTCTGAGGTGTGAGAGGCAACTCCTTGCTTATAATTATTTTTGTAACTAAGATACATTGAAAGTTACTATATTTGAAAAGTATGAATCGCATAAGTTTTAAAAGTATTTCCTTTATTTAGTTCTTGTGAGAAATATTCATTCTTTAAACACATCTTAACATAAGTGATCTTTCTTCTATTTGAAAATAATTCATTGTTTCTAGTTTAGATGTCTGTTGTGGTAAAACAAAAAAAGTGTTGTTTACTATTAGCTCTCAAACCATTATTTGAACACATGATTTGAAGCAGTTTGTAAACTTTTCATTCAATATTATTTTTCTGCTTACTACAGTTTCTATAAAATGGTGTTAATATTCCAGTGATTGCTATAGAGCTAGAGTTGAAACATAGAGGTGGAATATTTATAAAATTAGTGCAATGGGAATACAATCAGATTTGAGAGCAGATGATTACTCCCGTCTAATTTTTGTGACCACAAATGCGCACTGTAAATAGTGCCAAATTAGTGCAGGAAAAATTACAAAGAACTATGAAAGAGTACTGTGGGTGTTTTGATATCTTATATTCATTCCAGAATGTAAAGAACCTACAAATGTGCTGATGATGACTAGCAATCTTAATTTCATGGCAGAAAGTTTCTAGGGCGGTCTGAGGCTGTTTGGTTCCCAGTTAGAAATCTGGTACACTGAAAGCGAAATAATTAGTGTTAAGTGTGATAGCACATGACGAAACTTTTTTCGTTCTTCCAAACATATGAAGTTCTGTATTATATTTACATTTGTGCTTTACCGTACGGGCTGTTCAACTCCCATGTAGCCAAAATGATAATGCTTTCACCTTTATAGCATGTAGAAACTACAGAAATTAAATCAGACATTTAGTTTTAGTTGTAACACTAATAGGCAACATGGAATTTCTATTTCACACTCAGCCTGACTTGTGCAGAAATACATTTTCCCTAAGGAGGGAAGACGTAGGATTTAGCCTACCTCTGTGGACTGGTTAGCACAACAGGCTATGATTCCAGGAAATCTTGTTTTGAATGAGCCTATTCATGGGTTGTTTTTCTTTCATCAGTTTCTTCATACATTCATAATTGGGAAAACGAACGTGGTAGTATATATATATATACGGAGAAACTAGTACACCAGATCACTCCATAAAGCTCAGACAAGTTTGATGTGTTCAGGTTCGTCATAGTACTCATTGGTGGCCAACTGCTAAACTAATCATGCAAGGATGTTCAGTTGTCCCTTCAGGATTAACTGCCTTGTGATTTGAAATTGTCTGTGCAAGGATTTGTGAATTGTAACCCAATTTGGGCCTACAGTTTCCTTCACCTAACCTGCCATACTAACGCTGTACGATCCTTCCTTCCTTTTGGTATATCCTTGCTGGTACAGCTCCAAATAAGTTTGCAGGTGCTTCCAAGGTGTGATGGGAAGGACTCTGCTGGCAAGTGGATAAGATGAAAAAGTACTTGAATATAGTCTGGATTATTATACACAGGTGGTGGTGACCGTGAGAAGGTCTTTGTAGAAGGCACTGGTACGTACATGAAGTTGTTTCATTGTAACCTAATTTCAGATATTTTTACTACAATTCGGTGTTAAGCTTTTTACCTGTACTTTTACTGATGCTTCTATTCAGATTTTTACCTTAAATTAGTGCTGTGAAAATTCGTGCAATTTTGTTTTAATGACCAAAAAATAAATTAAGCGGCACCTTTGTGAGAAATAACCAAACTTATTGCATTTGGAATGCTATTTTATTTCATTAGCTGGTAAATATGAAATGGTTATTTGGTTATTGAAGGTCACCCAAATTTTTGAACACAACCAGATTTCCACTTTTTACATGCAAAATACAATTTTAAAAAAGTTTTCTTAAATTACTTTTACAGTTGATGGTATTCACTTGCAACACTTTCTATACAAAACCTATTTCTAAACAAGTAAGTTTTACTCTTTTCATCTCTGTTCAAACTATTTTGAATATCTAGGTGAATTTCATTACTCAGCAGTTCAATTTCATACAGCAGTCATTCTAGTAGGTTAGTGTATTGGATTTCCAGTAATATATTTTAACCGGATTCTGGCAAAAGTAAATTTGTTTACCTACACAGCGGTATTAGTTTATTTGAATTACTTAGGACAGTTGTTTAGTTACTTCAGAATGGCACAACCAAAAATTTTCTATGCAAGATCCAAAAGGATCTCCGGAAAATTATAGGAATTGAGGTTAGAAATCCTACATGAAGTACCAACTATAGTGGAACCACGAGCAAAACAACCTGTGCAGACCCGCGAGTCATGTGCACCGTACCCCCGCGAGTAGGGGAGGGGGAGAGTTGACCATGCTTCCTTATGGCCCGAGGTGGAGGGAAGAAGGGAAAGTTGCGCGGGGACTTCTTGTCCCAAGGTTTTTTCCTTGTGGTCGATCTATAGTGTATTTAGTATCGACACTGTTTTTGATGTTTGGCCTGGATCTGCCTCTGGTGGAACCAGGCTTTTAGTGACTGCGGAGCTGTTTGACCTCGTGCAGTCTGTTCCTAGTCACAACATCAAAGAGAAATGTTGCCCCCTTCGGGTGTGAGCGACAGCGTGGCATATTCCATAAGCTCCCTGTAGCCCCTTGGGCTGTGACCAGGAAGACAAACCATGCCAGGTACAAGCCAAAACACTAGGAAAAGTAGTATGAAGCGTGTTCTAATACTAACAAAGAAATGTAGGGTTAGGCAATTGTACTCAAAGTGCTGTTACATCATTAAGTTCAGTAAATTTATTTGTACATTCTTGTTAAGGTAACATTGGATGTAAACCCATTGCAGTCATTATCTACATTTAATTGAATGAACCAAGCAGGTCCAATTTCGAATAATGTTTTCCCTACTTTCGAGATTAAAAAATGACTTTACATACCAATGATTAGGGGCATGCATATTTCGTTTTTGACGAAAAAACGAAATTTGAAAAAACACATTGTAGTGTTAATTTTTCATGTTTTTGAAAGGTTTGAGATGCATTTTGTGACCATGTTTTGTCACGAAATAATGCGAAATGAACTGCAAAAAGCGAAATTAACTCTTAAACACGAAATTTAGGGTTTATTCACCGACGCGACATCTTCTGCGGTCTGAATTATCCTGAGAGTTATGCAATTCCCGGAAAATTGATTAATTCTGCTGTTAATATTGGAGAAGCAAAAATGGACTCCTTTACACAGAAATAAACTTAATACTCTGATAACTACATAATTGGGCTATTAGAAGTGAAATGTTAATTCTGTGGAAGAAGTGTAGTTTTTAAATCAAATTTAGCATTATATTCACAATTTTAAAACAAAAATGTATTTTTATATACCACTTTTCATCCAGTTTTTCACCGCTATAACACCGATATTTTATTTTATTTACCGCTTTTGAACCCGAAATTGACTCTGTTTTTGTACCGAAATTTTGCTTTTTTATTTACCAAAAATATGTGCCTCTACCAATGATGACTAGTTGTCTTAAGTTCATTGCAGAAATTTTACTAGGGCGGTCTGAGGTGTGTGATGCAAGAACTATGCACCTATAATATTTAAATTTGTAACAAAGTGTTTGTAATGCCAAAGAAGGTGAAATGCTCTTCTGTAGGGTCTAATAGCATTTTTGGGAACCTGTAATAAAACATTATATTATGAAGCTCACTATTTAGTAGGATGTAATTTTACAGACACAGATAACTTGTAAAATAAGTAAGCAAATAATGCCAAATATATGATACTTTAAGTAGACCGTGAACATGGCTTGCAAATTTTAGCCACTTAATGGAGGGTAAACATCGCTAATGTGCACGTTCGTACCACATGGCACTAAGTTCTCTGTTGCAACTACCTGTGGAACAGCGGTCATCCTCTACCATAACAAAAAAAGGAAACTTAAAAATGAGTTGTAAATTTTACTCAAAAATAACCCCTACTGCATTTAATGGGTGTCTGAAAGTAACCTGCTGTTTTAAGGGTGAGTGACAATTTCCCCGAAGTCGTATCTGGCAGCAGGGAGCAACACTTGTCTCCTTAGTTCTTTGGGGCCAGATCGGGCTCCTTCGTGCACTTGGCTATGAACTGGGACACCTGCCCCCTGCTCCACTATGATGCCATCCATCACTAGCTCTGGCCCACATAGAGTAACTTTTGTCATGTGTAGACATTTAGCATGTGCCTTGATATATTGGCTGCATCACCCCACCCCCTCTTGCCTGCCAGCTACTACTATATAGTGCCTTTGCTGAGGGGAAATGACCATTATTTTAGATTTGGTAACCATCAGTGGATTATTGACATGGTTGATGCAGACAGATTACACAGTGAAAACTTTATATCAAGTAGTCATCATGTTAAAGTTACTGGTAATAGCGACACCCCCTAACCCCCTTTGACAACTAAAATTACCATGGGAAGCACTTTATCCAGCGTTCATAAATCGAGCTCTGTGAAAGTCTACTTTAGCTCAATTTAAGGTGAAATGTAGCTTTTTTATGTGCATCAGCCTTTGCAATACTGCCAGGAGGCAATGATAAATGCATTACGCTTATAGGAGTTATTTTATTAGTTTTCTTGGGGATATGAAACTTCTGATGGTGGGGGAAAAAACATCGGGTAGAGGATCCATTGAAGATAATATTTGCGCTAGAAAGAGTTCAAACTCCCATTTGTTTAGCCATGACTTGAATTTGAAGTTCTCTCCATAAGGAATAATACATGGGATTCTGTAAATACTTAACTAATTTTGAAGCAAGGTTAATCATGTTTAAAATCCAGTTTTCAAACACTGTATCTAGCTTAACTTTAAAAACCTCTTCCACATGCAATGTGGGGAGAAATTCACTCAAGTTATGTGTGGGTTTTCTTTAACGGTGCCCATTCCGATGATGTTTAAAGAAATGCATGCCTGGTGTGAAATTGTCACACCTCACCTTGTAATATTTCACCAAGTGAAATTTTTCAAAGGTTCACCTGGCTATAGAATGGAATAGAAATGCCTTTGTGGGTGTGTTTCGGCCTTGTTGGTGGCGCTCGCAACAAACCCTTGTCAAATAATACATATTTCAGTGAATGAACCAGATTCTTTATGGGACTGCCATTTAGATAAATTTATTTTCCAAAATTATAAATTTACTAAATGCATGCCTGGTGTGAAATTGTCACACCTCACCTTGTAATATTTCACCAAGTGAAATTTTTCAAAGGTTCACCTGGCTATAGAATGGAATAGAAATGCCTTTGTGGGTGTGTTTCGGCCTTGTTGGTGGCGCTCGCAACAAACCCTTGTCAAATAATACATATTTCAGTGAATGAACCAGATTCTTTATGGGACTGCCATTTAGATAAATTTATTTTCCAAAATTATAAATTTACTAACATACCAATGATGACTAGCGATCTTAATTTCATTGCAGAAATTTTCTAGGGCGGTCTGAGGTATCTTAGATAAGAACTATATTGTCTATGGATGCTAATTAATTAGCCATACATGTTTATTAAACGTTCTGATCAGCTACTTGCTTGTCCTTATAATTGGTGGCAAGTATCATGTAAGTCTTGTTCAGAATGTGATGATAGGTTTGATTTTTGGAAGGTTTTTCTGCAGGACCAGTTTCAACGTCCCCCCCCCCCTTTTTTGTTCCATACACACATCAATGTAAGATGAGTATTAGAAATATATGCAAGATTTTTAACAGAGTGGAGACCTAGAGTCTTCCTGCATGTGTGTGTTTGATTACTGTTAGTGTATGATACTTTTTAGTTTGATTATTAGAAATCAGCCATGGTGTTCTAGTCATTGGACATCTGTTTTCCTGCTATGTCCCCACATAAAGTGGCTCTGGGGCTCACCCACCCTTAAATCGATGCTTAGCTGAGAACAACTTTGTTTTTTGAGGTAGTGGTGCTATCAAATCACCTCCAAAATGCCATGGATGGAGATTTTGTGGGGCCCTACCCCCCCCCCCCCCCCGATCCCACATCCCCTAAATGTGCCTTCAAGGCACAGTGCTACATGCACGGGAAACTTGACTACATATTGCTTAGAAAGTAATGTTTGTAGTCCAAGTGTTGTGATTTTACCAAATGTTTTTATTGCATATTGGCATGAGGATCATGATGAATCATTGTGCTTTACTGAAAAGTATTGTGGATACTATAATGTTGCCTTCCATCTGATGTCCTCACTAAGTGCTAACAAAATTCCATGGGTTGACCATGCATGGTGTCCCCTTTTTAAATTAATGGTAATTTTTTTCATTCTTGTAAGTGCCCATGCTAGTCTTGTGCATGTATAGTATTTCCCTGAGAATGTGAATGGATAATCATAATTTTATTGTGGACAGCTTTATTTTCTTACTTTGATTGTTGTATCTAAATTACTGCTGTTACTTGATACAAAGAAATTGCCTCTCTACGTTTTGTGGAATGTTGTATTTTTAAAGATAAGAGTGCTGAAATTTCTTTGCCGTATTTTTGATGCTGTTTGTTTGATGTTTGGTCTGGATCTGCCTCTGGTGGAACCAGGCTTTCCGTGACTCCGGAGCTGTTTGACCTCGTGCAGTCTGTTCCTAGTCACAACATCAAATAGAAACGTTGCCCCCTTCGGGGGTGAGCGACAGCATGGCATATTCCATAAGCTCCCTGTAGCCCCTTGGGCCATGACCAGGAAGACAAACCATGCCAGGTACAGGCCAATTCACTCTGAAAATTAATATGTAGTTTCTCCACGTGCCAATGATGACTAGTTGTCTTAATTTCATTGCAGAAATTTTCTAGGGCGGTCTGAGGTGTGTTAGGCAAGAACTATGCAACTTGCAAACCTGTTAATGTAATATTGGTGCATACAGTATTGTATTTTCAATGAAATTTCAAATGCATCGTGCAAATTCCAACTTCCAACTTGGCTGCGTGTCTTGTTAGTAACAGAAATATCTTATTTGAAGGGAAAAGTCTTATCAGCTGAGATTAGTCTAGTTGCATTTTTGGCTTCAATTTTCCACCTTTCCCCAATAAGAAATGTTAATTTAATTTACAAAGCTCACTAATTACAGCGCAGAAGGAATAACCTGGCAGTGACATCACTCCCTGCTAAGTCAGTGTTGCCAACTACTATGAAAGGAACCATTGCACGAGCAGTAAGGATCGCGGTGCAAAGATACCAATTTTCAATTTAATGTTAGCACTGCTAGATGTTTATTTTAATTTTTTCATATAATTGGCTTTCAGCAAAACTTCTGCATGCGGAATATTGTGAGATGACAGCCACGACTTCATTTCATCCTTCCTGCTGTTTGATATTGGGATTTTTTCCACTAACTTGTTATGGTACGGAGCATTGTAACGCAATAACAGAGTTTAGGAGCAGATTGGGAAGAAGCTGTTCTTCGAACCACAACATAAAATTGTTAGTGTTCATCTCCCCATGATAGTCCCAGAAGTTGTTTTTGAAGGGAACACTAACTTCGCCCCCTCCACAAATCCACTTTCACCACCGGCATGCACAATAATAAACCTGGGACCCTTTCCTGTTGGCACTTTTAATCCCCACCCTCACCCCCCGAATCTTTGGAATCCAGGCAAACTTTGGGGACAGTGTGGTGTGTGTTCACGAAACTTTCATCCATGTAAATGAAAGACCGGTGGTTTGCTCTCTGCGCAGTTCTTTAACTTCACGCAAAAATGATTGCCGCCCGCAACGATGCTGTTTCGTTCAAGGAGTAGTTTCCTGTTGCTTATGCTATACTTTTTAAATCTGAATCCTAATTTTCTTATGATCATACGCAACGGTCAACGCGAACCCTTAAAATTAATATTTTCTTGCAGTTCCTTCATCAGTTTATGTACTGTGAAAATGCCTTTCGTGTAAATCATGGATTGTTCGGCGCATGACTGCTTCATCAAAAGAATCCAGATTTGTTCGGTCGTTTTTTGCCCGGCGTTGAAAAAGGATTCCCGCTCGCACTCGCAACACTTTGTCATTGTCCTTCAAAATTTTGCACGCAGATCTTTCACTGACACCTGTCGCCACGGATGTTCTGTGAACAGCTGTGATTTTGTTTTCATCGCAATCAAATTACTTATACACATTGAAAACTATTTCTCTTGCATTGCTGTGCAAGGGCTTACCTTTCTTTACGCCACTGCTCATTGTACAACAATAACAAAAACCAGCAAAAAAACTCTCCCTAACAAAGAAACAAAATAGCCTGCAATCTCTCGCTCATAGCTGTGGTTTGTTAGACTAATGTAGCAGTGTGGGGGTTTGCACGCCTGCATCACCCCTCTCGGAATGATTTCGATTGGTTTGCACGTCACCTTGTCGTCCGCTCTAGTGAATGAGCCTTCGCTTCTGGAAGGAGAGGCGAAGGTGGGAGATGACGTCACTACCAAGTTATTCCTTCTGCGTTGTAGTAGAACGTGATTTTATAGGCACCAAGAACTTGTAAAATATACACTATATAAACCTATCCGTCTTTGACCTTTAAAACCTCTAACATACCCTGCTCTGCTTTATTCAACTTCCTGACGTAAGAGGAAATTACTTAGTAGTATAATTTGATACTGTTTGATGTTTGGTCTGGATCTGCCTCTGGTGGAACCAGGCTTTTCGTGACTCCGGAGCTGTTTGACCTCGTGCAGTCTGTTCCTAGTCACAACATCAAATAGAAACGTTCCCCCCCTTCGGGTGTGAGTGACAGCATGGCATATTCCATAACCTCTCTGTAGCCCTTGGGCAGTGACCAGGAAGACAAACCATGCCAGGTACAAAGTTATGAGGAAGTACTTAAATTACTATAAAGTTGAATTGAAAAGATTTTTTTTTTAAATTCTGAGATAAATCCATGCATCAGTTGAACTACTGAATTGTTATTGTTCTGACCAAAATGTGGATATTTTGGAATGGTGAAATTTTTTATGCTTTTAAATGACTCCTTTAGAGGAAAGAATTGACGTCTCCTACTCCACCATCATTGATAAAAGAAGCATAAGTCATTCAGCATAGCCCTGTGCACTACAATGAACTAAAGTGAACAAAAAATGCAGCATGTAACAGTGGTATATTTCTATAACTATGCAATAGGCAAATACTACTTTGAGAAAAAAAAAACAGTTTTGTGGATTAATACATAAAACCTGCTGCAAACTTAACCTCTTCCATTTTATCTTTTCCATATTACTTGTAAAACAGATAAGCAAGAAATGGTGGTTTAATAGTAATAACACATAATGTGTTGCATTGTGTAATACATTGGTTTGGTAAATCAAAATTTTCAAAATGAATTTAATAAATAGTAACAATAAATATATTGTCATTCTGGTGTATATTATGCCTTCATATGTATATAAATTAAGAAAAGGCAACTGAATTATTATAGTTTTCAAGGAATGGTTTTCATAGCTACCTACCACTTGATGTTTAATTTTTTTAACCAGCTCTCCTCTAGGTACAGGGAAAATTGAAATTCTGTAATTTCAACCATGTACGAGTACACTGAATGAAATTTCCTCATGATTATTGCAGAGCCCTATGTTGCCAGGGATCCTGGGTTTGTATCCATCCTATATTAATCATGTGATATAACTTTGGAAACCCTCTTGACAGTTTTATTAAAACCAATATTTGGAGATTTTTGTCCAACTTATGTGATAATCCATGATAGTTATGAAGTCAGTTTATTTATCTTTGGGGAAGATCAACTCCATACTTGATCCAAATTTGGCCATGATCTCTCTTGGGCAACACAGATGATGGTATTCGAGAGTCCTCTCAAGAAAGGCTGGATCATAAATGAATGTTAACATCGTTGACAACCAGATTTAGAACTTTGGAATAAAAAGTTATATTAAAATTGGGTTTTTATTAAAATTTGCCTGCATTTAAGAAAACTAAATTTTAATCCTTTAACCTTTGTGTACAGTGCGATGCTCAAGTATTGCTCAGCAAATTGTCAACTATGCTCTTGCATCTTGTGCATTTTTTAAGGACTTTTTTGATGTATAAGGGTGCAGAGGTTGTTAGCAGCTTCTTTAGCATTTTGTTTTAATTCATGAAGCTCTCATTCGATCCCTGGTAGGGAGAATGGATTTTTCCACCTGTTCAGCGGGTGCATGGAGGAAATGGGAGGAGGGTGCTAATCACAACACCCCCACCTTCGGATGTGAACAAGAAAGTGTGGTGCCCTAACTCCACACCCCCTATATGCCTTCATGACAATTTAAAGGATATCCTTGCTGTCTAACAAATAAAATAATCACTACTGCACATACACAATCACATGATGATAAACTAAATTCATTCGTGACTGAACACAAATGACACCATTGTTTCCCTTGATGTGCGGGAACAGACTAATCTTATCGCTGCTACAGCTAGCAAGTTCAATGAAACTGGAAGTTGAGTAGACATTCGGGGGAAGAAAAGAATGCAGCTTGACGAGAACGAAGTTTTCGAACTGAGATTATGTGCATGGGAAATCCCAATTTGCAGCATCTTCCTGATGTGATCGAAGATAAAACGTTCTTCAGCTGCAAGTGGTAGGAAACTATAGGCAAACGTTTCGTTACAAATCGACAGTTTGCGCCCACAACCTCGATTTCCGGTTTTTGCGTGTTTTCTACTTAATTTGATGATATTTCACGGTTATTTCGCGAAAAAGCGTTCATTTTGTGGAAAAGCACACATTTCGCATTACTTCGCGAATATAACTCATGCATATTTCATCATTGGGGGTGTAGTTACGTGCAGAATGTTCAAAATTGTATCTTTTTATCACATTTCGCGCATCGCGAAAATTCAATGTCCCTGGTAATAAGGTGTACTTTATTCATATATGTTGATGCACTTGGAGATTGCATTGTCTTCTGTAGATATTATGTATAAAGATGCAAATTTCGAGTCCTAAGTGACGTGAGTGTACAGTCACTGACACTGCCGGCTTGTAACAATTCCATTGAAAGTCAATGTATTCATTACAATCTGGCAGTGTCTGTGACACTACATGCAAAATTTGATTTCCACCAGTTTGGAAGAAATGCACAATGGCTGCGGCTTGAAGTTGAATCTTGCCAACCCTGTGGGAATAGTTTCGATCTTTTCCTCAAGAAAGCAGTGTGGTAATTGAAAGGGATAACATTTGCATTTAACATATTTTTACCTTTGTTGATCATACTTGCATAGCTCGGAGAGAATGCACATTCGAAAATATTTTTTACAAACTCATTGAAATAAAAAATAATGTTTCTAAATGTTGGAAAACAAGAATCGGCGGGCGACTGTTAGGTGGAGTGTGAATTTAACCTCTGAAGAAAGATGGAAGAAAGTCATTACGTTGCAATTATTACTTAAGCCCACATCACATGGAACTGGATTTCCAGTAGGTATGGCATAGTTGGTGCTGGACTGGCTAGCAATTTGCTAGTTTTTGCCTCTAATGGCGAGATTTAAACAATGTATCGCTTCACATTTTTGAAAGCCGATAACTATTCAACTGAGGAATAACGTTTGGTATAAAACGTAATTTGGTACAAAACAATGGTGCTGCTTAAATACATACTTTACAACGTTCACTGTATATGTATAGATTATTATTTTAGTTGTTTCAGATGTAAACACACTGCACTCATCATAGATGGTGTAACGCAATGTGCCTTTTCATGCTGTATACGTCATACAATGCCGTAGTAACAATCTGACACCAGACAAAAGCACTCCTTAGCACACTCCCAGATTATCTTCACATGGCAAAAATTTGCTCCGATTGGCTGTTCCACAGAATCCAGTCGAGAAAAGCAAGTACCAATTAGAACATGTCCTATTCCTCCAAAGCAGCCAGCCAGGTGGCCATGATTGCTACCTAGAAAGTTAGTTTAATGCCGATCAGGGCATTCCTACTAGAAATCCAGTTCCGTGTGATAGGGGCTTTAAGGCCAGTTTTTCAATGTCGTGTTTATCTTTGGTTATCTCCAACTGGCAGTTAGTTAACAGTCTTAACCAGAACCGGGGTTTTCAATGTGAAAGTATCTGCCAGTTAAACCATATTTTGTTCTCCAAAATGGTGTGTTGGCAATTCTGAAGCATGGAAATCACCGGAAAGCTTTCTGAGCGTGATGTGTTAGTATAGGTTCAAACCGTGTCCACTAGTGCGCAGCCTGACGTTTAAATATAGAACTACAAGCACACTGCGCTCTAAAGCACATTATTTCATTGGGAAACGATAGTAACAATGGCTCCGTATCCATCTTGTATGCTTACGAAATAAATTAACGAAAGACAGCACTACAGATTTGGCTTTCTTCTTCAATTGCACATGTGGTAAATGCTGTTATGAGGCGCAAGCTTCTTGTAGAAGATGCGTGAAGAACTCTAAAGTCGAAACATTAATAATACCTGTCTGTTGATATAAACACTATTAATATGTACATATTAATGCATGTTTGTAGAGCGAAAAAAAACATGTTAATAGTAAGCATGCTTTGTAGGTACGAGTAAAAATAATTTTAAAATTTAGTGTAATATTTCTCGGAGATTATTCAACAATGCATGAATTGAAAGCAACACACGTTATAAATAATTGACAAAGAAAAAAAAAGTGACCAGGACAATAACTGAAAGAAGTAAAAGAACCCAAAACCAGCCAAGCAGGGAGAGACTACAATTAAGAGGAACCTGGAGCCAAGCAGGGGCCAGGGGCACCACCTTCAGCCCCCCTGATATTAGGCAAAACTATTTTCTGTAATTTGTTTGCAGTGAAGAGTAAAAATATATACATCAGATATAACTTTTGTGAAGGATAAATCCACAGAACATGAACAACAGCTAATACATTTGTTCATCTTATTTATAAGAAGAAGTATAAGTAGGGGCAGGTATTTAGAAGATTTTCTTCTCTAGAAGGTTCTTTCATAGGGCAGCTTCTTTATCTATGTTCGCTGCCCCTGTTGTGGACTCCAGTTTCGACAGAAATCTGTGACTTGGATGTCATCATGCAAATTCCCTCCGCATCTGCATCAAAGGTCAACAGCTCCCATGTTTTGGAAACAAAGTGGAGTTTCATTGCTTCTGCCGGGGGTGGAATGTATTGTAGGCACTATGATTGAATATTGTGCATTTTTGTTGCGATTTAAATATCTGTATCATCAAAAGTAGCATGGGGTGCGTAGTGAGGGATGATGTAAGTAGCAGTCAACACTTAAAAAAAAAAAAAAACTATATTTTAAAAGATATAGAAAAAATGTATTTGTATGATATTTCTAAATTTCATATAACTTATTGACCCCCACACACATAATTTACCTTCATTTAATACTGTTAAACTTTTGAAAATTGCACTGTTTACAAAGCCCCCCCCCCCAGACAAATTCTAGCTATGAGCCTGCCTGGAGCAAGATGCCACCATTTGGACAACACTACAAGACTGGAAGTGTTCCGCCAAGGGCTGCCACGTGGTGATTCAAGCAATCCTTTACAGCCTGCAGATGCAAAAACTTGTTGCAGCACATTGACAGTGAATAAACCATTCACTGTCTTTTACGAATGTTTATCAAATCTCTTGGTATTTTTTTTTTAGTTGTGATCTATGTTTGGCTTGATCTCTGCTGCTCCACTATTAAATCCTAAGATAAGCTACGTAAATCATAATCAATCAATCAATGTAACAAAACTTGTACAAAGTCATATCAGTTATATAATTCGTTGACATTTTCCTTTCCAAAGTATGTATCTACAAAGGAATAGAATATGTAATTGCATACAAATCCAGCCTCTAGTGATGACAATGAAATGAAAATACCAGTAAGTAAAGGACAACACAATTCCACTATTTAAAACAACATGGAATGTATAATTTTAAAAAAAATGAAAATAGTCAAGCAAATGGAAAAAAGTTTGGTGATCCATTTTCAAGTTATCTGAGCTAGGAGTATGAGCATGGCATTTGGTATTATAGTCTACGAGGATGACACAAACAGACATGCCACCGACCCCCCCCCCCCCCCATCATCTCCCTATCACACACCCTATTATAGGATTGGTGTATAATGGAATCTGCAAACTGTCCATCACCATCTTCACCCAAAAAGAGCTTCAAAATTAAAAGAAAACTCAAAATAAGCTGTTAACAAAATCTGCACCAGCACACACAATCAACAAAATAATACTCGTATGCAATAATAGAAGGAAACTTCAGTAATATATCTTGCTTGCCTTGTCAGAGAAGACACATCAGTTTTGACAAATGAATGCCCATTGCTGAATTGACTGATATATTTGTGTGTATGTATTTGTAAACTTTCAGCCCTCCACCAAGTTGCAAGTACACCCAACAGGCGAATTGGCCATCACGATTTTCATTCAGCCTGATTTTCACAATGTGATGGCAATGCGTTGAAATAAAGACTTGAATAAGCAGAGAACAATGTCTGCTTCAAACAAACATATTCCTTAAAACAACACAGGATTTAGAATAAAGAAGTAGTGAAAATAGCTGTGAACAATTTGTGTACCATTATCTTTGCAATTGACTGTACACTGACAAATCGAAAGAAACTTATTTACACTTGTTTATGAAATCTTGACTAATAATGTTATTTTTGATTTAAGCCTCTGTATAAGAACAACTTGTCTTATTTCTCAAATATCCACACACTTTTCTTCAATGAGATGAATAGGTATAGTATAGAGGAGTTAGGGTTTCAAACTTGAGAGGTGTTTATCTACTTGTAACTAACTTAATTGTGATAAATATATTAATCACACTACAGAAGGATTTCTAAAAAAACACCAATCTTGCACTTTTGAACATTGAAGATCTTCTGTGGGCATGGATGTTTATGGATAATACGTCCCTATATTTAATCCAGAATGGCAATTTCTGTAATCACTTGGAGTTCATGAAAACAGAAATTCACCCTCTAACAGATCATCATGATTTATAAGATGTCACAAGCCCTTCCTCCAAGACTTCAAAGATTTATTTTCGAATTATAGATCAAACCATTCTATAATTCTTCAGTTGTAGGCTAAGTAAGGAGCCTACAAAATATCCATATCCAGTCTTTCCATCATGCAGTCAGTCCCCAGTGTTACCAGCTCCTTATAGATCCTTCACTAACAACCACATGATAAAAAATATCAAATGTGGAATTGTTTTTAATTACTATGAAATGAAGATTTCAACATGTGAAAAGCAGCAACATTGAAACAGATTTAAATATGAGTATGAAGTTACATTACAATTTGTAACACAATCAACAAATATATCACTAGATTTAAGAATATTAAATTTTATGTATGTTATCAGTTCCAAGAACAGCTGACTTATATACTGTGGAATTATGAATGCACCTGAAAAATACATTTTCCACTAAAGCCTTTTGTATATTTTCAAAATCTATACTACTGGTTGGTATATTCTTTACCAAATGGACACACATGGTCTTTAAACAAATTGATTTAATGTTTTAGGTAAAAAATACATGATATGCAATATTGGGACAAATGTCATGCCAGCCATATTTTCCTTTGTGTAATATTAACTACTTATAAAACCGAGGCATTATTTTTGCCTTGATATATATTCATGTTTTAATGCCAAAGTTGCATATAATATACAGGGTGTCATTTTAATGGCGCCCACGGACCACAGATTCGTATAGAGGACATCAAAGCAAACAACTTTTCTCAGTAACATTTTTCTCGTTGGTGCATCATTTCGGCGCTACAGCTGTTCAAAAAAGACTGTTTTGCCGCCTGGATGCTGGCAACCCAACACAACATTTGATCGTATCTGTGACATTTCCTGCAGCGAAACAGCGCACGGCAGAGTTGCAAGGGACACACAAATTTTGTGAAAATTTACAAACTACCAATGATGTGATTAAGTGTAAAACGAAGCGAGAAACGCGTCCAGCAGACCGAACATCACAGCCTACCAGCCAGAAGGTCAGCAGTCATCTCAGGGGAAAGGGAAAGTGAATCAACGATATGAGAATGGTAAAAACGTATTCAAAATGAAGTGTCAATTTCGGATTTTGTCTCAGCCTACATGTCCAATATCAACAACAATACATTTTATTGGACTTGCAGCTTACATGTGGCTGTTTGCACCCAGATATATGTCAAATATATGCAAATCTCATTGCAAGATTGGTATCTACAGGTTTGTGTCCAGATGCCTTGTGGTACTTTTGTGCTGATAACAAAGTATCCGAAGTTTACGTTGTTGCATTACGGCTAAAACACGGACAACCACAGTAACAACGTAATAATGAATCAGTAACGAATATACTGTCCTGTTCATAGTTGTAAACTATTACATGTGTATCCACTGCATACATAAACACAGTCGTCGGAGAGCTTGTATTACTACTACTTATATCCCTGTGTTTTCAACCATTTTTGTCACTTCTCATAATGCACTGAATATACATTATATTATGTGTTGCTTACCTTTGGAATTTTGAGTTCTTTCATTTCTAGTATTTTGTCATCTATTCAGTGTGTCACAGAAAACTAGTATCAGAAGGACGAAGTGGATAGACTAAATTGTAGATGCCAACTTGGTAACTAGATTTGCAAATATTTGAAATGTAAGCTGATACAAAATTCGATATGACCACTTCCACTTGAATTCTGTTTTCTTTCTACCAGTTTTCGTGTCGTTTGTTTACTTCGTTAGGTTAAAGAACGTGTTTTGTCGTTTTCTTTTACGGTACATAATGTGGCTGATTGTAGCTATGTCATTTTTCACAGAATATGAGTGTTCCTGGCAACCCTGGTACGCATCGCTTCAGGACGGGATATGACGTCACAAATGCAATCAAATGTTGTGTGTGGTTGCCAGCATTCAGGTGGCAAAACTGTCTTTTTTGAACGACTGTAGCGCCGAAATGTTGCACCAAGGAGAAAAATGTTACTGAGAAATGTTGTTTGTTTTGATGTCCTCTATAAGTTTCCGTGGTCGCCATTAAAATGACACCCTGTATAAAAGCAATGTGTGTTGACTATCGTAGTTTTAAAAATCAAGCTTGAATACTTCAGTGTTCATCCTTGACAACAACACTGCAACTATTCCCATCTATTCTCTACTGGCACCTTCGAGTAGTCATTTGGCTCTTGACAACATGCTTCTGTAAATGTAAAGTGCATTAAAACATTGGACTTCGTCAACCACTACAGAAAATATGACCGCATGTATGCATGTATGACTCCTAGTATGTTCTAAAAGTCTCCTATTATACACCAAAAAAATCTTACATTAAAAATTATCATGGTTCTGCATTAGTGAAAATACCTGGAGTGACATTTCACACCTTGGTATTAAGGGGTTATACCAACATTTTAAAGACTGTTGTGTCTCCATCTTCAGGGAAGCCTTTGTTCACACCATTATAGCATTCTGTCTGTATAGAGTACCTAGACAAGTTATAGCCTTGGACACCACTCATTAATCCTTCCAGGCATTACTGTTCATACTGACTCCTTTCCTCAAATACATTGTGTGTTTCAAGGCTTCGTACATAAAGAACACACTACCCTGAAAATGGAAACTGAACAGGTCTGAAATGTTGGCATAAAAAAACAAACAAATACAGTACCATAGTTAAAAGTCCCAACATGACAATCACTAAAGAAGAATTGAAATATTCCACATAACGCATAATGAAGTTGTTCAGGGTTTGAAATGCCATTCTCAATTTTAATGTCCCATCTGTAAAATCATTTCAGTGGAACCCTGATTGTACATTTTCCCCGCAATATACCGGGTGATCCATTTGAAATGTCAGAAAAGTAAACCTTTATACACAAGAGGTTAATGTACATATCTGCGAGTAGTTTGCTGTAATATAAGCACAAAGGATGTAAGTTTCGAATGAGTGGAAGTTTACTGACTTCAGATACATGGCAGCAGTAGCATGTATGGAATACTCAAATTTCGCATACCATGCGACACACTGTGCGCTGGTGTGCAGTGATCACCACCTTAGTTACCATGCACATTAGCACCGCTATGTGACTGAAATCTGTAAACCTCCACTCATTCGAAACTTGTATCCTTTCTGCTTATATTACAACAAGCTGCTCGGAGACACGTACATTAATCTCTTGTGTATAAACGTTTACTTTTCTGACATCTCAATTGGATCACCCGGTACATTCAATCTTGGTGGTCCTAACATAGAAAAAGGTTGTACGCATATAATTTTCCTACATTTTAAGGTTTTTCAACTTCATTCCCTGAAAAGCATAAAATCGAGGTTCCAATGTATTCAAAACATTTTTTATTATACTTTATAATGAAACAACTAGAATTGCATGCATGACATTTATTTGTTCCAAAATAAGACTTTTTCTTTCTTAAGTAATCAATATTAAGAAATAATATGGACATTTTTTTTTTTTTTGTGGATCATTTTCTGTTTCTTTAAACTGTGCAGCAGCCACAGCTCAACCACAACCAGTAAACAAAGTTTCCTTTGAGGAATGGATTACAACACTATTTACATTTAACAAATCAGGCGAGGTGATTTCCTAAACATCATTTCGGGGGCCACACAATTTTTTAATAAGTATACCTGTAACTTACATAAACACTACTAAAGAAGATAAATAAATTGCAGTATAAAAAAGTTGCTCAAAAACAAAGTATCTTATAAAGAGCGACCAATACACCTTCCTCATGTATTGGAAGCGAAAGGGCAGCTATGTCCATATAGCTGCAGTATATCACATGCACTCACATTTCACACCATTGAAAAAAAGTCTTTCTACAAATATCACAAACGTAGCAATCAGCCTCTCTCCAGTTTTTGTTTACCTCATATTTCATTTAGGACAATCAGGTTCTAACTTCATTATATATAATCAAATCCTTTCTGAATACTAAAATACATGCACCCACACAATTCACGCACACACAAATACAACCCCACAGCAGAAAATAATACTGGAAAACAAAGTACATTGACAACAGTTAAAAAAATTACTTCATTTTTGTGGCCAGGAGTTAATTCATTTGTCCTCAAAATATACTTTTGTTTAAATTTACTTGGGGTACCTACCAAGTATAAAGGAAATCTGCCCAAGTAAAACAACACCACTCTTTGTCACTCTCATGGACACAATTAACCGTGATGATGATCAGAAGAAAAAAAGATAACACTTCTTTTTTTTCCACAAATTACAGTTCATTCCCAAAACAATGTTTACCTCAACCGTAAACAATGAATCCCGATTTCATTATGCCTAACATGCAATTATCAATGTACAGACGAGAGAATGTCTTCAGCAGTTTCGAATATACATGGTGCACGCACGAAAGTCTTTATTCCACTTATGGCAGCTGCATGGGCGTATTGAACTGTGCAGCTAATCTTCTCTTTCCTGGAAGAACACAAAGAGAAAAAATAATTACATTGAGCTAGCTATACAGGATGTCCGCGAAGTCCCTGCACCCCTAATTATATTACACGGCACATATTACCCCTACGTATATGTATGTATATTTGTTTACATAACATACTTGCAAACTTTATGTTACAGTACATCATTTGCCCCATGTGTTGTCGGTTGTGCACCCCTATGCCATGGTGCAACAACTGACAAGACGAATTTAAGAGACTTTCAGAGCAGAGCAAATAAAACAAAATCATTCCCCCACAACCAAATACCGGCCAAATTTCCACATGATAGATACAAGTAGGCGTATGGAACTATTAGTACCCACGAGGACTGGCCAGATACCACTGGCACTCTTGGAACTATACCACGTTTTAAAATCACAAAATCCATTTCTCCCCACAACCCCATTTTTTAATGCATTTTGCATAATTACCAGGATATTTCAGGTGTCTACCAAAATCTCAAATACAAAATTCTTCACTTTTTCTTGACCTTTTATTGTTTTTCTTAACCCTTATTTAATCGACCCTTAGTTAGATAAAATTGGAAATTACCAACTAAGAAAATATTTATTATTTAATTAATAACCCCTACCAAAAGGTCTGGTTAAGAAGAAATCTGAAGCTGTACTTTAGCAAGACATTTAGACTTGTTTTAATGATTAATGCATGTAAAAACTAATGCTTCAGACTTCATCCTGGATGGGGAATGGCCACATTACTTCACTTAATATTTTTCATGTTGAGGGGAATAAACAACGCGGTTGATAATATAAGACTTCAGCGAGTTACTAAAGATATATCCCCGAAACTTACTTGTAAATGTTCTATTAATTTTGGTGGCCTCTGCCACCATCCACTTGGGAACTCTATGCATTACTGTTGGGTTGACTTCCGGTTCCTGTTGTTACCTCGACTACAGCTAGGGGTGCTGGTGTAGTCATTTAGTCTGCTGCATGCGATGGGTTTGAGCTGTTGTAATAGCAGGAGCAAAACATGATGAGATACATGCAATTATGCACTTTCCGCACGAGCTGAATATTGACAGCGGTCAGGCTCATCATGTTTGGCTCTTGCTATTACAACAGCTCAAACCCATCGCACGCAGCAGATGAAATGGCTACACCAACACCCATAGTGGTAGTCGAGGAAACAACAACAGGAACCGGAAGTCAACCTAACAGTAAAGCATCTAGTTCCCAAGTGGATGGTGGCAGAAGCCACCGAAATTAATAGAACATTTACAAGTAAGTTTCGCGGATATATCTTTAGTAACTCGCTTAAGTCTTGATATTTAAAAAAAAAAAGAAAACAAAAAGAAACATCACACGTACACGAATGTAATTATCATAATTCTTAAGAAACAAAAGCTGAATAAATCCTAGTCACAACTTAATACAAAGGCACTGCTTAAATTATCATAATTTTGCATTTTGCGACCAGCGAGGCTCTGGCATCTAGTCTTCTAGCCAGTATGATCCTGTGTGGGACTTGTGTTGCATTGTCCATATATGTTTGTAATCATCACTTCATCAATCATCCTCATCTTTAAGACTAGCCAAAAGTGGCAACCAATCAGTAATTGTGATAGAAAAAAGCATAAATTCTTGACCACAAGCATAATTTCTTTAAGTTTGCATCATGACTGGTAGATACTTTGCAAAGTATTGATATTGGGTCAGTCCTGGTGTTCACCTGTTCATTCCAGATGTACTCCACATTTTGTTGCTATTTGACACCTTGAAGATCATAAACTTACACAGATGTTAAGTTCTGACAGCTAGAGCTTGACTTGGAGCCCCAATGGAAGTGATTGGGCACAGAATGACAAAGACCCCAAGTTCGATCCCTAGCAGAACTACAATTTTTACACATTTCAGTAACATGAGAAAAACTAATATCTAATGTACATTTTGTTAGGTATGTATCAGCAATCTATATTTTATCACAGTTATTGGTAAACTTTTGTTGCAAATTAAATGAAGGCTGTTGTGCAGTATGTAGATATGTTTTAAAAAAAAAACAAGGAAGCGCGGGGTGTTATTAATTCAGTATTTCCATAAATAGATTCAGTCATTTTCAGGATTCACCCCCCTCTCTCCCAAACCACATCAAAATGTCACTTTCCTACAAGTTTTCAAAACAACACTTAGTGTTTTTTTAAAAAATTGAATTTCATTTCTGGGCATTTCTTCAGGCGGAAATGAAAAATGAATGCCTGAAGTTGCAAGAAACAACAAATTTGAGCTTCAGTTCTCACTCCTGGTATTTTAAAATGAATTTCCTGACCATTCTATAGTGCTCCAACTTTTATTGTTTATAATATATTTTTAGAATGCAAATTTGAAAGCACTGACTAAAGTAGCAAGAAATGCCATACTCTCAAGTATGTTATTGTTACTCTAAATATCCTGGAAACTACACAAAATGCTCATCACTAGAGCCCGGAAGTTTGGCAAAATGCCTCTTTTTATCTACTGCATTTATTGATAATTTTTTTCCGGATATACGTTTCTTATGTCGTTTCGAATGTTTTGGAAGCCTTTTCATTTTGCCTATTTGGGACCCCACTGCCTATTTTTGATTATAATGACTTTTTTGACTTTTTCAATGAAATTTGACATTTTTTTAAAAAAATGTGTATATAAATTATTTTTCTCCCAAAAAACATTGTTGGCATTTATTTTTCTTCCGTTTATTATGTGAATAATTTTCGCCTTATTTAAGTAATATTGAACTCACGCATGTTTCAACATTGCTGAAGGAGAAAAGTGTATTTCATGCTGAGCTAGGATATTGCCTTTCGGTTAACATTTCTTGTGCATGATTGACTGCTGAAGTGGACAGGTTGATTTCGAACACAAATAAGATATTTCTGAAATCTCCCTCTCGAACCCAAAAATTTCAGGAAGTTGCGATTGAGCTTAGTTTACCTCAGCAACCAGTCTTGACGAGATGGGGAACCTGGATATCAGCAGCTATATATTATGCTAACAACCTTCAAAAAATCAGTGAGGTGATTGATGCTCTTCCAGAAAATGAAGCGGCTTCAATTCGTGAAGTGAAAAGACACCTGTGCTATTCAGGTTAATTTTAGCACATTATGGTGCATTGCCAGAGACAATTATAATTATAGCATCCATGAAAATCTTCCAAGGAATCTATGCAGCAGATGATGGAAGTGCCAGGAGAAAAGGGGTCAGCTGTTGCGGAAAAGTGCAAACGGGTAGTGAGTGCAAATAAGGACTTGAAACAATTGAAAACAATTTGCGATATTCTAAAAGGTGAAAATGCTGTTACCGAAATGAGTCCAGCTACATTAGCTTGTTTTATGTATGCTCCAATAACTTCCGTCGAAGTAGAAAGATCATTTTGTATTATGAAAACATTCTCTCTGACAGACTACTATCAATGAATGTTGAGAACTTAAAAAAACACCTTGTAGTTATGTGCAATCAAGACGGAGAAAATTGAAATGCTCTTCCCAATTTAGATTTTAACATTTTGCCAGAAATTATAGATAAAAGTAAGCGACTTCCAAATGTGCCTTTTTTCGGTTTATTTTGCCTTTTTTTATTTTTAGTGCCTATTTTCCACATTATAAATGCCTTTTTGCCTGCCTATTTTAACGAAAATAAATGCCTGAACTTCCAGGCTCTACTCATCACACATTTAGTTTTCTTGCACCTGTAAAGTAGAACTGATAGATTGATGTGGTATAGCTCCAATGGAATAGTTATATTAACATTTGATAAATAAATATTCTGATAAAAGTTTTAAATGCTATGATGTTCAATTAGTATCTGTGGGAATGAACAATAACATCAACATTCATACGAGGGCCACTATTTATATTTTGAGCCTTGGCAACACTGATTGAAGTTAGGTGCGATTTGACGTTTGCACGGAATCGTCTGGCATTATTGACCATAACATACTTCAAATGTTTTGTCAATAGCTTCATTTGTGTTTATGTTGCCTTGGAGATCGCACGACAACAATAAAATGGAATTAACTCATGAACATTTTCGTGCGATGATTTTTTATGATTTTCGACGTGGATTATCAAGACAAGAGTGCATCGATCAACTTACTTCCACATTTGGCGATGAAGCCCCATCCTTTGCCACTGTGAAACGCTGGTATAACAAATTTAATCGTGGCCGCCATTCGCTAACCGACGAGATTCGCGAATGTCGTCCAAAATCAGTTGTTGTTCAAGAAAACATTGATGCTGTGCAAAACCTAATACTGCAAGATCGTCATGTGACATACTGTGAGACTGAAGCAACCATAGGCATTAGTTCCACCAGCACATATAAAATATTACATGATCATTTAGCTGTGAGAAAGGTATGTTCTCGTTGGATCCCACACAATTTGACAAAAACTCAAAAAGACGCTCGCGTCAATTGGTGCAAACAAATGCTCAATAAATACAATCGTGGTGCTTCAAAAGACGTATATAAGATTGTAACAGGTGACGAATCATGGATATATGCATATGAGCCGGAACGTAAACGGCAGTCGACTGTATGGGTGTTTCAAGATGAACCCAATCCAACAAAAGTTGTTCGCGCTCGAAGCACATCGAAACAAATGTGTTTTTTCGGGAAAACTGGTCATGTGGCAACTGTGCCTTTAGAGGAATGTAGAACGGTCAACTCTGAATGGTACACAACAATTTGTTTGCCAGAGGTCTTCGGTCAAATACGGAAAACAAACAAACGCCGTCGGATCATTCTTCATCAAGCTGTAACACATCTCGTCTAACAACCGACTTTATGAACAGTCAAAAAATCGAATTGATGGGTCATCCGCCGTACAGTCGATTTGGCACCCAATGACTTCTTGTTCCCGAATGTCAAGAATAAATTGCGTGGACAACGATTTCCGTCGGCGGAAGATGCCGTTGATGCGTTCAAGAACCATATTATGGAGGTGTCTCAAGAAGATTGGTAAAACTGCTTTGACAAATGGTTCGAACGAATGCAAAAGTGTATTGACCATAAAGGAGAATACTTCGAAAAACAATAAAGCAGTTTTCAATGCCAAATTCCTGTTTTTTCATTGTTAGGCTCAAAATATAAATAGTGACCCTCATATCAGGACAAAGTGATATAGGTATGCTTAAGCTCCAATAAAATGACTGCAGGTACACTGAAATCTGCAGAGGTCTACAAGAATAGTTGTTGTAACATTAGGTTTCCACGACTATTTATTTTTTCTTTAAGTAATGGATTTTTACGTATGCTGGTGCAGAGGAGGTCAGAAGCTTGTTTGGAGTCCTGCTTCAATTCTTGAAGCACTCATTGCATAAAACAAAGATGGATAATTTGATTGGTAATACTTATGCATCCCACTGTACTAATGTGGGATCATTAATTTGACAAAAATAAGGGGGGGGGGGACAAGTTTCCAAACCAAAAAATTATCTTTTCTGAACTACTTCCAATAATTGTAAATGCAGTGGAACCTCAATTTTACGTTTTTCAGGGGACCATGCTGAAAAAACAAAATGCGGAAAATGTAAAATCATGAAACATAAAACCGGGGTTTCACTGTATTTAACATGCATACAATCACCATATTCACGACTTCTAAGTTTTCAGTAGGGTTGAGCTGATACCACTTTGAATCAATACAGATTGTTAAAAAAAAATTGATTGCTGTTAGTGTTGAAGTATTCCGTTCTTATGTGCATCAATATACCAAGGTTTTTCTTTTAAAATATTCAATAATTACACCAGAATATTAAATTACATATCACAAAATTTAGTTTAAAGGAATAATTTCCAGAACAATTACACTCCGCTGAAGTGTCTTGCATCATTTCTTGTGGAGCCTGTGAAAGGATGAAAATGTTGGAAAAGTATTGGTCGGTAACAGTAAATAAATTTCAACAGATACTTTCTGATACAGATGCCACTGGTGTTGGACGATACTGATATACAGTAAAACCTGTCTATCCCGGAACATGATGGTTCTGAGCAAAATTTTTCGTCTTAACAGTTTTCCTTCTTATACAGGGTTGACTTTAAATACAGTATAGAGCGCTGCAGGAAATAATGGAAAGACAGATTTACATTTCGCATTACTTATAATGTAGAGTACTAATGCATGTACGTACATGAAGAAAAATGCGATACAGTCGCAATAAGCATAGCAGAGATTACAATTATGTAACTACACAATATGTTGGTACACTTTTTACAGTACTGTAAGAACGTACAGTACGTGCTTATGTATGTTTCCGAACCTGGGACCCCTGGCATCGTAGCGCGATGTGCATAGAGGGAAAGAGAAAGATTGAAAGATGGAATAAGAGAGGTGAAGAAAGATTGGTAGAGATAAAAATGAAGAAAAAAGAAAGAAACAAGAAAAATAGAAACATGACGAAAGAACAGAGGAGAAATTGACAAAGAAAGGTGGAGAAAGAGGGGTAAGAGATGAAAGAAAGAAACTGAATCGTAACAGCTATGAGTATCGTAGCGCATTCTTTCATATCGACAATGTTACCGATAAGCGAATGGCAACAGAGGCATGTTCCACTTACAGTATTGCATTGTTTTCTTACGATCGAAAAAATAAAGGAAGAAATTTCTGTCTTACTGACAATAAAAACATCTTGTTGGGTGTTCCGTTTCTGCATTAAGGAGGTTTCCGCCTTAAGCAGGTCATTTTCAGGTATAAAATCGGTCTGTTTTGGGGACTTTTTTTTCCGTATTTACAGGTTTCCTTCTTATAGAGGTTCCGGGATATGCAGTTTTTAACTGGATCAGCTTAGCCCTAGTTTATCAAATTCAACTTACTTTTGTTCTTGCTGGGAGTACTGTGGCAGCTTCCGAAATCCTGGCTTGCACTCGAGTCCAAACTGTCAGCCGTCGATCCACTGTCACCTTCCGTTGGATCCACAGTATCGAACTTTGGCTTCGAGAGGGAAGTACCCAAAACTAGTTGCGGCAACGGAAGTTCACTTGGGTCGGGCGGCACAACTAATGGCAAAGGGGCACCTGAGGCTGAGTGATGGTTCAAGGAATTTGGTCCATCAGATTCCGCTTCTTCATAGAGTGATGGGTGCTGAACATCAATGCAGTTCGAAGGGTAGGACAAGGAAGAATCGACTAAGCTTGACCCCATGGAAAGTACATGGGGTGGCGACACCACTCCTGGCTGAGATGCTAATTGAGGCCAAACTCCAAGAGGTGGGACCTGAAATAAGGAAAATATTAAAGCATTAGTTGAAGGAAATTAAAAGAGAGACCCCTTTTAAATTACACTAAAAAGAAAACTAATAATAATAAATAATCCGTCGCGCAACAGCCCATGAAGAGCCTAGGCGTACCTACCGACTGCCGGTCTCCCTCCCACGCTTTCCTTCGTCACCTCTAAGCGTGGAGATCTTCAACCAGTATTGGAATAGTCGGGGGGTCAGCCCGACGTATCCCCAGCCGTTATAGTAGGTTTCCGTGACCGGATTACGCTTACTCATTCGAAGCTCCCCAATTTCCTCACGATGGTGGGTTGCCACCGGCCCTATACGTAGACCGAATAAATTCCGACCAGAGCCGGATTCGAACCTACGCCGTCCCGCAGCGAACGATCTCAAGACGAGTGAACGCCTTAACCCGCTCGGCTACGGAGGAGGACAAAAGAAAACTGACAAATTTAAAATACAAGATACGATATGCTGCTCAGATTCATTTTAGATTTCTATCCAGTACCAGCTTTACCCAACCTTTTAAAATATTGAATATAACCTGCCAAACCATCATACTAATAGTTGAAAACTAATGTAGAATGCGGGTATATCTTAAAATTAATCTCTAACGGATTGGTGCTTCTTTATGACTGTCAACCATTTGTGGCCCCTCCATAAAGAAACCACTATCACTTTAGTTTTTGTCGTTGTTTGTTCCTTTACATAAGTTTGAAGGCAGTTTTTTTTCTGGGAAAAAAAGGTTCTGGTACTCTTCAACTTGGCTTGTTATTGTGTCTAGCATAGAAACTCGTGTGTTCACAGTGAGGGTCAAAGGGGAATTTCTTGATCTTTCCACTAAGGAAAGATTCCCTACAGCTCTACTTCATTTCTGTTTTCCTTCCCATTTTCTCTGTTTCTTCTCTACCTTCACTATTTCTGCCTATTTTCTTTTAAATTCCTCTCACTTTTCTATTTTCTCTCTCTTTGTTCTGGCATCTCTATTTCTGTCATTCACTTCTCTATTTTTCTCCATCTCTCTTCTTTCCCCATTTCCTTCTCTCTGTGGCTTCTTTTATTCTCTCCCGCTATTTCATTCATCTCTTTTGTTTATATCTCCCCGGAAACTCTTCTCATGATAACATGTAAACAGGATGCCGATGTATATAAGATTTTGACCGTTTGTATCCATGTAGTTATATGCACACACACACACACACACACATTTCTTTCGTTTAAATAAAACATTATTAGTTTCTATTCTCATCTATAAAAAGGTACCAGTATGGCGTACCGTCAGAAAAAAAGCACTACTCCAAGGAATGACTCGCGGATTTCAATGCAAATACAAAGCTTTTCCAAAGATGATTCTATTTCTTTCTCAAGAATTGTAAAGCACGGGCTTTTCAAATGCATGGAAATATTTTTAACTATTTATAGAATGAGAACTATTCATCATAGAATTGGTTTATTTATTTTGGATAGAGCTCCAGGCCTTTAACATTCCATCTCAATACAGGTAATTTAATTGAGAAAACACTTTTTAGGGAACCCCCATGGCCACTCACATTAATCCAAACTGAAGAAAAAAGAAGCAAAAAGAAGCAAAATGTAGCAAAACTATATACCTCAAATTATGTTAGTTGAAAGTTGTACCATAGTTTATCATAAAAATGCATTATGCAACAGCAACACAAAAAAAAAATAGTGTTGCCATCTATAAATAAGTAGACTACTGGTTCAAGCAATGAAATATAATTACTTGAATTGATTACGACGAACACTACTCCTTGAGAAACTATTACTTCTTTTTTTTTTAAAAAAAAAATCAATCTTTTATGATGTTCTGTATTCTGTACAATAGGCACCAAAGAACAATCAAGATTTCAAATATTATAGGGATGGTTCGATATGAAATTTTGACAGATACAAATAAAGTACCGATATAAAAGTTGCTGATACCGATATTCTATAGTGGAACCACAAGCAAAACAACCTGCTAGTGACTCCTGTGCATCGTACTCCCATGAGGGGAGGAGGAGGAGGAGGAGAGTTGACCATGCTTCCTTATGGCCCGAGCTGAAAGGAAGAAGGGAAAGCTGCACGGGGACTTTTCGTCCAAGGTTTTTTCCTTGTGGTCGATCTATACAAATCTGATATAAAATATGTTTCCAGGTGACTGCAGTGCAAAAGAAGTTGCATATGTAGACATTTAGTTTTTCAAAAGTAGGGTATGGAGATTATTCATAACACTTATAACAAAATGATAGAACTTTGCACTAAATTATAAGATATTTATGTACATTCAGTAAAATAATTGTTATTTTACTGACAAGCTCATATCAGCCAATACTTATAGAGAACCGATTAATCTGTCCCATCCCTAAAATATTATCAATTATGCTATTAATGCAAGGTTTTCAAAAAATGTTTCATGCTCAGCACCTAAAACATTAATTGCAAAACCATGTATTTTAAAATACATAACTGAAATGTTACGGATCCACTCCCATCTTATTGTCATTTTCCCAATGAGAAATGGATCGTATTACCTTCTCATGTAGATCACTCAGTCAATGAAGATGAAAACAGGAAGCTTGTAAAATGACCGAAACCTTTTTATTACTACTTTGACATTTTCAGTTCCTTGTTAGTTTTAGTGCTAATTTCTAGTTTTAGATATCTAACTGAACAATCACTATTTACTAGGGTGAGCTGATACTATTTTGAACAGATCCTGATACTGGTATCTTATTCATTTCCAGCAATACAGATGGTTGAAAATTATAACAAGTTGTTCAAAATATTGATAAATACGAGGGCGATTCAATAATTATTGTCCCCGGCATACTTAAAGTATATGAATTGCAATGAATGATGGGGATATTGTAGCCTAATGTCTTAGATGCATATATGCAAAATTTCAGAACCATAGGTGCTATAGTAAATTTGTTTTTCTCGTATTAGGTGTGAGAGGTGGCACTTAGTTTGAAAAATGGAGAAAACCGAACAACGAGCTGTCATCAAGTACCTCCAGAAAAAGGGGCTAAGTTCAAAGGAGATTCATGAGGACATGGTCAGCGTGTTGGGTGATGGGGCTCCTACCTACCAGGTGGTAAAAAACTGAAGCCGCGATTTCCGTTGCGGCAGGGAAAGCTGTCAACAGGCCCTTGGTGCTGGTCCTTCAACAACAGCATCCACCCCAGAAAACATTGATGCTGTGCATAACATGATTATGGCTGACAGAAGAATCACGGTGCAACAGTTAGCAGATATCATGCACATCTCTGTAGGCTCAGTGGAAACCATTGTGCATGAACACTTCGGATTCAGAAAGGTGTCAGCGCGATGGGTCCCCAAAATGTTATCCCGTGAACAACAGAAAGACAGAGTTCAATGTTCAAGGGCTGGTTTGGAGCTGATGGGGGCAGACCTGAAGCAGTTCTGTGATAGATTTGTGACAGTGGATGAGACATGGCTCCATCACTATGATCCCGAGTCCAAACGACAGAGTATGGAGTGGCGGCACAGCAATTCACCTCCCCCCCCCCCCCCCCTGCAAATTCAGGGTGCAAGCATCAGCACGCAAGGTTATGGCCACAATTTTTTGGGATGCGAAGGGTGTGCTCCTTATTGACTACCTGGTGGGACACACTGTTACTGGGGACTATTATGCAGCCCTAATCCCTAAGTTACGCGAAGCAATCAAGGAGAAACGGCATGGGATGTTGCGGCGAAAAGTGCTGTTTCACCACGATAATGCTCCAGCACACAGAAGCCATGTTACTGGTGCCGCAATCCATGCTGCTGGTTTCCATGTGTTGGAACACCCTCCCTACTCACCCGACCTCGCCCCTAGTGACTTTCATTTGTTCCCGAAGTTGAAGGAGCACCTCAAGGGGACGCATTTTCCCCTCAAATGCTGCTGTTATGGACGCTGCGGAAGAATGGCTCACGGCTCAGCCACAGACATTCTTTGAAGCTGGCATAGTGTCTTTACAGCATAGGTGGAAGAAGTGCATTACTGTGAAGGGGGACTTTGTGGAAAAATAATACTGCTTATATGTCCGAGACAATAATTATTGAACCACCCTCGTATTAGTCTAACTATTCCACACAATTTTACGAAGTTTTTTCCTTTAAAATGTTCAAGAATTACATCAGGATATTAATATACAAGTTACGTAATCGCAAAATCCAGTTTTCACACAATATTGGTATAAAATAAATGGAAAACAAAATTTGCATAATTTCCAGGACAATTAGACCCCATGAGTGTCACGCGGCAGTTTTGCAGGCCCTGTGAAAGACCAAAATTATCTGTCTGTGTTGGTAAATAAATTGCAACCTATACTTTCCGATATCGATACATCGGCACAGCCCCACTATTTATTCTTATATTACATCGCATTCGGTTTAGCCTGAGCTCTGGCATGTGCAAAGCGGGAAATTTTTGTCGTCTGCAGAAGACGTCACGTGACTCATAGGAGCAGTGTTGCAATACGCGGAAGTTACAATTCTACTAGACATGAAACTGGCAAAGGCTATACGCTATTGTGTCATAAAAAATTACTTACGAATCTAAAGTAGCACACTGTCCTTCATGATCGTGAAATTCGTCAATTGTTCTACGAATAAAACACTTGTCAAATTCGTCCGCCTCACTTTTAAATTTCTTTCATCTGCATGGTTTGTTAGGTGTTACTAATCCCTTCAGTTACTTTGTAGCAATCATTTTTATTTCAGTAGCTGCAGAAACACACTTTTGCATTTGTTTCACGTTCAACGCAAGACCACTGTCAGCTTCTTTCTTCATAAACTTATGCACGTTAAGATAATTTCTCTACTCTGACTATGAATTACTTTGCTTTCTCCAATATTCATTCCAGTTGTCACCTCAGCTTCCGTTGAATAAAACACAGGTCAACAATCACCTTACTCCCCCCCTTTCCCGAGAGGAAGCGAAGGAGATGCCTTTCGCCGAGGGGCTTAATCAATGGGGGTTTCACCGACAAAAAGAATCCTCTGTCATTCTTTTCCTTGAACTATCACCTTTTTAAACTGTTGCTTTAAAATACATATACGCATGTATAAATGCAGTAAGTATCGAACACACCTACCAATAAGTTCTGGTCAGATTATGGATATAGGTAATTGTTAAGGCAGTTTGCAACTCTGCTCTCAGTGGAACTCTCACATCGTCGCACTGACGGCAGGCTTCTGAGCAGCTCAAGGCCAGAGCTCAAGCTAAACCGAATGGCCTGTAATTGGAGATGTACAGTTCGATTTTAGATGTTTCAAACATGTTCACTTCATTTCAGGCATCAAGCAGGAGGGAACAACATTCTCTCTCGTGCTATTTTACGATTTATGGTTAGTTTTAGACTTCTGCGCGAGTGATCACATGATGTCAAAGGGTGCTGGGTGTGTGTTAGTTGACAACCCTTAAGAGGGAGGGATTCACCTGTTCTACTCTTCGTTTTAATCAGGTTGTGTGTATGTCAAGATATTTATTAATTCACAGAAAACCTATACGAATAAAGCAACATAAGATGTTCCGCAAGCTAGAACTCTTGAAATGAAAAAGAACCTAGGAGCAACGCAAATGGATAAAATACATTCAAGGTGCAGGGTACCTACCATGAAGCCTGGAACAGAGGGTGGTGCTTGGTAAAACGGTTGATAAACCATCGAGGAAGGTGCCTGGGGAATGTTGCTGTCCCACATCTTCCCCCAGACTAGCGGATGGTTCGGAAAAGGTGGTAAGCCTCCGGAGGTGAACGAATGGGATGCAAAGCTACTGCCAGAGCAGACCTGCAGGTAAGCAAACATGAAGCTCTGTAACATAATGCAAAGCTAAGACTTACATAAAAATTGGTAGCGCAAATAAAAATAAAATAAAAATTCAATACAAAATTTGAAAACTTGACTGCATGATTATTTTGCACAAATTTCTTGTGTGGTACAACTTTTACATTTTCTGCTTTTCGATCTACAAACCTGCAATTTTTTTTGGAAATGAAAAGCGAATGTCACCGAAATTGACACAAGAGTAGGATAAATAAACAGGAATAACAAGACAACAGTTTAAAAATTACTATAGTTGTGAATTAATTACAAAGAAAAAAAAGTTGTGTGTACTAATATATCCATGATAATTGTTGTCTGTACAGTCACGGACACCACAGTCTTGTAACGATTCCATTGAAAGTCAATGTATTCATTGCAAGCTGGCAGTGTCCATGAGTGTACATATTGAAGCATATTACCAATGCATCTTATGAAAATGTATATTAGTTGCATTAAAATATCAAGATCTTAGGAAAGTTATACCACCCAAAAAACAATGTTGTTATTGCTATATACTAATCAAAGTTCACAAAATGAACACTAGTAATGTTGACAGTTGCAATAGAATTTTGATGTTTCATTGGTCTAAAACCATAATACTATAATAATGGAAAGGGTCCATTTTTACCAACATGTTGCATACAGTTTCCAGCAGTTGCAGGCACTTCCAGAAAGCTTTGAATCTCATGGAAACAGTTGAAATGAAAGTAGTGTATTACAGTATATTTGATTTTAAGTTTCCAGATTTTTCATTTTCCTGCATTACGACCGTCTTACTACTTATATTTTGAGCCTAACAATGAAAAAACAGGAATTTGGCATTGAAAACTGCTTTATTGTTTTTCGAAGTATTCTCCTTTATGGTCAATACACTCTTGCATTCGTTCGAACCATTTGTCAAAGCAGTTTTTCCAATCTTCTTGAGACACCTCCATAATATGGTTTTTGAACGCATCAACGGCATCTTCCGCCGACGAAAATCGTTGTCCACGCAATTTATTCTTGACATTCGGGAACAAGAAGAAGTCATTGGGTGCCAAATCAGGACTGTACGGTGGATGACCCATCAATTCGATTTTTTGACTGTTCATAAAGTCTGTTGTTAGACGAGATGTGTGACAGCTGGCATTGTCTTGATGAAGAATGATCCGACGGCGTTTGTTTGTTTTCCGTATTTGACCGAAGACCTCTGGCAAACAAATTGTTGTGTACCGTTCAGAGTTGACCGTTCTACGTTCCTCTAAAGGCACAGTTGCCACATGACCAGTTTTCCCGAAAAAACACATTTGTTTCGATGTGCTTCGAGCGCGAACAACTTTTGTTGGATTGGGTTCATCTTGAAACACCCATACAGTCGACTGCCGTTTACGTTCCGGCTCATATGCATATATCCATGATTCGTCACCTGTTACAATCTTATATACGTCTTTTGAAGCACCACGATTGTATTTATTGAGCATTTGTTTGCACCAATTGACGCGAGCGTCTTTTTGAGTTTTTGTCAAATTGTGTGGGATCCAACGAGAACATACCTTTCTCACAGCTAAATGATCATGTAATATTTTATATATGCTGGTGGAACTAATGCCTATGGTTGCCTCAATCTCACAGTATGTCACATGACGATCTTGCAGTATTAGGTTTTGCACAGCATCAATGTTTTCTTGAACAACAACTGATTTTGGACGACCTTCGCGAATCTCGTCGGTGAGCGAATGGCGGTCACGATTAAATTAGTTATACCAGCGTTTCACAGTGGCAAAGGATGGGGCATCATCGCCAAATGTGGAAGTAAGTTGATCAATGCACTCTTGTCTTGATAATCCACGTCTAAAATAGTAAAAAATCATCGCACAAAAATGTTCACGAGTTAATTCCATTTTATTGTTGTCGCGCAATCTCCAAGGCAACATAAACAACACAAATGAAGCTATTGACAAAACATTTGAAGTACGTTATGGTCAATAATGCCAGACGATTCCGTGCAAACATCAAATCGCGCCTAACTTCAATCAGTGTTGCCAAGGCTCAAAATATAAATAGTGACCCTCGTATACATTCAATCTTGATGGTCCCAACATAGCAAAATTTTATAAGATTTCCCTAGATTTGAAGTTTTTACAGTATGTTCCCCTTAAAAAATGCAAAATCAAGGTTTCACTGTAGTTGTATTGCACATAAAATGCAAATGTAATTTTAATATTTTTTAAAGGAAAGTAACAAAAATGCAGTGTTCATTCAAATCGTTGGGACTTCTGAAAAAATACAATTTATCTACATATTTGATTCAAGCTTGTATCTTAAATTTTCCTAACATGTGACATTCTGTTGTGACTGAAGCAATAAAACCTATATGAGGAAATTTGCACACTTGGTAGGGTTTATGCAAGACTTAACACCAACTTTCGGTATATTCAGTAATTCCTGTACTGATCACACTATAAAGAAGAAACAACATGTAAGCCAGGATCAGGATCAGAAAGAGTGCTTCCCAAGAATTGTGATCATTTTACAATTCCGTTAGAGGATCTCCAAGAGCTCTACTCTGAACAGACAGCACTTCAGACTCGGCCTTTTATTGTCATCATTTCTCTGTCTGGCAACCGTACACCTGATTCTTCAAGTCAATATACTTTCCCTCTCTCACCTCACACAAACAGCGAGAGAGAAAAAGAGGAAAGAAAGGGGGGAGGGGGTGTAACATAAATCCAGAAAAAATATAAATAACATGTGGATTAAAAAGGAGGAAGAGATGTACTGAGTATAGAAAGCGAGACAGAAAAGATAATTTGACAACAAATTCAATAAATGATTGTGACAGCATATTTGCACTAAAAAAATTGAATTTTGGGCTTTTATATACCAGATGATTTTTTTACATTAGTAGCGTTATTGCATTATAGAGATTTCTACAATCATTTACCAAGTAAATTCTCGTTCAGCACATTCTCAAAAATGTATATTTGGGCTAGAAAAACTAACACATCATAAATTATCATTGTGTATCATTGAGAGCACTATCACTTGAATGCTGTTAGCAACAAATTTACAACATGCATAGAAGCATACATCAAAAATATGATTTTAATGGTGCAATGTTTGTATATATTCAGCATAATTCTCCCTTGCATTTGAACTATGGCTGAGCTGATGATACCAGTTTCAACCAACGCAGATTCTTGAAAATTGTGGCATGCCACAAAGACAAATGCCCTGTTTCCAGTAGCAAATCCAGTGGGTTCCCACATCTGCAGAATGATCCACGTTTAAATGATGCTGCATTCATCTTCAAGTCCATCTTGTGGTTTTAACAATTAAAGTTAAAAATGTTGATTCATATTAACCATCCCATACAAATTGTAAGCACCAATTTACCATTTTAAGGATTACATCAGAATGTTAAAATACATGTAATCACAAAAATCCAGTTTGTAACACAATGCTGGTGCAAAATAAATGGGAACTGCATTTTGTATTACTGCTAGGATAATTATATTCTGCAAAAAATAATAATAATAAAATAAAGCGTTGCGTGCCATCTTGCAGACCCTGTAAACACCACAATGCCAGAAAGATATTTACTAGTATTGGTAAAGACTCAATGCTAATTGGAACATAAATGTGTAAAAAATACTAGAAACAGAACCACAGAAAGAATACTCCCACGTTGAATTTTATTTTCAGTAAGTGAGGGGGTGTCGAATGCACCTACGGTTGTCACAAGACACTGATGTTCGGCAAATTGCAATGGCTGATAGAACATCACAGGCTATTTACCTCAACAATTTTGTACAAGTTCACATTCCTGGTACAAAACAAATGAAAAACTATAAAAAAGAATGAGGGTGCAGAGGAATACAAAAACGCTACATACCAATGGCGGGGAATCTGGTTTAGGTGATCCCATTGTACCGTTGGAGCAAGACCTGGGGGAACCCATTATTAAACTCTTGAGGAATGTTTCAGCTGAATTTTCAATGTGGGTCCATTGAAGATTTTCCTGGTCTCCATCTATGGAAAAGAAAAATTAAAACATGAAAATGTATTTTATTTTTTATTCTAACAACGCAACAAGTTCCAAGGAGGATGGTAGCATTGGCCACCGAAATAAATAGAACTAAAAACAGCTTTGTGGACACCATGAGTACTAAGTTTCTCTGTAATTATTTACTAATGTTGTTCGTAATATTTTTGAGTGATTGAATAATATAAAAGCACTTTCAATCCATTACACACAATACAGGGTGTACCACGAAACACTAATTTTTACTAGAGTATATAAATTATATATATCTTCTTTCTGCTGCAGGTTAGAGCTGTGGGTCTAGAGTTCTGAACATGAACAGGTGGAACAGACAAAAAAATAAACTACCCGAGAGGAATGGATTACTTTCTGAAGCAATTACTGTACCTACCTTTTATGCCGTTCACTTCGTTCTCATGCCTTCTCGAAGGTTTGGGATCTTCCTCCTGAACACCTTGCATCTGCTCCTTTGGCACTCTGTCTTCTCTACTTCGAACAGGCAGCCGAGGTGATTTAACGACTAGTGGGATATATGCTGAAATTCAAAGTCTACGTTACAACAAAATCAAACTTTCACATCGTAATACATGTAAGAGAGGCATGCTGAAATAAAAACTTTGCCTGCGCTGATCAAGTCCTCATAAAATTTACTGGAAATTTCATGCATGCAGGTGCAATGAAGAAACTTCTTAATGCATATTCTTATTAAGAACCACCCAAAACAAATAACAGCACGAAGTAAGACACTTAGAAGTCTGTCCAAGCTTTCGACTTCATCTCAGTCATCATCAGGACTGCCTTACAGCAAGTAGCATCATCAGAATTAGACAGCACAAAGTGCAGTAGCACCAACTGGCTGAATCCAGTAGCAAAATAGGGGAGACAGGTGCAAGTGCAATCCAGATGGTTAAGCAGGTATCATGGAAACAATCTTTGTTGAACTTCAAAAGGGTTTATTTTGAGTAATGTGTGCAGACATCCATAGTGGTTGGTTAACATAACAGTTCACTATGATGCCAAGGGTCCCAGGTTTGAGTCCCAGCTTGAGTGCCCCTTCAATTTTATCATGCCATCACTGATCCTCACCTTCGTGATTAGCCAAAAGTGGCAGAAATGAAAAGTAAAATAAACCAAATAAAATAAAAAAGACTTGTTTGACAGCCATTCATTACAAATCATGATACAAAGAGTGAGTGATAAAAAGCAACTTAGTGCGAATCTGAAATCCACAGCAGAGTTTCATGCATCTACTTCCATATCTAGTATGGATTTGTCACTCAAGTTAGGTGCATCTTTCACAGTCCAACACTATATAGTTTTCAACAGCTATTGAGATGAAATGTCAGTGACAAAATATAAGGCAACAATAAGAGAGTTTTTCGTGAAGCAGCCGGTAAACAATTTTTATGTGATTGCTATTAATTTTACTTGCCTTGTATGTATGTATTATACAAGCCCATACATGCTTATACAGCGATGAAATTTATATACAATGGAACTTCGATTCAACGTTTTTTGGGGACCTAAGCTGAAAAAAACTTGAAATGTGGAAAAATGAAATCCAGGAAAATAAAAAATCTGGGTTGCACTGAGACTGAAATCACTTTTCAGTGTGTGCAGTATGTTTAAACATCAAGAATATTCAAGAATTTCAGCCGTTGAAGAAACCAAAGTTCTTATTAATATTATCAACATCATGGAATGTTTGCTATTTAATATATTGAATCTGTTTAGTATCTTATGAGTAGGGCCCAGGACTTTATGTTATAACATATTTTTAATTTGGCTTCGGATCTAATATTGGGGTGAGATCTTTACATATGTGATGAAAATTAGCCGAAATAGACAAACTTGACAAAGCATATTTTGACATATTTCACCAATTTAGCATTTTTACAACATATTTCTTCAATTTTGTTGTAATAAAGACATTTCTGTATAATTTCGTAATTCTTTCGCACATAATCGGTTATTTCATAATTTCTTCTCCGTAGCTTTAGCACAACGGATAGTTCATATTGTCAATGACAGGATATGGAAATTACAGAGGAAGAAAGGTGCAGTCTTTTCTTGGTACAGAACAATAATACCTCACTTTTTTTTATCCCGCCGACAACTGATAGCAATGCAAACACTATCGAGGAAAAATGTTTTCTCTCATTGTTGCACGGGAAGTAAAGAAGTTTCGTTCTCATTTCTTTGCCTTTTTCGCTTTCACAAAAATCAGTCAAAAGTAAAAATAACATTTGGTACATTACAGCCCCTATTCTACTCTATTCGCGATTAAAATTAACCGATATGCCATCTGCCGGGATTTTCAGGAAGTACTCTAAGTAGGATACATTGTGTTGAAGTCGTTTAAAGCATGGTGAATATGCGAGAAAGTAAGGTCTACTGTTCAGGTTTTTTTTCTTTTGCTAAATAGTTCTATGGGTCAGAACAAATTAAAAGTTTTCATGTGTTTCCACCCCGTGGAATCAACAAAATGAAATTTGTTAATAAATCAGGGAAAACGTAATTGAAGAAGATTGGTATGGGGGATATAACACTGTAATTCGGCAAGGAAATTACGAAGAATGCACGACTCTGCTTACTTTATTTATCGAGAGATAAATATATATTTCCATGAAAGTAAAGTTTTAAATTGTACTTTATAAATAAAGCTTTTTTTTTTTCCGAAAAATCATGAAGCGTCTTAACCAATGCGTCCATGTATTACCGGTGTTACGTATGTGTGAAATTTGGAACAGGTGCAAGTCGATTAAGAGGGAAGATGAAAATAGTTTGAGAATGAATTAATATCAAATGTAACCAGAAAAAAAGTGGACATGCTAATGTTACTGTTTCATTCAGTACGATGTCCTTTTTCAGTGAGTATAGGCTGGTCATGAAATCGTGAATATTATTATTAAACCAGCCTTTCTCTTTCGAGAAAGAACTGCAACGATATGTTCGCAACTTTTTCCTGTCCCAGCTTTTCAAGTACAGGTCAATTTCAATTCCTTTATTTTCAAATAATTTCCGAGAACCCCAGTTACATGACGTGCAGATGATACAGCACTGCTTTGGACAACCAGTGCGTATACATAGTTTCGTCTGCATTTTCCGTGTTATTTTTGCCTATCATAATTAAATGCTTCCTTCTCAGTACAGCTTCACGTTTGTTAGAGTACCTGGAATTCACATCGCATTCGCAATATTTAAAAATAATGCGTTATTTAAACATTTTCTACCATACCAGTCATGACAACACGCTGCTCTTTTGTACTACTGCTGAATGTAAACAAAGATCTATCCTACTTAGAGCGGCCATATTGGAAGCGACACTAGCGCTCAGGTGGTAATTTTAATCGCGAATTGGGTATGGGAGAAATTTGAGAGTACTGTTGTGCATATTTTTGGCCTTACTGGGAATATTTCCGCATTTTTCTGACATATTTGTAATTTTTCATGACATATTTTCCAATTTATATGACATAATTACATACATATTTTACAGTTTTATAGGACAAAGTCCCGGGCCCTACTTATGAGTAATCATGTTGAAATATGATTGTAATCTTTATCTTCAACTAATGGATGTAAGCATAGGCAAGATGTGGCAGTGGAAAATGGAAGCACCTTACATCCCTATTGGAAGAGGCTGTAAATTGTAGTAACGTAGCAAGTTTCAATAATTACGTAACTTAACATCTTGCCCTTTTTGAAGGACCTACCTACTTCATGTTTGGAGAATAATAGACGTAAGAGAGTTACTAACATTTTCCACGAAACTTACTTGTAGAAGTTCTATTAATTTTGGCGGACTCTGCCACCATTCATTTGGGTATTCGTTGCTTCACTGCTGGGCTGGCTTCTGGTTCCTGTAGTTTTCCTGCATGCCACCAGAAGCGCTAGCGTAGCCAGTTCATCTCCTGTGTACACTGGGTTTGTAGCAGCAGAAGCCAAATGTGGTGCACCTGACCGCTGTTGATGTTCAGATCATGTGGGGTGCATAATTGCGTGACTGATTTTGGTGTCAATCAGCATGTGCAATGCATGTCTAACTGAAACCTATTTGATGTTTTTTTGAACTTTAGGTGCTTTGCTAGTCTATTAGTTGGAATTTCCTTGTATCAGAAAAGTGCTGTTGAATATGCTCATTGACGGATCTAGCGATTAAGCAACAAAGTTTCCAAGCGGTAAATTAATAGAACTCCATGTAAGTTTCACGGGAAAAGTTAGCAACTCTCTTACATCCACCTATTATCGAAAAACTTGGAATTAGTCTAGGATAGCTGCTGCTCAGAGCAACATTACTAGACTTACCTTTTGCATCCTGGTTCAGCAGCACGACCCTTTTCTGACCCCTGCCTCGTAGAAGTGCGACATCTGGAATGGCTTGAAGAAGTGCTCCCAAGCTCGGAAACCCACACTGCGCAGGCCGGCAGGGCATGCCATACTTGGAGAAATAAGCAGAATCAAAAGACGACAATGGTATCCTTCCATTTAAATCACTCAGGAGGTGATATGCATTTCTGGAGAACAGTTGAACCGGTGTGAGCTGCAGTATTGTTTCTCCGCTTGCCTCGGAAGCCTGGGAGTGGGCATAGAATCATGTTAATTAAAGTTTGGATTTGTGCCAACATAATTTGTGATAAACAATACGAGGGTGAGTCTAATAAAAACCTTTAACAGTCAGAGAAAAATTACAGGACTGACTACACAGCTTAAATTTACATGAGATATAGACTTATTTACAAAACAATCTCAAGGCTGCAACATTGATCAAGTGAGCTTTTGTCATATTAAAGATGGTGCCTCCTGCATACACATGCACCAGCGAAGAGCAGCGGTTTCTTGTCCTCTGGAAGCCTAAACTTTTAGACATTCTACGGCAAATGAAAACTCAATCTCTATGCATGCTCACAAGTTTACAAATAGAGGAGGGAGTTCGACAATGGCCTGTCCGGTGGAAAGACCTTCGTGGTGGTTAAGTGACTGCACATACATTCCAAATATTCTTCTTCTTGAGATATGAAGGCACTAACTCAGACTTGAAAATATATCAATGGGACTGTGCTAAAATGCAGCAAACTTGTACAACTTTACATGTAGAAAATCTACTAGACAAAAAACAACACAAATTAAGGTTTTCATTTGACTGCCCCACATACAAGTAATGTACACTTTTTTCTTATTGGTATTTCTGGCAGAGACTTGATTTATACACATTTTGTCACAAACCCTGCGTTCCTTCACCTTACAAATAGGCCCCCCGTTGAGTACAGCAATGTAAATTTTTGCCAGGCTCCTCCAGGATTCACAGTCATCACTTCGATTCTATTTCTCGGGTGTGACAATTTCAATGGTTTCAGCGAAACAAACAGGCTTGAGCAGGACTCGAACCTGGGTCTCTGGCATACCATGCCAGTTTCATACCAAGCCAGCCCTGGTTTAACCTGATTTTTCGTTGCCATTTACTACCAGGTAGGGATGGGCCGACATGAAATTTTGGCAGATACCGATAAAAATAAAGTATAAATATAAAATTAACCGATCCAATATAAAATTCCAAATGGTACTTGAAGAACCTGAATGGTTCATTGACCTCCTTAATAAATGTTTCGTTTCCAGGTGACTACAGTGCAAAAAAACAAAGTTTCATATTTAAATATTAACTATTTTAAAAAGCAGGGCATCGAGATTATCCATAAATTATAATATAATAGTAGAATTTTGTAGTGCCTTGCATATTGCTGAATTTCAACTTTTTTTATCCAACAAATAATGAACATTTTTTTTTTATCTTTCTGCCACTTTAGGCTAATTATGACGACGAAGTTGAATAATAATAAATAGATCAAGTTGATGAGATACAAATAACCATGTCCATGTCAAAACTTGAACACTTGAATCTGTCCACTAGGTGACAATTTTATATGAAGTTTCTTACTAACATACCTCTTTGCGTGGAAGGGGTTCATAGTTTCTACATAAAAAAAAATTGTGATTGGAGAGAATACATTCCCCAAGGCTTGACACCATAAGCAAAAGTTATTTGTTTCAGTTACACTATTTGTATTTTTGTTATTTATAGAGGCATGCATATTTAGTTTTTGACGGAAACACGAAATGTGAAATACTTAACACAATGTAATGCTTACTTTTCATGTTTCTCTAAGGTGCGAGGTGGATTTTCCAACCATGTTTTGTCACAAAATGCGAAAAAAACAACAACTCTTGAACATGAAATTTCTTGAAATCTGAATTATCCTGAGTCATGCAAATTACAGAAAATTGATTAATTTTGCTGTAAATATTTGAGAAGCAAAAATGCAGGAATAAACTTAATACTTTGACAACTACATAAATGCGCTTTTAGAAGGAAAAGCTAATATTTAGTGTAGTTTTTAAATCAAATTTAGAGTTTTATTCATAGTTTTAACATCAAAATGACATTTTATGCACAGCTTTTGATCCCGAAATATGCCCAGTTTTTCCTTACCAAAATCTTGATACACCATACATATGTGACGAAGCTCGGCCACCAAGCCAGCAAACTCTACATTTGAAATCCAGCAACATTTACACAACTTTCAGTATGTAACTCCAAGGCACAAATGATATGACTTACTTGTGCAACATATTCAAAGTAACCACAGAGACATAGGGTGTTTGTAGAAATAAACCTGACACTAAGATTTCTTACCTGGACAATATCTGAGAGATCTTTACGAACAATATCCATGTTACACTGAAAATTAAAACGCTGGTTGAATATCTGCAGGAACTCTTCGACCGCCATCTTTCCGTCTACTCTTTCCATCAGCAAACCCCGTACTTTTAAACTCAGCTGACGTATAAACCCTCGATCCACAACAGTCACAATAGGTCCATTTTGTGATGGAACAAGCTGCAATCAAAAATTCACTATGAACCATAATATTTATCACAATTTAAAAAAACAGTGGTATATGACGAAGTAAGACATTTGTCAATGGTTATTTTACAGAAGGCTTCCAAAGGTATAATATGAATCCATACTTAGAGAAATAAATATGTTTTAAGGATGAACCACTGATATGTTTTTGCATTGTTGACTGCAACAATGAGTATGAATGAAGAATTGATGAAAGTAGTCAAACCAGTGATCCTCTGACTTTCCAGCACCCTATTCTACCAAACAAATACTTTATTGTAGATTAGGCACACACAGGAGATGTACTACGTAGAAATTTTTCAGCAAAATATGCAGGCTCGACCAGGATTCGAACCCGGGTCTCTGGCATACCATGCCATTGCTCTAACCACTGAGAAAACCTGGGGGAAAAATACTTTATTGTTTGTTTTTTGTGGGTGGTTCTTCTGCTATAATGCAAATAGCCATCAGGAGTGGAGTACACATAAATGTAAATCTACAAGTTGATAGCTGTGTGGTTTTAAGAACCCTTTAGGTTTTCTCTACGATAACTGCTTGCAGGGGGCTATTGTTAGTAATAGTAACTGTAGTACAGTAACATTTAGACTAAGGTACATATATATATGAATTCAAGGATACTTCACCATGTAAGTAGTGTTTTCTCAACAGCAGATCACAGAGTTTGTGTTTGTCTCTTATAACAGGAGAATTGTTGTGATGCAAATAATTTACAAAATGACGTCTTTCGAGGAACAGGTGTAATACAAATGAATAATGGCATCATGTGTTGCTGTGTGGAGTAATTATTTTGTTAGAGTGTATAATACACACAAAATGTACAATGTTTACACCAATACCTTCTGTAAATAAAGAAAGGCAACACTATAAAAGTGGAGGATGAGGATAATATCAACATACCTCACAGTACCTGCCAATAAGTGGTCTATTGCTAAATGTAGATCTCGTGTAAACATGGTTACTGTGCTGTTGCACAAGTCCTTTGATAATATCAGTGAGCTATTTAAGCTCTTGAAAGACAATGTATTGGTTGCCTTCCCGACCCCTCTGCTGTAAATATGGCAACCAAGGGTTCGAATCCCCCTCATAAAGGGAAGACTTAGTGGAACTGGACAAGGTAAAACCTTCTTAGCTATAATTTATGACAAGTACTACGTACCCTCACAGCATGCGAAATTCTAGACATCAGATCTTCCAGATCATTGCATTCGTAAGCTTCGGGTTTCAGCGCATAGCCATGCTGGTGGAGGAACGCATTGGACAAGGCTCCCAGGGTGAGAGACTGCCTTCGGGTGGATTGGATTAAAGCGACAACCTGGTCAGCAAGCACGCGCAGCCGTTCCTTCATGATCAACGTTACCTTCCGTTCCCCTTCCCCATCATCATCAACCTGCAACAAGCATATTCTCTTTAATGGAACCATGTATATCATCATTGCTGGAAAATACATTTCTACTATTATTATCAGGACTGGGCAGATACTCTTAGATAAAGATACTTAGAGGCATGCATATTTAGTTTTTGATGAAAACAGGAAATATGAAATAAAAAATTGTAATGTTAATTTTTCATGCTTTTGAAAGGTGTGAGGTGCATCTTGTAACCATATTTGTCATGAAATTATGTGAAATGAACTGCAAAAAGACACATTCTTAAATATGAAATTTAGGTTGAATTATCCTGAGTGTTTTGAAAATCACTGAAAATTGATTAATCCTGTGGTAAATATTTGACAAGCAAACATGAACTCCTTTACACAGGAATAAACTTGATACTATTATAACTATATAAATGAGTTTTTCTTAAAGGTTCTCATAATCACTTTTTGTAGATGCAAAATAATCTGGTAGTTATTTTTAGTGGTTTTTATTTTATGACGTTTCGTCCTGGTTTCCATGAACTTTTTCAAGCTTACCCTATATGCACATGAAACTCGCAGAGAAGTGTAGAGTGACTTGCCACGTGAGGTTGTGAGTTGCATGTGTATCTAGGGTAAGTTTGAAAAACTTCTGGGAAACCAGGACAAAACGTCCTAAGATAAAAACCACTATTAGATTATTTTGCATCTATATAAATGTGCTATTAGAAGTGAAATGTTAAGTTCGTGTAATAAGTATAGTTTTTTAATCAAATTTAGGTTTATATTCACCATTTTATTTACAACTTCTGATCCTGAAATATGCCAAGTTTTTGTACCGAAATCTTGATCTTTTATTCACCATTACGTATGTGGCTCTACAGATACTGGAAAAATTGTAACTACTGAAAGTAGTTCAGAATATTTTAATTTTATTATGTAAGTTTTCTACTGGAGCTATTCCACAGCAATCTACCAGTTTTGTTTTAAAATATTCGTAAGTTCATGCGAGATTATTTGATCGCAAAATCCATCTCTCCTCACAATCTTGTTGCTAAAATCAAGTAAATTCTGCATTTTGCATAATTTCTAAAATATTTAGGTTGTGCAACAAAAGTGATGCACAGGATTGTTTGCAGCATCCAGAGTATCTGCCGGTTTGGTGATTAGGTTCCAAACATTTCATCGGTATCTGCCCTGCCCTAATTGTTACAAAAGCATAACGACTGAGATAACTACTCTAGTGAGAAGACAACATTCACGTACATCTATTTCAAGTGGTGTCTTTTCCAAGTACTGTTTCGTCCTGGTTTCCCAGAACATTCTCAAGCGAAGATAAACACACAAACACAACATTACATGACTAGTCACTCTACACTTCTAAGGAATGTCTAGTCATGTGAGTGAGTCATGTAAGGTTGTGTGTGTGTGATTATCTTGGCTTGAGAATGTTCTGGAAAACCAGGATGAAACATCACTTGACAACAACTCTAGATTATTGTGCATCTGTAAAAAGTGGTTATGCGAACCTAAATATTAAAGTCCATCTGCAGGATTTCTAGGATAATATTGCATAACAACTTGTATGTATCCTTGGTCAGCTTAATTTCAGGAAAAAATAGTGATTTTCTTTCTCATTAAAAATTTTCTGTGGTTGCATTATCTTTTATTTAGTGCTATAAACCCCGATTTTACATTCCCCAGTTTTATATTTTCCGCACATTATACAGGGTGTCCACTGTGAGACTCCAACATTTTGAAAGTTTATATCTTTTTCATATCAGGTCATACTGTTGAGATTCCAATAGGAGCAGAATCAGAAACTCAAAAAGTTTACATGGTAATACTGTACTATGCGTTAGAACCACAGTGGTGCTAAAACAATGAATTGTTTCTAAAAATGGAGATTCCAAAGGAACGTGAACAAGTTGTGTGGTGGTAGCACCTCTAGATAATCCTGGCACCGCTGCTGGAACCAGTCATCAAGGAAGAGGTTGTAGAAAATGTAAGATCGTTCAAAAAACATTCTTCGTGCCAGTGTACTGAACTGAATTTCGTGAGTTACTCTGAAAACTTTATGAGTTACATTATCATTTTATGTACAGTAATGATGCTATATAAATTTTTCTTTCTGCTATATTTGTTTAAAATGATGGAGTCTCAGGGTGGACCCCCTGTACATTCAATCATGATTGTCCCAACGTAGCAAAATGTTATAAAATTTTCCTTGATTTTACATTTTCCTGCATTTTTAGTTTTTTCAGCTTGGTCCCCTGAAAAATATAAAAATGGAGGTTCCACTGTATATGGAGCCCTCTGTCCAATGTTCACTTTCTGCATACAGTAGTATACAGTTGGACAGCATGAAGCCAGAAGATTACGATGTTAATTTCCTTCCATTTCACATAGGTGAAGGTTAGGAATGTGTTAGTATTTTTTCCCATAAATTAAATTTGAAAACATAAGTCACTATTTTACATACAGCATTGGAACGTGCTTAGTTTGTGTATCTAAATTTTGAGGTTTTATTCAACTAATGTATTTCAACAGCAGCAACTAAATCTACAACTAACTAAATCCTGTTCGGCTTCCAAAGCAGGTACCTTAGCAATGTCCGGAATCGCTTCAAAAAGTTCAATGAGCTTAGTAAAACCATAGTCAGCAACCCGACACTGGTGCCCAAAATGGTGGTGATACGCTGGGATGAACTTGTTGAAGAGCATGCTGCACTGAGGAGCATGTCTGAGCAACTCTATGACCTGTAAAAACGAAAAGTTGAATGAGGCCAAATTGTTTGCTTTAGCATCTTACGCAACAATTCAAGATATTCAACGGACATCACAGAACTATACAAACTTATGATCTTAATTAGGAATGGTATTGATTAACTGCTAGTAATGCAATAGTGATAGTGTTGAACTAATATAGATATAACACACAATGAGCATCATAAAGTTCAAGTATAATTCTTGGTTTTCAAGAAGAACTTTCCAAATATTCAAGGGTTCCAGCAGGTGTTCTCTATTTCAACCTTACGTATTACCGCCTCTCACACCCACACACAAATGCACAAGTGTATTAGCAACATAAAGGGTCTGCGAGATTCCAACATATCCAAAAATTCTAATTCAATTAAATGGTGCATACATTTAAAATATTTAATTTGAGGTGTAATTTTAGACAGACTCGAAATACAGGGTAATTCAAAATGAATGCTACAAAAAGAAACCATACCTGTGACTGCTGCAATGAATTAAATTCACAATTATCAATATAACAAGATAGTTTACCTTTCCAGGTTTCATCTGGCAACACAAACAAAACAAGCTCGTCATCCAAAATGGTTGCATCAGCGAAAGAAAAGGCTTATTGTGTGCTAGAATATGCAAAAATTTCATCGGTAACTGTTCAGACATTCATAATTTCTGATGTGTGTGCGACTTACTCACTTTATATAGATTAATTCATATTCTCAATAAATTAATCAAAAATACAAAACTTTTGTACTTACGTATAGTGAGTACCTATTATTTCATACGACGTTTCGGAATGTTTCAGGTATTTTTTCTCTGCTACCAGAAATATGTCAGCCACGTCAAATCATCTCAAAGGTCAGGAAAGAAGGAAACTACAATTTAGGTGAGGCCGAGAGAGTGAGTGAGGAGAGAAACTGCACACACACACAACCTCCTGTATACAACGAGGAAGAAACCAACAGTCAGCACCGAGAAGTGTAACAGGCGGGTGTCTTTTTAAAATTTTAATTCTATAGGGTTTCTACAAGAGAAGTTTTTAGCGATGGTTTTAAACAAACTAGGGAATATGGGGGTAGTGAATGTTGTAGAAATGTTTTCCAAATTCCACCCTCACCTAAATTGTAGTTTCCTTCTTTCCTGACGTTTGAGATGATTTGACGTGGCTATGACATATTTCTGGTAGCCGAGAAAAAGAACTTGAAGAAGGGAACAGTTGGTCCCAAAACGTCGTATGAAATAATAGATACTCACTACACGTAAGTACAAAAGTTTTGTATTGCCAAAGAATGTCCGTAGAAACGTGTAGTTTGTGTACCAAGTAACTTGAGTTGACCATTCATGTTATTGATAATTGTGAATTACATTCATTACACCAGTCACAGGTTGTACCATTTCTACCATTCATTTTGAATTACCCTGTACATCCAAAAACACAAATCACAAATGTTATGGGATATACTAATCTATGAAAAACTGAATTGTACAAGAATCTCACATTAAATTTAAGTAATCACATTCAAGATATCTTATCTTGCAATAATCTTCCATCTGTCAGACAGATTGTTCTGCAAAGGGCACTACCAAAGTAAATGGATTGAGAGAATTTGGTTTTGTTTTTCACACAGCTTTGTTTTTCTTCCTAGACAAAAATGAAAGCTAAACTGAAAAACTTGCCTCAGCGAATTTAAAAAATGTAAATTCAATGGGATTTGGATTAAGAAAAGTTGCAATTTTTCACGTCTAAGGAGAAAAATTCACAAAGAATTCCCGGAATTCTCTGAGTAGCCACCCTGTAACAGTATCTGACAATTTGCCCATCAATACCAGTTGATACCTTCCTCCTGCCTGGGTATCTCTAGGATTACCAAGATTACTTTAAGCAAGAAGTAGGAAAGTTGTTTGAAAAATAATGTGAAGCTTTATTCTAGGGATGGGCTGATATGAAATTTTGGACGATACCGATAAAGTACAGATATAAAATTTACAGACACCGATAACCGATCCGATATAAAATTAGAAATGGTCCTTGAAGAACCTGAAAGTTTCATTGACCTCCTTAATAAGTGTGTTTCCAGGTGACTGCAGTGCAAAATAAATTGCATATTTAGACATTTAATTTTTTAGCAAGTAAGGCATGGAGATTATCCATAAAAATTACAAAATGGTAGAATTTTGCACTAAATTATCAGATATTTATCGATATATTGGATCGGTAAAATAATCGGTAATTTTACCGATAAACCGATATGCCTATATCGACCGATACCGATAGAGTACCGATTAATCAATCCCATCCCTACTTTATACATTTTCAGTTAAAAAACAGTGTATTTGAAATGAATTTTTTAATACAAAATTCCCAAACTTCTATTCCTTGTCCCATTTCTAACTTTGAATTGCAATTTTACAAGGAAAGAAAATGTGCAATGAAGCAACACTAAGGAACAACTTACCTCCACAGAAAACTGCCTTGTCTTCTCAATCTCTTCGGACGTCTGTTCACGCTTTGGAATTGAAATGAAGGTCTCCTCGCCAACCTGCGACACCACCACTGTATTCTCGGACACCTCACCCAAAATATCATTGAACTCGCACACCCCATAGTCAGTGATTTGAAAGGGTCTGTTCATAACTTTCTGGTACACGGACGGGAATTCCGACAGACACACTTGTTTGCTAGCCTGAGATTTCAACACTCGGAGAAGATCGGATGTGAAGCGTCTAACTTGGGCCTTATGTGAAAGAGTGACTGTCCTCTTGTTGCCTTCTCCCATCACCTACAACATACAGGAACACATAAATAATACAGGGAAATGGTGTGTCAATCAAATTTATAATAATTTTAACCGATCAATAAGATCAAGCATATTTTGTAGATCTGATGCAATGCAGAGATAGTGGTATCAGAAAATATTGGCTTGAACTGGATCTAGAATAGTGGACGCTTCTCTGGAATCCAAATATATTGCCCAGTGCAAAATGCCACACGTCACCTTCAAGTCAAAATATATTTGAGATTAGGAAAAATCTGTAATTTTTATGAATTAAGTATATGACACAATGGCAGTTGAGAATCTCATATGCAAACTTGAAAATATTTAAACATATAACTGGTAGATTCATATGTCAATGGAATATGTATATATTTATAAACATTTATGTATTATTTCTCCTGTGTGTACATGGCCTAAGAGTTTCATTTTCCATGGGACAACAATGAAAAACTTAAAATGTGTCAAGATGTTCATGTTATTTCATTTAGATCAAGGAAACTAACTTCATAGAAAATGTAAGATCTGGGAACTTGAAAATACACATCCTATGGTATTTGTTTTGACAGCAACATGAAAAATGAGAGATTAAATCACATACATTCAATTTATAAGTTTTCAAAAAACAGGAAAGTCCATTCTTCTATCATACTTTTTTTATGAAATGATAAAAGATAAAAGCAGACCTTTACTGTGTCTTGATCTGCATCCATTCAACCATACTAAAATTGTGCATTAGGGTTAATAGTGCCTTTGGGTATAATATTTAAGGAAAAACACTATAATGAACATATACAACAATGGGTCATTGTAGATTGAAATCTCCATAGTTAAATTTCCAAGTTTATAAGCAACATTCATGTGGAATTAACCCTCAAAAGAGTCTGTGGTGAAATATTAGCTAGTTGTGTAATATATAATTACAGAAAAATTCAAGCTTAAATTGTGGATCTAAGTATCGTTTTTATTGTAAAAGTGTTCTGTGTTATTACAAGACAGTGAATTTATTTAAACTTACATTAATTTTAAATAATCTTGTGATTAAGGAGATAAATCAGAGTACAAATCTAGATAGCATGGAAGGCTAGAAATTCAACAAATTTCATTCAAGTGAGGGAAATGTCTAGCGAGGAAAGTATTAATCAAAACAGAGAGGACGTCCAAATGGAAATTAATGAAATAGTGGAAGTAAAGAACGATACGTCTTCAACTAAAGACTGAGAAAATATGGATGTTGAATCGGTTGCTAAGCAACCAAAAACTCTGAACACAAAATGCAATCTAGCAAAAGTTAGTGGAAAGGAGGAATCTATAAATGGTCCAAAAATTTTCAAAGCAAACATATTAGAGTGGACAATGTAATCAAAAGATATGTGAATAAAAATGACATACTATCCTGGGCATGAAGGCCCATATATTGTTCTTGTTAAAAGCATGGAGCACAATGATGGTAGTTTTAGTGCTATTATGTTAGGTAGTCACTTAAGAGAAACTAGAATTAAGGTTAATTATGTTAAGGCATCGGGTCCTAATCGTGCAAAGGTTTACTTTTTAATGGCCAATGATGCAAATGACTTACTTGAAAAAAGAGTTTCAGAAGAAGTATAAGGTAAATGTCAAAATCCCGAAAAGTGTCTTACACAGAATGGGACTAATATATGGGTTACCGTTACATATAAATTTAGAAGTAGTACAAGATGAAGCAGAGGCTGAGAGAAATCTTCCAATAATCAAAATGGAAAGAATGAAGAAGATTTATCAAGAAAATGAAATTGAAAACAAATTTTATTTATTACAAAGATCGGCAATTCTGCAGGTGCCTGAAAAAAATTGCACAATTTCTAAGCAACAGGCAATACTACACTAATTTCTCCTGTAGAACTGTGCTCCTTACCAAACTCAAGGCTCGAGTGGAGAAAACTTCAAATCTTTCAACAATGTGACTATTACCAACATACCTGTACAACATGGGAAAGAGCTTCAAATAATTCTATTAGCTTTGTAAACCCATAATCAGCCACTCGACACTGTCTTCCGAAGTGATGATGATATGCAGGAATAAAACGATTAAAGAGAATCTGGCAGTGTGGTGCAGTCTTTAATAAGTCCACTAATTCTCTGCTGAATAACGTCAGCTGGCCAGCCAATGGTGGACTAACACATTTTGCCTGTTCTGAAAGTAAATAATAACACCCAAGTTAGCACAAACTGCTGAATACAAGACTTATTACCTGACAACATATGCTGCATATCTTCTACCAGTATTAATTCCCTGCAGCAATATCTAGTTGTTTCTAATATTAAATTGTTGTAAAGTACAGGGTGTCTACAAAATGTGAGACATTTTAGCTCAGAATAAAACAGAAAAGGTAGATACAAAGAAACTAGTATTGTGTGTGGATAGTTACTAAAAAAGCTTATTTCATTATTTTAATACCACAAAAGCACTCAAACTGTGTGCTGATTTATTGAAATATAATCAGTGCCGCAAACTCAAGAACATGTTACCAAAGTATCCTCCTCCTAATGCATTACTACAATAAATGTTGATTTTCACAGAAAATTTCCTCGACATTTCCTAACTGGTAGACACCCTGGAATCTGCGTAATTTTACAATTATTTAATCAATCCATTTCTCGTCACAATGTTGTTGCCTCAGTAATAGTGGCAGAGCTCACGAAATTCCCAGAAAAGTTTAGCCTATACTTTGAACCAGTTCATCAGCACAAGCTCAGCCATAATTATAAGCCAATAAAAGTACACCATTCAAATTTTAGAAGCTGTTTCAAAATAGTGATAAACTTGTACATTGTGCCCTTACCTTCATTGATTTCTTCAATCTCTTTCTTGAGATGCCAGCGAAGAAACTTCACACCACTATTTCCCTGAGTGATCTCAACCCCAGGAACGCATGTGAGTAAGTGTTCGAGAGGAACTCCCTCGACTCCTTCATCCACATCCAGTCTCTGAAATTCTGCTCTATAGCAGTCAGGCAAACTGGAAAGAGACGAGATGCCTACTTTATGCATGGGTAAGGTAACAGGGTCTGAACACACATTAAATTTTACTCCTACCGAGAACACTATTACAAGCTGATACCGATAACCACTATTCCAGAAGTTGCTGAACTTTCCTGCATAATAGGAAGCATACAGTAAGCATCAAATATTTGATTGATTGATTTGTTTTATTTTGCTTTGCTTCTTGTGCCACTTTCGGCTAATTTGCGAAGATGGGGATAAGTGATATGATGAATGGACACTCGCAAACATCCATGCCAAGGTCAGGATTCGAACCCAGTACCCCTAGCATAATAGCGCCATGTGCTAACCACTCTGCCATGCGGGCCAGCTTAAATGCCTATGTGAAAGCTGTGATACACAACTATTGTTCCTGTGTTTCTACCGTGCGTCCATTTTGATCTTCAGCCGAGAGATCGGAAGAAGCGTGGCAGGCGGCGCTGACGGAGATGCCGACATTTGCACCCTGTAATGCCCGCTTATTTTTATGGACATATGCAGACATTTATATAAATATTGCAAAACGAGCACTAACCTGTGTTATAAGATTACGGTTTTAATTTTAGTAGCTCAGTTAGCTTAGTAGCTGTATGTGCCGATGATTTTGACACTCCCACCTCTTTTGAAACACGGCGTAGAGGTTTGTTTGGAGAACGTTCTAACGCTGCACCAATATCATCGAGTTTTGCTTCGGTTAGAATCCGTCGTTTTTGCTTAGGTGTTTTAAAATTTAACAATACAGTTTTTCGTAATTTAAGGACAAGATGTCTAACCGTATCTCTATGTGGAGGTGAAACGCCTGGGAATTTCTGTACAAATTGCCTACACACTTCTCGACACGAGTCTGTTTTCACGTAAGTGTCATTCATAAAAATTCTTTGTTCTAACGTGAACCTTGCGGCTGGCATTCCAATCATCTAACTGACAACACACACACACACTGCAATAACACAAACAAGTAACTGCAAGTAACCAAGAATAACACTCTTGCGCACAGTACGAAATTAACATGCTCTTGGCTTACATTGCTCGCCACTCTTTTCACAGCTCTGTCTTCATCTAGTCGCGAAGGAACAAAAAAACTCTAGCTCGGAGATTTCGGATTGCAAGGAAGCTCACGAACACCATTGACTTTTAACGGTTTCGTCTACAGCGTAATCTTGATACAGTGTTGCACATTCGAAACCTCCAAACGATTCCTATCGCCACAAAACTCTTTCAAGGATATAAACTTAAGCAGGACGTTACTGGTCAAAATTATGATTAAAATGCTTTATTATCTGTGGCTCTTAACATCGTTTCTAAAGCGTATTTATTTGTGTATATAAGGGCAGAACTTGGATGAATTACAGATGATAAATTATAACACAGGTTAGTGCTCGTTTTTCAATATTTATATAAATGTCTGCATATGTCCATAAAAATAAGCGGGCATTACAGGGCGCAAATGTCTGCATCTCCGTCAGCGCCGCCCGCCACGCTTTTCCCGATCTCTCGGCTGAAGATTGAAATGGACGCACTGTACCATTACATGTACATAAATACCGTATTTACTCATGTATAATGTGCACTTTTTTCAAAATTTTTGTGCCCAAAAACTGTGGTGCATATTATGCACGGAATATTTTCTTTTCATGTTTACGGAACCCTATCATGTTATATATCGTTGTAAAGCTTGAGTTCTGTAGGTTCTGAATATGGCAACAGTATTCCATTCAAGATGGCGACACTAATGTGCAATGCGGTTGAAATAAACTCATCACAAAATGAAGGAACGTTCCGATTTCTGTGGTACTTTGGATGAAAGAAAATAATAATTAAAATGTATTACTGGCTAAATAATATGACACATATGGAGTGTGTAAATGCCTTAATGAAAGAAATCTTTTTCCGCTAACTGCTAGTTTGAGGGTCCTGAATATTCCTCTTATAAATGTTACATCAGTCATGAAAAAAGTATATATTTTGAAAGGTTATTTTTTAGAAAAAGTACAGAGAAAATGAGCAAAACCACGTATAAAATTTTAAAGGCCATATTCCACGAATTTTCACTTTGCTATGTAAAGTTCTGCAACACAAGAAAAGCAGTGCCGTTCTGGCAGAATTCGAGCATGCACTCCCTTCCTACTATTACAGTATAAATAAGGTGGTTAAAGAGTGAACGCTTTGGGATGCTAAACACAGTGGGGGAGAGGGGGGAGGTGGCTTGGGTTTGTGACTTACTGTTTACACAAGAGGATATTCTCCTCTTGGTCCACATAGCAACAGGTGACTCATAGAATAGGTATGATGTCACTAGCTCTTGTTTGGCATAGCAACAGCTTTACGACCTAAAACTAAGAAAGCCATTTCATGAACCTGGATTAACTGGGCATTATACACGTGTAAATACGGTATTGATGCATATGAAGTTTTTAAACTGTTCATCTGTATATTCATATGAAATTTCAAAATCACACACCAATCCTTTCAATAACCGGATTTACCTCACAAATACAGAAATGAAATATGGGCAAGTCAGAGGGAAAAAATGCCGTGTGGTTGCTTACATTACAGCAGCTACAGAAGCATTTAAAACTAAAAACGATCTCACCGGAAAAAAGTTACTAAAGCACTGAAAACTTGTTAACCTTGATGTCCTCTAGAAGCATTGAAACTTTTTTAACATTTTATGGTGACAACCTGTAAACATGAATTTCACAAAAAAACTATCACATCTATTCAGGTTGCAGGCAGGCATTTCCCTTACCTTGGCAATGGCAAACTTCCACGGTGAGTGTGCAACAATGAATGAATATGTAAGGAGAACACTTTCAAGCCGATATTGACATTTGGCAGTGCTGCAATTTCCTGTTCAGCCCAACCTTTATCAGGCTGCTGTAGCTTTGAGTGTAATGTGCAATATGGAAGCTCGACTGATTCTTCATCCTGAAAGTAAAAGTACAAATTCTGACATAAGTAGAGGCATGCACATTTCATTCTTCACAGAAACACGAAAGATTAAACACACTTTGAAAGGTGTGAGGCACATTTCCTACCAGGTATAGTCAAAAAATGCAAAATAAACATTTAAACATGAAATTCAGAGTTTATTTATAGACAACATATTCCGACATGTGAATTATTCTGAGAGTTATGCAAAATCACAAGATTAATTCTGCTCTAAAAATTTGAGAAGCAAATATTGACACCTGTACACAGGAATAAAAATATTTTGATTTCTACATTTCCTTAAAAGACTACATCATATGAATTGTAAATTTCCTTAAAAAACTACATCATATGAATTGTGTCTGTATTTATAGAAACAAAATCGCAGAATTTTGCATTAAATTGCAGGCTACATAAATATGGGCCTGGTGCAGTGCACACGCAGCTTCCGCCAAATGCCAAAAATAAATGCTATGGACTCTAACCCTGGCCATCCTAACTAACCTACGTTACGACTTAGGTTTAATAATGCACATGTGGTTAGTTTATGAGAGCCAGGTTTAATCTCAGAATTTGAAGCTGGCTGTGCTCTGTACCAGACCCTTATACAGTGGAACCCTGATTTTACATTTTCCCGCATTTTAAGTTTTTCAGCTTCATCACCTGAAAAATGTAAAATCGAGGTTCCACTGTATACATTGGATGGGCAAAATTATAAAATAATCTGTCAGAAACTCATCACATCCTTTTGTTTACAATATACAATTTAAAATTTCACATTCCTACAGTTTTGTCGCAAATTTCTGACCTCTGCTAGCATTTTCCTCACTTCAGGATATGCTGTGTTGGAACAGATTACTTTAGAATATTGTTTTAAAAATTTTTAACCCACTATTAGCAGCCGATTACAGTGCACAATATATTGCCTCGCCCTTTAAAAAAATAAGACAAGTTCCTAATGCTTCCAAGAACTTCTGCAAGAAATTAGGGAAATAGCTACCTGATCGTTTGCCATGTTTGCGGGCGATGGCGTTCCTCTGTAGTCTGGATTCAGCCTGACCATCCTCCCAGTTGCCTCATCTCCAATGATGATAACATCTCTCATTTTGTACAAATCAGAAACACTCACAGAAATCAGGTACCTGCTCTCAAAGAGCTCACGAAATTTGAACAATGGTAACTGGCGACCAGGTACTTCAGAGAGTAAAGCTACTATCTGAGACCTGCAAAAGGAGTTCATATCACATTCTAAAGTTTTGCCCAATGGAATAGTTTCTAATATATATGTAGGGCTGTGTACTTTATGTTTAATGTTAACACTGATAGCAAACTAAATGCATGGCCATAAAAGTAGGCAGCAGGGCAGAATTGCGCTGGTGCCACCACACATGGGAAAAGCAAAGCGAGTGCGGGACAATAGTCGCTGCTTCCCGTGCAGTGTGTGGCAACGTCAACCAGGCTGAGTTGCCTAGTTCAAGCATCAGACAAACCTTTCCAAGGCACTTTTGTGTCATCCCTGACCTTTCGAAAATACTGTCAGTTTGTATCATATGGATTACAAAGACCAACTCTACAACAAGATCTTTCATTCTTCTAAAACCTCTGAACATGCAGGGTTGTGCTCAGACTTGGCAACAGTGCAAACTTCTGCCACCTGCCTAATATCATGACCGTGCATTTAAGTAAAAATTATACCATTTTTTCTTTAGAATATAAAAAGCATCTACCTAACACCACCTATTCATGTTCATTGAATATCTTGGTTGTAAAGATTCCACCATGACATGATCATTACTTTCTTTAAAGACTGTATTATTTATAGGGACCCCAATTTTTCACAAATGCAATAACATAAAATGTTATTAGCTGCAAAAAGAAAAAAAAGTTGATGTGTGTATTTTTTTTATTTTGATTTGTTTTATTTTACTTTGCTTTTTATGCCACTTTTGGCTAATTTGTGAAGATTGGGATGAGTGATTTATTATATGATGGAATTGATGAATGGACACTCACAAACATCCATGCCCAGGCCAGGATTCGAACCTGGGACCCCTGGTGTCGTAGCACAATGTGCTATTCACTCCGCCATGGAGGCCAGCATGATATATGTGGAGTGGCATGTTTTGAGCACATTTTTCATTCATTGAAAATTGTGAATGATGCAAATTGTGGGTCTTGGAAAATTTCAACACATTTTGTGCTTAAAAACTGACAATACCAAAAAAATTTAACATTTTCTTTTACAAGATGTGCCACATTTACGAACGTATAATGTGCACTTTTCCAAAATTTTATCCAAAAGAAAATTATGGTGTTACACTGAAATAATTACAACAGTTACATGAAACCACATGCAAATGTATGCTTCATGATTTTTTCACCTTCCATGGAAACGTTTTGTTCAGTTTTTGTGGCAGGGTTCTGATGCGAGCTCGAGTGTGTACCTACCATCACATGGGATATGTAACATCCGTATTTGTCACCAAAGAGGCACAATTATGGCCGAGATCAAGGGGACACTTACCATCATCCTGGAGCCATAATATCTGTATTCCTCACATGAGAAATTGTGGACAGTAAGTTTCTCAAAAATAATTTCCAATGCATGAAACTGTCACGAAGAAACATAGGACATGTGACGTACAATTTAAATTACTAGTTTACAAGCACGGCGAAGGAAAAATTTAGGTACATTTGGCAGAAAAAAAATACTAATTTTGGGGAAAATAACCACAAAATTTAATAAAAAATAACAAACTAGTAATTTAACATATTACTACATGGTCACTTCCATGTCCATGTGAATCTAATTTGAATTTTTGTTTTAAGCCCACTTTATGCACAGGAAGGCTAATCAGGACTGTACCTAGTTTAAAGTGGGACCTGAACCATAATGTGCCTACATCGAACCAAGGACCCCTTGATAACAAGAAAATGGCACTACCGCATGCCATTGGGGACACCCTGTGTGAATCTCATGAACAAGCTCTTGAGGAGAGATGTCAGGTTCCCGCTCAATACAGAGTACAAATTAACCTCCCTATCTCTATGACATAGAATATATTGTTCAAGAAAAGAAATTGGTTTATTTTCATTCAGAAACCACGGCGAGTACAGGACTAAAAGTTAATGGCAACCCTGATTGTTCACTGTAAGTAACGTAATTCATCACACAACATTATTGTGTACAACTTACCTGAGAAGTACTGGATTGGGACCAGGGCTATGAGAGTATGAAATTAAAATCCTTTTAAAACCAATTTTCTTCCGATGAAGCTGTGAAATTGCATATTGAGCATCCTGCACTGACGGGACTTTCACAGAAGCCGCAAGATTCCCATCTGCCTGAATGAAAACTGAAACGTGAAGAACCTGAAACAAGCGAATGTTCTGGGTGTAAACAAAGAGCATTCTCTAACATAAACTAGTCACTACTGATGCCAGTGTATCTTTATTTGAAAGCATTGGTGGACTCTATTCACAGATATAGACAGATTCTTTTTGGAAGTGTGGATATTTCTGGGAGTCCACAATATTGCTGCACAACAGTTTTGTGGAGTCAAATTTTCCCAGAAAGCATGCAAAATTCAAACTTTTCATATATGTTGAATCAGTATTGTGTAAATATTAATTTGTGATTAAATTATATTTTAAAATTCTGTTGAATATTTTAAACCAAAATTCTGGTAAATTAATGCATATAACTGCAGTGGGATACTTATGTACAGGGTGACTCATAATTCCCTCCATGGTTTCAAAAATTTATACAGAGCATACGCTGACATTCGCTACGAGACTGCGGCAAGTGGCCCGGCGTCAGCGCTAGTCTTTCCCGGTGAACGGGGTCCACCACAGTCGCACACTACAGTCTGTTTTTCTCGCTCTCTTTCCCTTTCATTTGACGTTGCAGACTGATGCCAGTATAATCCTCCCTTGGAAGCTGTGTTGTGTCGTGTCCGTGTGTTGAAGATTGTGGCTTAATATGGCACCACAAAAGTTTACATTACAACAAAGGATTTATCTTGTTGAGTGTTACTTCGGAAAGAGGAATTGTGGAGAAGTGCGACGACGTTTTGCAATGAAATTTCCTGGTGTTCCCGTTCGACATAGGACCACTACATTAAACCTTGTAAAAAAAAGTTTAGAGTAACAGGGTCAGTTCTGAATAAAAAAAAAATTGTAACTGGGTTTTACAAAGTGTTGCCGATGACGTTGTATACAAAGACAATCCGCACACCATCCGCGAGTTAAAAGAGAGTATTGTACGGAAAATTGGGAGAATTACACTAGACGAACTTGCACGTGTAAATGCCAATTTCCTTCGGAGATGCCAGGAATGTGTTGCAGCAGAGGGACATCATTTTCAACACCTTCTGTAGTCAAGGTTAGTACACAATATGAAAACTGTAATTTTAATAGCTGACACTAGCAACTGTCGCGGACCCCGTTCACCAGGAAAGACAAGTGTTGATGCCGGGCCGCTTGCCGCCGAGTCTTGTAGCGAAGGCCAGGGAATGCTCTGAAGTACAAGAACTATAACACATACAGCAAAAAGGTGCATATCAGTACATAAAGAATATCGCCAAGTTTGCACTCATAATTGGCCCATTCATGTAATTGTAGATTAAGCTGCTAGGTGGCAGTATAACACAGTTAACACAAAGCATTCTGTGTCTAATAACTTTGGTAAATGTTAGTCTGTTGTGATGGTCGAATGGAGATTTTGTATGAAATATTGAACACAAACATCTACAGGCAAGACAATTCATGCATGGTGCAACATGTTCAAGGAGATTAACTGCCTGTACAATGCAAAATGATATGTTGGGACGCGAGTGGCAGGAACTTGATTTTAGGGTTGATGTTTGTCACGTCACCAGGGACACATATCGAGCACCTGTAAGGTACATACCAAACTTTGAGAGATCTTTATGTACTGATAGCACTTCTTGCTGCATGTTACAGTTCTTGTACTATAAACATTCAAAAAAAACCTGGGAGGGAATTATGAATCACCCAGCATTAATATTAATCAATGTTTGGGGCAATTCTTCAGTGTTACACTTTTCAAGCATTCCTACCGGTGAGAATAGGGAAGAGAATCGTTATCAATATCAACCTGGTCCAAAGGGGTACTAGCTCAGCCCCAATATAAACAAATGCAGTTATGTTTGTAACAAACACACAATATAATCATAACCAACCCATCAATATTAGTTGCATTGGTTATGAGCTCTATTTACAACAGTGTCTACTATTCAGTTGATTCTTGCTACACGATTTATTCCATTTTCAGATAAGTACTGGACAGATTTGCACTATTTTCCCCATTGAAGGATGAGGTGAAGGAAACAGTTTACCCAAAGGTCACAATATTGGTGGAGGCTGGATGAGACCGTAACCCCACATGGTTGCCTTGCAATCTCTCACCTTTGTCAGGATGCTCTTCGTTTTTTCTCACTTCCAGGGTTTGTACTCATTTTGCCGAAACCTATCCTCAGAGTTTTTCGACGCAATACGGTACATCAATATAAATTTACATGCAATATAAAACTGCATTTACCCATTCCCACCACATGGAATCAAAATAATGAATGATCGGTACTGGCTGATACCCTGATATTGTGCAGCAAATTATACATACATAATTCATTTTTCATATCAACAAGTAACTATTTCTAACAACACAAGTGCAGTATTATAATAATTTGTAGATAATTTTGAAAATGATATAAAGAAATGAAAATTTCTTTATAAAATTAATATTTGGTTATTACGGTTCTTGTGAAATTTTGTTTTTAACGATTGTATCTAATCAGTATTTTTCAGAAATTTTGTACCAAATTAAGTCTTTTTGCAACCTATTTCAGGATTTTTAGAGCCCATCTTAGGATTTTTAGAGCCCATCTTAGGATTTTTAGAGCCCATCTTAGGATTTTTAGAGCCCATCTTAGGATTTTTAGAGCCCATCTTAGGATTTTTAGAGCCCATCTTAGGATTTTTAGAGCCCATCTTAGGATTTTTAGAGCCCATCTTAGGATTTTTAGAGCCCATCTTAGGATTTTTAGAGCCCATCTTAGGATTTTTAGAGCCCATCTTAGGATTTTTAGAGCCCATCTTAGGATTTTTAGAGCCCATCTTAGGATTTTTAGAGCCCATCTTAGGATTTTTAGAGCCCATCTTAGGATTTTTAGAGCCCATCTTAGGATTTTTAGAGCCCATCTTAGGATTTTTAGAGCCCATCTTAGGATTTTTAGAGCCCATCTTAGGATTTTTAGAGCCCATCTTAGGATTTTTAGAGCCCATCTTAGGATTTTTAGAGCCTATCTTAGGATTTTTAGAGCCTATCTTAGGATTTTTAGAGCCTATCTTAGGATTTTTAGAGCCTATCTTAGGATTTTTAGAGCCTATTTTAGGATTTTTAGAGCCTATTTTAGGAATTTTAGAGCCTATTTTAGGAACCTAAAAAGCACATTTTTTAGAACCTAAAAATCCGAGGTCTACTCATAACGGTGATTCAATTCATTCCACGTCTGGTGTAACATCTCTGGGGTGATTCTGTCAAAAGCCTGTGTGATTTTGAGTTTCAAATCATCAATATCTGTGGGTTTCTGTGAATAGACTGTGTCTGTTGGGGTTAAATCTGGGGAGTTGGGAGGCCAAGCAATTGGTCCCCCACAACCACACTAACGACAATTGAAATGTTGGTCAAGAAAATCACGAACCGTTTGTGCATAATAACAATAACGAATCAGTTCAAACTTCATTGTTGCCAACACTACAGCAAAACTCCCATTTTTCAGGCACGAAAACACCAACATGAAAATTTTCCTACTATCACATTTACATTTCTATTAATGTTTTATTTTATCCATACCCAAATGGATAACCCGGTATGTTGCAATGTATATGCACCCACACACTATACTTGCTATTGTACAGTTTCAATATGACCACCTTCTATTCTCATTATACTGCTTGCAGATTGAGTAGGGATCCACTTCCATACTGATTTTACCTTTCAGGCTCTTATCATATTATGATAATTCATAGAAGTTTGTAAAAAAGAATAAAGTTAGTGATATTCAAGCTTTTATTAGTAGACATGAAAAAAAAAAAAGTTAATTCTTCAAGGAAAAAGATGTTCAGCATGCGTACACAAACTTACAAAATGCCTTCCACCTGAAATTCACACACTATTTTATAGAATGTAATTGTCAATTTAGCTTTTCTACACATGGGCAAAAGTTATAATGTGTGTGTCACAATTGAGTTCGTGCAAAATTAATTTTTATACATTTTACTACAACTTATGTTCTGTCATACCAATGGAAAGTTTATATCTTAAAATTTATAAATATTCTGACCTACTTTGAATAGTTGCAATTTTCAAGTATCATTATCTGTGGGATTTTGTAAGAGTATCCACAGTAGTACTGGTATCACTTGAAAGGGATATTGGCTCAATCCTAAATAAAATCATTAATTACATAAATCATCTCCCATAAAAAAAAAGATTGCTTAAAGAAAAAATGGAATTTGCTTTTATTCCGAAATCCTGGCAAATTATATATTTTATTTACGTAGGAACCCTAACCTCTGTAGTGGAAACAATGTTGTCATTTCCTAGTTTTAACACAAATAATATGTGTCACTTCGTGCAAAATATGTCAGACATGTAGCAGCAAGGTTCGAAAAGATGAGAAAGACAGGTGAACTATTAGTGTTCACATGTTTAACATGACGATAACTGACCTTGAGAGAAGACAAAAGAACACAGAAATATTTCTTTATGACATTATGAAAACTTTTCTGCGAACCTAAATCTTTAGGTGCTATGTACGTACCATGACATGCTCACTGAAAACAGAAAGCAAAATTCTCTTAATGTCCTTTGCATCGATATTTTGATCCAGGTTGGTGACCTGAAGCTCCACTGGGTTGGGGGGTGCTGCAGGATATGGAAACTGGGAGATTCCAGGCTTTCCATGCATAGGCTGTGATGCAGATATGGGGTGAAAGTGATGCTGCAAGCGGAGACAAAAACAGTTAAAGCCATTACTTTTTTAGGGGAGGAGGGTACTTAGTGGTATGGGTAGACAAAACTAAAAATAATTCAGGTGGCAGCCAGCGTTTCTCAGGAGCCAGTAATTTATCTTTACTAAAATATGGGCTAAGAACTAAGATAAAGCTACACATTTTGAAATGTGATCTTAAAATAGTTAATATATTAATTAATATAAGATTGGATTAAAAGTAATTAATTTTTACCATCCGAGTGGCCTTCCTAAACGAGACTCAACTGATAGCAGCATGAATAACTACGCAAAACTGACCTTACTTAAAAAATAACAATCGTACATTCTAATACATGGCCGACTACCATATTGCTACAAATTTTTAAATTCTGCTAGCAACACTGACAAAATTATACTGGCATGTTTATTATTCTGATTTAATGATACATGTGATACAGAAAACACACCAACATTAATAAATACATACTGTACTCGTTATTTAAAAATAAGGTTATGGAAATTTCCATAAGCGAGCCCGAAATATAATATTTATTTTAGAACTGATTTTGAAAATTCAGGCAACCAGGTGCCCTGTATTTTTTCTACTCACTGGCACAGTTTTAAATGTGTGAAAACAAAATGTTTGTGTTGTATTCTTGTTATTGGCATCACTTTTGCCTCTCTAGGCAAATCACAACAATGAAGATGAATGATGATTAGACAAAACTGATGAAGGAAAACTCTCAAAGAGCATCCAACCCTGATTAAGATTATAATGTGGAGTTGTGAGATCAAGAGTCCAGCATTAATGTGCTCGACTACAAGTTCATGTGAAAGAAATATACACAAATATGAGCAAACATAAGATTGTGTGAATGTACTGCAATATTTTTAAATTTCTCTTATATGTACGTAATGCTTGCATTGTACGAGGGATGATCGGGAAAAAAGGTTACAAAGCATATAACTTTTGTTTTATTCACTGTAACGTAACGAAAATGTATGTGTAAATTAATAACATGTTTGTCTTGTTGCGAGTTTGAGGACTTCGGATTCTGACCATGCATACCCGAGAAGCGGACATTTAAAATGGTGACTCGTCTAGAAAATTGGTCAAGAGTAGAATTGAGGGCAATGGTGCGGTTCCTGTGGGCCAAAGACACTACACCTGCTGACACTCATAGGCAGATTGTGGAGGTGTATGGGGAGGGGACAATTTCAAGGCAACATGTAGCGAAGTGATGTCGTGCCTTCAAAGGATGGACCAGTACTGTTAATGACAATCCTGGACACAGCGGTAGGCCCAGTACCTCAACCACTGACGTGAACTGTGCTCTTGTGGATGAGTGTATTCGTAGGACAGAAGAACATTACGCTCAATATCAGCTGAGCTGGGACTACCATTTGGTTGGCTGGCCACCATTATCTGACATGTGATGTTGTCAATAGAGCTGCCTCACGGTGGCTACGAGAACTTGACGTGGATTTCTGTGCAACCGGTATGGAAAACCTCATCTACCGTTGTGACAAGTGCTTGAACAAAAAGGTGATAACATCGAGGACTAGTGTTGAGTGCCCTCCATTATCAGGTGTGTTGATCTTCCAGCTATGTCTAACACACACGCCATAATAGGCTTTGTAACCTTTTTTTTTATCATCCCTCGTAGAATGCTATAATAACTGCAATGAAGGTGAACCTAATCTTGATAAAATATTTCATGTTGTAAACCCATCTGGATAATCTGAATGCCGTTTACAGCTGTTGCAAGCATAGAAACCACATTTTTTGTTGTAATGCTTCGGGAGACTAGAAGAGATATTTTTTCAATGGGACTTCCCATTAACAGCATTTCTGTCACTATGGAAACTAACTTCTAAAGTAAATCTGAATCTTTCTTCTCAGAAAAACATTATCACTCAACAATGGCAGGCCTTTCCCCTCAAACAGCTTCTTTCAGAAAGGACAATTGCGAAGACCAGCCAGGCTCGAACCCAGTAACTTGGGGGGCAACAAACAACATATTGAAATCTGACACCAAGCCAGCTGACATGTATACTCATTGGAGTTATACCTCTATGATGTACTGATGGAGGAGGGTGGTCGAATTGGTCTGTCATCTCCCCATTGAAAATTAGCATCAATATTTCAAATAATAAAAACAAGTATCTTTTTTTATAATTAACAAAAATTACGTTCTGTTAATAGTGCCCCAGCAAAACTATCATAGGAACAATGAGTTAGCACCAAAACTTAGAAGTGCAGGAACCAGGTCAGAACCTCGCATTTACATATTTCCCTACTTTATCCAAACTAACAGTTCAAAATTCCGAAAACTAGATTTTTGAGTCTGATTACATAATGTAAACTCCATGACTAAAAATTCCCCCTAACTTTCCAAGAAAATTTCTTCATAGAGTTAATGGCAAAATAGAATAACTGTATTTGAGTATTAATGCCATGGACTGTAAAAAATAAAACAATTGTGCAATATAATCACTAGTTCAAGCCTGTCTTCAAGGATATAATGAATTTCACAAAAATACTTTATTATTATTATTATTATTAGAACTATACCTATTCTATCTTTTAATCACAGGACCCCCTCCCCATCCTTGCCATAGAAAAAGTTATGGTGATGCCCAAGTCTGGGTCAAATAATTTGATTACAAGTAATAGCACTGCCTGACATTAATGGATATTTGAACTAGTTTACAGCAACAATTTCTATGTACACGAAAAAATTGGTTTACCAATAACATGGGAGAATATGCCACTGCATACTTCTCCAGATGTCTTGGATTCACGTGAGAAACCATTGCAACCTCCATACCCCAACCTACCTTACTGCAGTTCTGCCTATAGGTAAGTACAGGGTGACAAGAAATAACCCGTACAAAGTTTGGCATATCCTGCCAAGAATGTACTGTACCGTAGCCAAATAATTGTCGTGTTATTGGATTCTCCATAGTCTTTTGTAACTGTACCTGTTGTTTCGGCTTCATAACGATTACTTTCTTTGTGTTTCCGAATGTCAACCAAAGACATTGCAATTTTGGAACTGTGGCGTCAAGGAAAGCGTCAATGTGAAATTGTTCGTTTGCTGGGTGTTCCAAAAATGACAGTCTCAGACGCAGTTCGGCAATTCAAGGAGCTCGGCCATGAAGGAGACCATCCCGTAAGAGGAAGAAAGCCTACCGTCAACAACGTCCCAGAACCGTAAGATCATCAAAAAGCGAGTTCAGCAAAATCCGAGGGTCTCCATGAGAAAAGTTCCCCGTGAGATCGGGATCAACCGCGAATCTGTGCGCCAATGGCGAAGAAGAACCTCAACCTCAAGGCGTACAAGCTCCAAAAAGATCAGCTTCTCGCGGACGAATACAAGCGCCTGCGACTCAAAAGATGCCGCCCTCTGAAGCACCGGGCAACAGGTCAGCGATGGGAGCACATTCTCTTCACAGAAGAGAAGCTGTTAACCGTGGAGCAGGCGCACAACCACCAAATCAACAGGACCTGGTCTGCAGAGGCCCCCAATACCTCAGCCATCGTCGAACACTGCCAAAATCCGCAGTCGGTCATGGTGTGGGGCGGAATTTCCGCAAGCGGAAAGACCCAACCAAGAAGTGTACCGTCGCAACATTCTCGAGAACGTCCTCCTTCCGGGACCCCAGCAGCACTTCGGCGATACGCAATTGACATTCCAGCAAGACTCCGCTCCGGCCCACAGGGCGAAAATGAGGCAAGCGTGATGCAGAACCCATTTTCCGGACTTCATCGCATCGACGGAATGGCCGCCCTACTCGTCGGATCTCAACCCAATGGACTACAGTGTCTGGTCGATTTTGGAGGCCAGGGCATGTGCTAAACACCACCACAGTTTGGAGTTGCTGAAGCAGTCGCTGCGTCATGAGTGGAACCGACTGTCGCCAGAGGACCTGCGGCCCATCGCCCAAAATTTCAAAGCCCGTTTGGACCTCTGTATCCCCGCCCAGGGAGGCCACTTCGAAACCGGCTGAACATCTTGTTCCTAAGGTCCCATGTCATTGTTCTTCAGTGTTGTTTTGCTCAATTGTTTCGGTTTAATAAATTTATGATCAAAAACATTAGTACGGGTTATTTCTTGTCACCCTGTATAGTTGCCTGAAAATATAAAATTACAAGGGTCATCCAAGGTTGACATTTTTATTTCTAGGAAAAAATTGGAAATTCCTACAAGCACCAAACCATGCGAGTTTTTCAAAAGAATCCCCTTGAGCAACTTGGCACTGATGCCATAAGTCTCAGTTCCTAGTCCTTTGGCGTAGAAGGATGTTGACTGCTGTTGTAGACATTGCAGGACATCTTTTGTCAGTACGTCCTGTCTTCAATGCCTTCCCTCTGATATGCTCTTTAAGCAGCACAAAGAAATCTGATAATCACTGAAGGCTAAGTACGAAGTGTAAGAACATTGAGAAAACACCTTTGGGAGAATTGTTGCTTTGTTGTGGTCAAATTGACCATGTCGGATCATGCATTATTATGGTGAAGAATGACATTTGCAGACAACATCCCCTGTCTTTTCTTGTGAATGGCATTACATACTGCAGCCTTCATTAATGTGCAGGAATACATAGCATTAATCATGACCCTATCCCCCAAAAAATCCACAAAGAACACCTTGCATGTCCCAGTCAGACAAATGTGTTCGTGCGGTTCTTATGTAAGCAACTATCATTCTTCGCCAAACTGTTGGCGTCATTTATACACTCTTGCCAGTGACATTGTTTGATCCCCGTACTGTACTTGCAATCTTCTCAAAATTTCAGCTGGCTTCAGGTTCTCCTTCACAAGGATCATACATCACCGCTCCACAGCTACAAACACACTACTTACTGCCATTTTTGCCAACACTACTGTGCATGCTCCACGTCAGGGCAAACGTGCAATACTCACGAAAGATGAAGGTACATCCTCTGGCATTTTCATAATTCTCCAGCTATTTACCTCTTCCTTATTCACAAATGTCTGTCAATGTTGAACGACCCTCGAACAATACAAAGTCTTAAATGAGAACTGATTCAAATGTTAATCCTGCAACTCCACTCATGGAAACATTATCATACGACGACTCACCTCATCATCCGGCAGTTGAGACCCGTGAAGGTGCCTTTGATCTTGATGCCCCGGCCTCGTCCACACCTGCCTCACGTAGTGGGCCGATGAGGGAGAAGGAGTGCGGCATCTCCGCACCGGCTTGCTCCACATGGACTGATCCCTCTGGATCTCTTTAGCCGTGGTGGCTGCCAACGGGGAAGGTGTTCTGTGGCGCTTCAACATTGTGGGTGAAAACGGAGTCAAGCAGCTTGTGCTGGCTTTTGTACTATCATTGAAAGGGAGGTAGGCAGGGTGAGAGTCTGTGGGCAATCCTCCTTCAGTCTGTGAACCTAGAATAAAATAAGTGGGAAATATTAATGCTTACACTAGTTCAGCAAACTATTAAGAATTTAAAATTTTGGGTGAGTCAGCACTTAGGCTACTTTGCACCAGTCACATTATACGGGGTCCAGCCCCTTACCATAACTAAAATTGCATAATTGCAGTGTCGTGTTACTAAAATATTCTGACTTTCGATAAAAGCTGAGGCTGTAAAGGGGCACTTAGCACACACAAGGACAAAAACAGGACAACACACACAAAATTATATTGGCCATAGTGCATCGCCAGAGCCTCGTTTGTCTGCAAAATGCAGTCCAGGGTGTACTATGTGGAAGTGAAGTTGACAATTGGGTGTACTAAGGTTACCCCTTACACCCCTTTAGCAAACTATTAATTTTAGGACTGAGCAAATACTACTTTCAACACACAGATGTTGAAACTAACTAACTCTCTAGCCTTCTTGAACCCGAAGGTTCATGGCTCCAACAACACAGGCCTTCCATCTGTCCCTATCCTGAGCAAAATCTATATACTCTTTTCCATCCCTACCAATTTCTTTTAGGTCCCTCTCAACATTATCCCTCCATCTTCATCTTCCTACTGGTCTCTTACCATTCGGTTTCCCAACAAGGATCCTGTAAACTCTTCTTTCCTCTCCCATTCGTGCCACATGGCCTGCCCACCCAAGTCTTCTTGATTTAATCATTCTAATAATACCTGGACATGAATACAAATTATGTAGTTCTAAATTATCCACTCACCTGTCATCTTTTTTTTAAAAAAGTAAAGTGTTCCCCTGTGCTTAGCACCATGCCATGAAGGCGTATAGGGGGTGTGGGAGTAACGCCCCACACTTTCTTGATCCGGTCGTGAGTGGGGGTGATGTGATCAGCACCATGCCCCTGACTGCCTTTACCCCCCAGGTTTCCCCAGGTACCCATGTTATTCGACGCTGGGTGGGCACCGGGGCCGCTTTCAACGTTAGAAAAGTTCCCGGATTTGAACTGGGATATTTGAATATTTTTAGGTCCAAATATTTTCCTAAGGATCTTACGAGGGTCACTATTTATATTTTGAGCCTAACAATGAAAAAACAGGAATTTGGCATTGAAAACTGCTTTATTGTTTTTCGAAGTATTCTCCTTTATGATCAATACACTTTTGCATTCGTTCGAACCATTTGTCAAAGCAGTTTTACCAATCTTCTTGAGACACCTCCATAATATGGTTCTTGAACGCATCAATGGCATCTTCCGCCGACGAAAATCGTTGTCCACACAATTTATTCTTGACATTCGGGAACAAGAAGAAGTCATTGGGTGCCAAATCAGGACTGTATGGCGGATGACCCATCAATTCGATTTTTTGACTGTTCATAAAGTCGGATGTTGGACTAGATGTGTGACAGCTGGCATTGTCTTGATGAAGAATGATCCGACGGCGTTTGTTTGTTTTCCGTATTTGACCGAAGACCTCTGGCAAACAAATTGTTGTGCACCATTCAGAGTTGACCGTTCTACGTTCCTCTAAAGGCACAGTTGCCACATGACCAGTTTTCCCGAAAAAACAGGCAACCATTTGTTTCGATGTGCTTCGAGCGCGAACAACTTTTGTTGGATTGGGTTCATCTTGAAACACCCATACAGTCGACTGCTGTTTACGTTACGGCTCATATGCATATATCCATGATTCGTCACCTGTTACAATCTTATATACGTCTTTTGAAGCACCACACTTGTATTTATTGAGCATTTGTTTGCACCAATTGACGTGAGCGTCTTCTTGAGTTTTTGTCAAATTGTGTGGGATCCAACGAGAACATACCTTTCTCACAGCTAAATGATCATGTAATATTTTATATATGCTGGTGGAACTAATGCCTATGGTGCCTTAATCTCACAGTATGTCACATGACGATCTTGCAATATTAGGTTTTGCACAGCATCAATGTTTTCTTGAACAACAACTGATTTTGGACAACCTTCGCGAATCTCGTCGGTGAGCGAATGGCGGCCACGATTAAATTCGTTATACCAGCGTTTCACAGTGGCAAAGGATGGGGCTTCATCGCCAAATGTGGAAGTAAGTTGATCGATGCACTCTTGTCTTGATAATCCATGTCGAAAATCATAAAAAATCATCGCACGAAAATGTTCACAAGTTAATTCCATTTTATTGTTGTCGCGCAATCTCCAAGGCAACATAAACAACACAAATGAAGCTATTGACAAAACATTTGAAGTACGTTATGGTCAACGATTCCGTGCAAACATCAAATCGTGCTAACTTCAATCAGTGTTGCCAAGGCTCAAAATATAAATAGTTACCCTCGTATTTTTAAATACTTTCAATTTATGTTCCTCTTTCAATGTAAGGGACCAAGTTTCGCATGCATATAATACTACAGGCAAAATTACTGTTTTGTATATTTTAACTTTTGGTTTCTTAGATATTAAACGAGAACACAAAAGTTTATGAAGAGAAAAGTAACATGCATTTCCTGAATTAAGCCTGTTTTTTTTTTCCTCTTTAATATCATTTTCATTTGTTAGTATTACTCCTAAGTACTTGAATTTGGAAATTGGTTGAAACGAGTTGTTATCAATAATTAGATTTTGATTATTACCTAGCACTTGGATTTGGCCTGTAAGCATATGTTTAGTTTTCTTTGCTGAAGTGTTTATACACTCAAAAATTGTAATCATTAAAAGTTGTTCAAAACTTTATTTCACTCCAATCATATGCATCACTTTACCAAGAATTTTGCTTTCAAATACAGTTGAGCCTGAGTTATACGTATGTCAAGGCGAAGAGAAAATAATATGTATAACTGAGAATAACTTACAAATCAGATTTAGATACCATGTCATATCATTATTAAAATACAGCAATTGTATATATTTTGAGGAACAAGATATACATACGTAGATACTATAGTTTTATTACCCAATTTTTTTTAAAAAAATTGTCTGAACTAGCATTTCCTTTACTAATGACTGTAAAGTGTGATATAAGAGTTGCTTAAATTTGCAGCTTTTTCAGTTTTACTTTTATGTGCATTAGAGTCTACTTGCCGTATAAATTTTACTTTCTGGTCAAGACTGTAGCAACTGAAAACTGTCACTTCTGCGATATTGTTGTAGCTTGGTTACGTACAAATCAACTGTACTTTATGAAAATTAATACGTGTAACACTGAATTACGTATACATTACTTACATACAAATAAGGTTTAACTAACTAGTTTTTAAATTATAATTTGCTGGGACCTACAGTAATTTACGTATAAAACAATTACGCAGAACTGAGTTATGTATAAAGAAGTCTCACCTGAATTCAAGAATTACATCAGAGTATTAAAATAGATGTTATGTAATCACAAAATCCAAGTTTTCACACAAAACTGGTATAAAAAAATTGAAATTTGCATAATTTCCTGGATGATCAGACACCATGTAAGTGTCATTTTTATGACCAAAATGCTGGAAATTTAGCGTCAGTAAATAACTTCCAACCAATCCTTCCCAATACTGATACCAGTGGATCAGCAAAAGCTGTATTTATTTTATTTAAAGATATCTTCCAATTAAATCTGCACTATTTCCATAAGTTCTAAAAACAATACAGGGTACCCAAAAAATCAGACACTTCCTAATTTCTCTTCAATTTCAACCCAATCTCATTTTTTAAATGTGGATCGACAGCTTGAGTTTGAAAAATGTTGACACTAAATTTTATGTCTAACCCCATCATTATGGCACAATCACTTATTTTTTGTTACTTTTCGACATCCTTGGTAAACTGTGTTGATGAAAATGATTGGAGAGCAGATGCAATGGGTGATGAGATGAAGTGATATATTCATGCCCTTACCAGTCTGAGTTTTGTCTTAAGTATACTTTATTCACATATAGGCTGCAGTATAAAGTAGTATCCGAACCACAGTCTCCACGGGGTACCAAAGTCTCCATGGGGTACCAAACCTGTCCCAACCTTTATTATCTAAGTCACATGTGTGCAGTGCGAAGGGACTTTGTAGTTAGGCTAGAGGAGTCAGGTTTAGGGCTCTTGGTATTCAAATAACGTCTCTAAATGGTTTTGTGGTTAGGTTAGGCAGGCCAGGTTTAGGGCTTTAAGCATTACAATAATTTCCCCAAATGCTTTCTCATCATGTTGGTGCTGGTCTCAAGCACGACATTCCTTCGGGCCTTGGTAGTAGTCTGTGGAATGTCTTGTCGATGGGAAAGGAGATATTTGGGAAAGAGAAAGAAGTACCTTTTACATCATCAGCTCACTGATAAATGACTTTCCAGAACTGCAAACAGTGCTAATTAATTTAAGAAAGCTTCAAATTTACTTTCACAATAATTTCCACGATTCTGCAATACTTTCTTCTATGAATAAAAAATGCCTTGTGGATGGGATGAGCAGATTTGTGTAAGATACTTTGTCTTTTAATTGATAAATTGCACTTTTCAAAACTCCAAACAGCGGAAATTACTTTCACCATGGTTCAAATTTACTGTAACAATAATTTCTAGGATTTTGCAATACTTCATCTTTCTAACATGAAACTTTAAAAAAATATTAAACATTCCGAACTTACCAACTCCCTTACTCTCAATTTTTAAAACTAATTAATTCATTATTTAAAAAGAACTTAAACTATACTGTCTCTTGAGGACTATAATCTCTAACTAGGTTAAAAGCTGAGGCTGTAACGGGGCACTCAGCACACACAAGGAGAAACACAGGATAACAACTCCATATTCTCCTGGTCGTACGTCCAGGCACCAGAGCCTCATTGGCCAGCGAGAAGCCGTTACTGAGGTGTACTGCATGGAAGCGAGGTTGACTCCTGAGTGCCTTACCAGAAGATCACACCTTACACCCTTTTGCTTATTTTTATTGGCTTATTGTGGAACAAAACAACGGTGAAAGTATGTCACATTGTGCTTCAAAAAAAAATATATAAAACATCTACACCCCTGTGTAGACCCATGGAAAAGATAAATGCAAGCACTGCAACCACTTACCTCTGTGCGTGCCACGTATCCTACGGTGAGCATCGGCGAACGTCTCCCCATGCACAGATGAATTTCCATTCCTCTCGTTCATCCCAGACTCGCTCTCCGAGGTGCTCCTGCTTCCAGGAAGAACTCTCGCACCATCGCCACCCCATTGCCAGCTGGGGTGCCATGCAGACTGGCTCATGCCCTGTCTCTCCAACGGAACGCTCCTCTGGCCAGCAGAAGGAACATTCTCCTTGATAGAAAGTACGTCCTTTGATGATTTGTTCGAAGCAATATGGCCTAAGAAACCAGAAGAATTCAACCCATCTGACTTATCGTGCATTTTCCATCCATTCTGCGCTACTCGTGTGCTGAAGAATGACTGGGATTCAGTCGTCTGCTGGGAAACTGAAACTTGAGATCCCTGCTTAACATCAGAGCACCTCGCTGAACTTTCCAAGTCTCTTCGGTAGTTTAAAACTCTCTTGGCTGAAACATAAGTCAGAAGGAATGAGCTTAAATTTATGGGTGCATCGGCACGTATGGTTATCCTGCACCCTTCTAATGTGACTGTCTTCTACACTCAGAAACACATATTCACTTTCTATTGGACATATGTTTATAAATTAACAGGGACCCATTTAGATTAAGACCATGGTATGAATGTCAATAATTTTAAAGTTGTTGATTTCAATTTGTTTCTTTTTCTTTTGTTTTGTAGGAACCTTGATTTAAAAAAAATGTCTTGTGTTAAAGAAATACAACTGAGTTTGTATCTTTACTTGCAACTGTACATTACACAGGGTATACAGTACATAAGGTACGTGAATGAAACTAATCGAAATCAACAACATTAAAATTATTGACATACATACAGCGTTCTTAATCTCAATGGCTCCCTATTAATTTATAAACATACGTCCAATAGAAAGAAAATGAATAAATGTTGTTTTTGAGTGTATAAGACAGTCACACTAAGTACATGAGGAAAATTCTCTTATCTCAAACTCTTACCTTGAAGTTAAACAAAGTGTGTAAAGAGTCCCCGGAGAAAAGTTAGAAGTGCAAGGCTGTAAAGGGACCTGACACATTAACCCTAGAACACTACCGAACGTGAAATTTACTTATGCTTTGCACTCAACTCCCTCCCCTACCTCCCACCCACTCTGCCTAGCAGTGCCTCAAGCAGTCTGTTGGACGCAAGGCAGCACTGTGGTAAGGAGGGTGCAAGCGCTGATCGTCTTGTATGGTTTGCTATGTTGTGTACTGTATGTCAATTTTACGTAGTTCTAGTAATACAAGAAAAATGTTTCACATAATTTTGAAATTCGTAAATTCGATTTGGACAGTTAGATTTTGAAAACAAAAGTTTAGAAGCATGCACTATTTTCTTGTAAGACTTAAAAATTACATTCGTTCCTTATTTACACCATTACAAATATTATTGTTTGTTTTTCATTGTTTGAATTTCTCGCCTTCATTCTTAATATACGTACGGGCTTGTCAATCAAGACCATCTATTAAAATATTCTGTGTTTAATAAAAACCAGGTTTAAAAATTTTACAATGAAGAATAGAACTCCAATATAAGGAAATCAAACAAAATAATGTTTACAAAGGATCGTCATTTTGTTTCATGATGTATAGGTTGTTTTGAAAATCTATTCCCTCATGTACGTAAAATTTATGTAGCGCTAGTTACACTGTAATATTAGAACATGATAGTGTTCTAGGGTTAAAGACTTCCTTACAAGGCTCTTCATAAAAAACTAAAAATATTTGTTAAAACACTGTCATCTTCTCACAACATGGATAAATGATTGGAAAGGTTAAAACTCTGCCTGCAAAAGTTTGTTTTCGGTGCACTAAATGCAGATAAGCTAATCTGGACTGGGCCTACAGTTTAAAATTGAGATCCTAACTTATGAAATGTTTCCCCTACCAGGAATCAATCTTAGACTTCTAGTTTTTAAATCTAGATTGTTAACCTCTATCCTTGGGAATGCTCATACACAGTTAGTGTTTAGTTTTAGTAAGTTGACACATTGGCCTTGTGTAAAACATTTAAGGAAGATTTACTTTTTTCTTTGTGTGTTAAGTTCTGAAGGGTGATTATAGTGATAAGGGTCACAAATATTGTAATAAGAGTTTGTATGAATCATCCCATCTTTAAGTTCCTTCAACCTTAACACCCACTCAGTACAAAGTGGAAAATTAACCATAAAAATTATGACGTCTCCATTTCACGTGCATCTGTTTTACATCATATTGGATACACAAGCATACTATAAAGACTGAAGACTGTGTGCATTAGGATCAACTAAAATGACACTTCCAATACTTTTATTGTGTCCCACTGAACTGCTTTCCTCTTCCCCTACAGAACTCTGTTCTCCTTCTTACCTGACTGAGACCTGACAGGTGAACCATCTTTCCTCTCTTGTACAGGTACTCTGGCTGGGTAGCTCACAGATATCTTGTTCCCAAACACATCCTCTCCATCCATTCGCTTTTGTGCCCTGTCAGATTTAAGCCTTCATTATTGAATATGAAAAATTCTATGCACTAAAGTTCTACCTAAATTTATGTCCATAAAATATTAGTGTAAAAACCTGGCTGATTTTATATATTTTACTTCACTTTTCTGCCTCGTTGGCTAATCGCAAAGATGAGTGATGATATGATATGCTAATTGGAACTGGGCCTATAGTTCAAAATGGATCCAAACCACTACCTCATTTGGAGGTGTGAGGCAACCACCAGTTTAGTATTTCTTTTTCAATAATAATATACATATTTTTTGTAGTGTTTCGTGTGAAGTTTACGCTCTTCTCTGGAGTATAAGTGATCCAGTCAAGGAGGACTCTGGCGAGAAGGTGCGGGTTGGGTTATAGTTAGGGATTAATTGAGGTCCAGTACTATCAGTGTACCCTCATATACGGTCCATGACAGATTACGGGCAGCTAGATGTGGAATTTCAACATGTAGTGTAACAAAATACGCAAGAGGGCACCATCTCGTGTGACTGACCAAAAGGGGCTCTTGTCTGTCTGTCAGTCAGTCCAAGAGAGGCTACAGAAAGACAACAAAGATATAGTATGGCGGAGTAGAAGGACATAGTAAAACAGCCTGTAGAGTGTGTGCGAGTGTGCATTGTACAAATAGTGCGGATAAGAATTTTTCTTCATGTGTGAAATTGAACTAATGACCAGAAAAGGAGTGGAGTATATATAAGTATGGAAGAAAAAAGCCGCCGAAGGAAAGTGTGTCAAAGAAGACGACTGGACTAGGTTAGAAGGAATATGCAGGTGAGAGTGCAGTGAATAAGGGCCCCAACGGAAGGTGCCGGGACTTAGTGTGTGTGCATGGGATAAGTAAAAGAAATAGTAGAGGCCTCTAATAACTAAGACTGAACTGTAAATGCAACAAGAAGCAAAAGTATATAACATATAATGTTCACAATCATTTAATAATATTTTTTTTTTACAATGCAGAAATAATAAATTCAGTATTTGTATAAATATTATTGTACTGGTGGTTTTTTTATGAACAAATTATAGTGCTCACGGTGGCGAGGTGGGGAAAGGGTTAACACCTATGTAAACTTTCATAAGAGACTCATGCCATCCCTTTCGCCTCTCCCCGTTGTGCATCACAGGAGGTCACATTGTTTTATGTAATGCAAGATTCAAGAATTGAATTATTGTTGTAAGTCCACTTTATGCACAGAAAGGCTGATCAGAACTGGACCTACAATTTAAAGTAGGATCCAAACCACTATGTGCCTCCACCGTGTATCAAACTTGAGACCCCTTGATTACAAGGTCAAGATGCTACCACTGCGGCATCGGTGAAGACCTACAAGGTTCAAGAGAAAAAAATCAAAGCAGAGGACAATGTTGGTACATTTAGGATCACACAGGACATAAAAGTATGCCAAATGGAAATATTCGGAATAGGATAGGGATTTCTTTTGTTGCTAAAAATGATAAAAGCACATGTAGAAATGTAAGCAAAAAAAATGAACACTCGACAGACAAATCATCATAAGTAGTAGATTGTATTTTTTTTCCCCCTTTAAAATAACAAAGTACAACTTCCACAGGAACGTTTGTTCAAAATTAGAACCAGCCATATTTTGTGCTGTATATTGCCTGTCACGTTTATATACTGCTGGACAAAAAAACCGGACACCTTAATATTTGACATCTGAATTGCAATTACTTATGAATTACGCTCTCAGTTACGTATTGAACAATTGAACATTTTCCATAGTTTTTCCGTTTATTATTTATCTATTTATTTATTTACTCGTATTTACTTATTTGGAACATCTAGTGGGCTCAAAATCAATTTCATGCAATTTTGTTTTAATTTATTGATTTTCAATTCCTGTTGATGTTATTTTGTTTAATGTCTAGAGCACCATGAATTTTGGTTCATAGTAACCATAGTAACAGATATTATTGACATTGTCATTGCTGGTATTTTTCTTGCAAGTGTATTGTCTAAGTTTGCTAGCTTGAAAATGAGACGTAAACAGGTAGTAAAAGCAGTAGCTCTTCGCGATGATTGTCGTAGTGTGCACTATATTGCTAGGGTGCTAAATATAGCACGAAGTACTATCCATGACGCTCTCAGGCGGTATCATGCAACTGGTTCCTATGGTAGAAGACGATGCACAACAGCACGGGAAGATTGTTTCATGCGTATCATAGTCTTGAGAGACCGTCGTACGACTTCAAATATTGTGGCACGGCGTTTGAGAAATGTTCATAGAGCTGTGGTTTCTTCACGAACAGTTCGTAGAAGACTGAATGAAAGTGGTTTATCATCTCTGAGGCTGGCTTCAGGTCCCAGGTTGTTAGCACGTCACCGGAAGCGAAGACTGGAATTTGCTACACAACACTTACATTGGAATGTGGAGCAGTGGGAAAAGGTTTTATTCTCCGATGAGTCAAAATTCAACCTACGTTCATCAGACGGGCGTGAACATGTGTATAGAAGACCTAATGAGCGATATGCACAATGTTGTTTCGTTGAAATAACACCCTTTGGAGGCGGTGGTGTCATGGTCTTGGGAGGTATCTCTTTACAGGGACATACAGCATTGGTTCTTGTAGAGAATGGGGCAATGACAGCTCGCAGGTATATTACAGAATGTGTGGCAGATCATGTAGTACCATATGCACCATTCATAGGCCCAGATTTTGTTTTTATGCATGACAATGCGCGTCCTCACATTGCGAATATTGTCACGGAGTACCTGGACGAAGTTGGGATTACGCGATTAGAATGGCCACCACAAAGTCCGGACCTAAATCCGATAGAGCACGTCTGGGATCAACTGAAATGACATATCAGAAACCGCGCAATAGTTCCAGAAACAATTGAAGAGCTAAGACGTGCTATTCAAGAAGAATGGGAGCAATTGGACCAAGAAGTGATTGCCAACCTTATTCGAAGTATGCCACGGCGGTTACAAGCTGTAATTGATGGCAGGGGAGGTAACACCCGCTATTAGACCCCACCAGTACCAGTTAACAATATTAAAAAAAATATATTGCTAAGATTTTTTTTGGTAGTTTTCTGTAACTTTCGTTTATGTTCTAATTTAACTTATTAACAATAAATTTTAATTTGCTTTCTCTTGAATATATTCAGGTTTTCTTATTTCCAATAATTTCTGCAACATTTACTTAGCCTTCGAATCAGAATTTATGCGTTATCACAAAAAATGCAAGTGTCCGGTTTTTTTTGTCCAGCAGTATATTTGTAACGTTCTCTTGCTGCATGCGATTTATTTTCCATCAGTTGTAAAATTCAGGCACTCATGATGTATCAATTAAAAACCTGCTGGCAACATACTAGAAAAGTTGTGGCTGCAATGTTGAATAAAAAACTAGCCTTGCATGGAACTATCCGTGCTGTGCAAAGTTATAACTTGCTAGTTAAGATGCATGAAAAATAATAAGGTGTTTTTTTTTGTTTTTTTTACACATCATGGTGCATATTGGTATATTTGTAAGTTGTTTCAACACCTTTCACTTCATGAGGTGTTGAATATGTTCTCAAGCTCCTGAAACAATAGAAGTGTGAAAATATAGCCATGATTCTTCTAAGGTTTCGATGAAAATGTATACAAATGAAGCAAAATATTTTACACACTAATATAAATGAACATTTTAAACAACTCATTTGTTCGAATTTTCAAGCATAAGTAATGGTAAGAATCTGTAGAAGTATGAGTACCTTTCCCTCCCAGGTACTCATTTGAGACTGGGTGAGCCCCAGAGCCCCTTTATGCAGAAACATGCCTGGAAAACATGCCCGATCTTAGATCACCCACCCCAGGAATCTGAACAGTCTCCCCCATGAGGCAGTCAGATGCCTCAGTTTTGGTGTCCTAAATTTGGCAGCATTATTTTTCTGAGTATGAATGCAACCAGTTTTTACAAACAAACAGTGTGAAAGTACTCGGAGATAGCTTTCTTTACTTACGTAGGCCATAATTTGGGATCATATGTCTTATTTGTGGTTTCCGCACCATGCTTGTAATAACCGTAAACTACAGGAAAATAATTCTATAATGCAAGCAATGCGTACATACAAGAAAAACTATGAAAAATATTTATATTACATAAAATTTTGAAGTCTCTTGATTACGGTACTACTTCCGTATACTGGAAACACCTAGAAATCATTTCTTTCACACTTTTTTACATTGCTAACATTCTACATTGCGGAACATTTCTTTAGATGTAATAATGAATTTCTAACGAAAATAACGTATTTTTTTAAATTTACGAGTACTCACTGTTTTTCCTTTTTCTGGTTCTGTAACACACAATGTGGCGATAGCGTACTGGTTCATCGTGCGTTGTGAATGTGTGTCCAACCTTCTTCACCGAAAAATACCTAATTTTGTGGCCAGATTTGAAATTATGCTAATACCTCGTTAGCCCACAAACCATTTCCGGTAAGGTTAAGTCAGATTCTGTTAGGTTAGGCAAGCATTGTTTGAATTTTCGAAAAATAAAAAAACTTGCAACAAAAAGGCGTGTTTGGAAACATTGACAGAGTTAAGTCATGAAACGCACGGAAGCAAATGGAAGCAACAGGAATTGTGTGATGGAGAGATATTTTTATAGGAAAAAAAATATTACACGGCGAAAGAAAACACACTGAGGAACTTATACAATGATACAGAAAGTGATTTCCGTAAGTAGTTTCATCTGTAAAAATGAAGAAATCAGTTTCCACTATATGGAAGTGTTACGAAAATGGTAAAGTTCCCCATGCATGTAGAACCATGCCATGAAGGCACACTTAGAGGATGTGGGGGTAGGGCCCACACATTTTTAATCTCTAATTTTGGAGGTGATGTGATCAGCACTATGCTCCAACCACCTTTACCCCACAGGTACACCCAGGGTGAAGCTTGGTGAGTCCCAGTTTTTTTTTTAAATTTGAATTTAAAATGTTGGGTGTGTCAGCACTTGTGCTATTTTGCACCCGTCACTTTATACGGGGTCTAGCCCCTTACCAGAACTAAAATAACATAACTAATGTGGTGTTGTATCAAAATATTACAATATTCTGACCAGTTAAAAGCTGAGGCTGTTACAAGGCACTCAGCACACATAAGGACAACACACAGAATTATACTGGCCACAGGGCAAGTCGCCAGAGCCTTGTTAGTCTGCAAAATGCAGTCCAGAGTGTACTACATGGAAGGTCACCCCTTACACCCTGGGTGAGCACCAGTATCACTCATATTTAGAATGATATACTATGTACATCTCAATTTCATTAAATATTCCAGAAAAGAATTTAATTATGGAAAATTAAAACAAATTCACAATTTGATTTCACTTCTATGAGTTCTGTACAATCGGTAATTTTCCATGAATAGTAAATACTGAGGTATTTATGGTGATCTTACATGTTAAAATATTACTCAAATCTAGTGCGTAAAGCATTCACATATTGTCTCTAGAAGGTATATACCGTTATCAAGTGTTAAATTATGCCAAATATGGAAAAAAATCGACTGACTTACAAATTAAATAATTCGTTTGAAATAAGAATTTCATGTGTATCAAATAAAAGGTATATCCCCAAAATATTAATATGCTCTGGATGGATAATTGCATGTGGCTATAATTCAGAAGAATAATAGAAATTGGCAGATTGTATACGCCCTGTTTAAATAAGATTTCGCATGCAACGGGAAGATGCAGCATTTCATGGAATTGCCTTAAATTGGTAATTACGCAGATACCGGCATCTCCAGTGCTCAAAAAAACTGCTGCACGCTTACTTACAATCTGGAATACTGCGAGCACGAACATGTCGGTGTTAAAGCTATTATCACTCTACATCGCACACAAACTGCTACTACATAACACTTGCGTATTTCTGAGAAACAAATTTATTAACCGTCAAACGTACTCGCTAATGTGTCACACCTAATGATAGTCATGAATTCTCGATTGAAAAATGCTGGTCATCAAACTACTACGATGAATTACGAAGAAATGACAACCAATAATATGTGAAGTGTTTCGGTCGTATGTGCTACATACATGTACATGGTGATCCTACTTTATGTACGGAGGCTATTTGGGAATGGGATGTTCCATAAAACTTCAATCAGGACTCGATATGTCAGGAACAATAATTTGGCTGACGGTCTTATAAATAAAGAGGTGTTCTCGCATTGCATTCCGAGTGATTATTTTCCGCTATTTATTGAGAACTGTCAAGTTCTCATGCACGAGCTGTAACTCTTACTGTCACACGAGGCAAGGACAATTGTAATTAACATAAGAAAACTAAAAAGACAGCTACGAATTTTCAAAGCATTAAAACTATTTATTACTTCCTGCTAACTACACAAAATCGTGGTTTTACTGTCACAAAACCGCACGAATAGAAAAAAAAATACGTTGACATGCTTACGAAATCATGGCAGGTGCGGTGTAATTAAACGTATGTCAGAATAATGAAACAAATACTTACTGTTCAAACTTCAAGTGAACAGAAAACATGATACAAATAATAATATATCGCAGATGTAAGATCCATGCATCAAAATTCCATTCTGTAACCAAATCCTACAGCAAATACAGAACAGTTAAAACCGCTCAACTTTACTGATTTAAAATCCTTCCTTTACACGCATGCATGTCAGCTGATCAACCACTGCTGCCACCCACATGCAGCGGATATCTGGACAAGCTTGTTCTATTATCGTAAAGTTCGTGATCCTGTTTCATGAAACGGAATAAGATTTTATCGAGTTCCAGCCCGTGCATTCTCTCATACATTTTCTATTCATCAAATCGTCATCGTCACGATTAGCCAAAAGTGTTGAAACAAAGCGAGGTTAAATAACATACACATAAAAACGCACTGGAACAATTAGCTCGGGACCGTAGTTGTAAAATCAAGACAATAAAAATTTTATTTTTTAAATCCAATGCTATTGGAAAAGAGCCGATCTAAACGCAGGAAAACGAGCGTTAGCTTTGTTGCGATGCAGCAACATTCTACTGTCGTATTAAAAATTATAGATACTCTGGTTTGGACTCAAATTAGATTAACTAGTAGACCTCATAAAAACGAGTTACATCAAAATTTAGCTCATTAATTTCTGCGGTAATGTATGCTAACCAAGTTTTTTCGAGCATGCCTTCTATTTTGTACCGTTGTGAGAACAAAAACTGTGCCGCTTTTTTTTCGAGTTTTGCAAACTATCGCTCTCTGAAATTCTATTAATAAACGGGTGGTACGATAGTAATGAAATTTTAATATGGTGCAGGCAGAAAGGTTATAAACACAATTCTTAATTTTCAGATATCTAAAATTGTTTTAAAAAAAACTGTTCTTATCAATTTCGCGAAACAACTTATTCTTGGTACTGGGTAGTCCTACAAATACAATATTGGTCTTGTTTTGAAGCTCTTTGCATCCGTTTATAAAATCCATTATCATTGTCAATTCACATTACGAAACCGATTTTATACAGATTCTTATTCTGTCAGGTCCAATATCTCTAGTTTTTCGCTTTTTCAATTGTGAAGATTTTTATTTAAAAAAATGATTATAAATTGCATTGTTCCTTAGGGTTTTTCCAAGATTTCTGTATTACTTTTGTGAACATACATGGGAGACAAAATACGCTTGGTGGGTCTATAACACAGTCCCTTTGCATGTGTGTTATTTAAGACACTCATGCCAGTGACAGTGTACAATTGGTTGCCAGTGATGGTAATATTTGTAATTATTATAATTAATATATAACCACCTACGGTGAGTCACATAATTATTCGGACAGATAAGATTTCTGAATATTTACTGACGTAGTCGTGATATAATACGATGATAAATGTTTAATATTTATTTAACAAACAAAACACAATATGAGCACACTGTTAATTATCTTCAATTACGTTTAATATAATATATTAGTAGAATATTTTCATTAAACAAAACAAACATTTTTCGTGGGTTAAACAAAATTATTCGGACACATGGAAGGAGAAACAGGAAAACACGCTTCAAAATCAACGAACAGAAATGTCAGTATCTGGTAGGCATCCCTTTCATTTTTAACACCTCAGATAAACGATTTGGCATACTTTATACCAATTTTCTGGTGTACACTGGCGATATGTTGGCCCATTCATGTTGAAGTCTTTCCTTGAGGTCTGCCTTCGAGGTTATAGGTGTTTTCCTCACTTCTTTCTCCAACTTACACCAGAGGTGCTCAATGACGTTCAAGTCTGGAGACTGCAGTGGAGGATGGAGCACTTTTGGGCAGTTGTACAATAACCATTCTTGTACTACGCGGGAAGTGTGCTTCGGGTCATTATCTTGATAAAACATAAAGTTACAAAGAATGCCCATCATTTCAGCACTAGTCTTTAGATTTGACTTCAGAATGTCAAGGTAACGGTACCTGTCCATTGTCTGTTCGATGAAAGCCAATTTACCAACGCCTTGGGCCGACATGCAGCCCCAAACCATTACGTGACCACCCCCTTGCTTCACTGTTGCTTGTAAATTTTTCCCTCGGAGCTCCTCATTTGGTTTACGCCACACTGTTACCCTCCCATCTGACTCACAAATATTGAATTTACTCTCGTCAGTGAAAATTACCCGATTCCACCATGTCTGATCCTTTCCTAAGTGTTCCTTTGCGAACACCAGTCTTTTTGTCCTGTTTGGCTTACTTACAAATGGCTTTCTCCTAGCTACACGGCCATGATAGTTTGCCCTTCTGAACACTCTTCGTATAGTTTCAGGATGACTATGCTTTCCACACTCCTCAACTACCTCAGCACACACCATTGGAGCACTCATCTTTGGTTTTTTTTTTAATTTTCCTCATGATTACTGTCTCTTCTCTGGGGGAAAATATTCTTGGTCTCCCTGTATGACCGTGGGACTCGATCCTGTCTTCATCTTTAAATTGCTTAATAATATCTGCAACTGTACTTTTTTTCATTTTCAACATTGAGGCAATTGCACGGTAAGTTTTACCCTTAGCGTGGTGCCATATCACTAACTGACGTTGTTCAAATGAACTTTCCTTTCCTCTTCGCCCTATTTCTACATAGAAATTGTTCTTATATCACAACTTTGTTAAACAAAACGCGATCGTAATTGCTATAGAAACCTACAGGAAACCAGAGTTAATATATATGAACAGAGTATCAATCAATCCGTAAATCAAAATTGTCACTGTATCGCAAACTTACGTTAACATTTACTATGTGTCCGAATAATTTTGTGGCACTATTTTTGCAACGGTAGGGATTCATCCTTTGTTATATTGTTGCTGATGTTCTTTTTTTAACTTTTTATCGTCCAATTTTGTGCTAAACATGACATTTTTTAAACGAAAATCAACTTCAAAGCTGTACACAGATTTCACTCCCTTCCCGCTCTTAAACGTTAGAAATTTACTGTGTGTCCGAATAATTATGTGACTCACTGTATATAAACCAAAAAACATTGGGAAAAATTAAGGTAACAGTTCGGTATATCGGAAACATATTTCTTCATTTTTACAGGAGAAACTACTTACGGAAATGAGTTTCTGCAAGCTTTCTAACGTTCGTCGAGGTATTTTCTTTCATTGTGGAATATATTAGAACTGGAAATCAAGTATTTTTCAAAAGAAATATCTCACCGACGCACAATTGCCATTGCTTTCACTACGTGAACTGCATGCTGCATACGTTTGATGACGTAAGCCCCTGTCAGTGTTTCCAATCCCCTTTTTTTTTCACTGCTTGCCTAACCAAACCTAACCTTATCGGAAATGGTTCGTGGGGCTATCCGTCAGCCACCCGTGTATAATGTACAATTTCCACCGGTGACTAACACGATAGTAGGTATTTTTCAGTGAAGAAGGTTGGAAACACTGCCTACCTACAACATGAGTCAAGATGTGGCTGCCATAATGTGTGTTACGGAAGCAAAGAAAGGAATCAAAAATATCACTGTATGTGTTTGTTTTCGTGTAAAAAGCATAATGGCACCTTGAACTATGTTCCGCAATACACAATTGGTAAGTACGAACCATGCGAAACACAAAATATCCGATTTTAATGTGTTTCCGATATACTGAACTGGTACCAAAATGAATATGCCTTTTGTGAGTTTTAGTGAATGGTATGTACAATATTCATATAATACTCATGCAATAATTATTTTTCATTAATGATGGTATTTTTTTGTAATTATTACAATTACTAAATAACTACACTTATATAATAAACAAATGAAGCAGTACAAACAACAAACTGTATTGTTGAATTTTCACAATTCTGTAACAAAACGGATTGTTGAATTTTTAGTGATAAAAAAAATTGGGCCTCTGAGTCCCTCCCCCCATCCCGGTACAGTAAATTTCTCCTAGGGCTAAGGTAAGCTAGGGTTAAACAGCAGAATACCATCAAATACATGGGAAGAGGGAAAATGGTCAATTTACTGCAATGGAATTACTAACTGTTACTCCTCCTTGGGAAATTAGTACAACAAATCATCTTTATTAGATAAAAAAATCTCAGATGTGATCTGTGATGATGAAGCCCGTGACATTATTCTTCGTGGTCTTTTTTTTTTCTTGTTAAAAAATTAAAACATTTTCCAACTTTGAAAACCTAGTTCTGTACTTCCATGTCATACAAATACCAAATGTTTGCTAAAATTCTCACATCAGTAGTGGCAACTCTCACGGAACAGGATACTGAGCACTAAACGGCCCACGTTTTATTACTTATTGATGATTATCTAAAATTTGAAGCAGATATTTTTCATTCAAAACTATACTAATGTCCAAAATTAAAGCAACAAACGGAAAATCTTTCCCGTGTGTCCATTTGACCAGATAATACGATCACGTGATAGTAATATTTATGATGTCACAGACAACTGGTTTAAGATAGAAAATAAACTAACCTTAATGTGCCAGGAATCAGGGGTGCCCTTCCCCCCCAAGGCCAATGGTGCATCCCCCCCAAAATCATGTCATGCGTTTCCCCCAAATCATATCATTCGCGCCCTTAAACCATATCGTAATCCCCACAAAATATTTAATTATGACAGCTTGTCTACCGAAAGTTAACTTTTTCCTTAGCTTTACTGAACATTATAATTGATCTGCCCCTCCTCCCTAAGCAGGGGTGCCATCACTCAAGACCACCCCTAAAATTGTTCATCATAGTCGAGAATATCACGTGGATCCCACTTTAAACTGTAGGTTCAGTCCCGATTAGCCTTAGAGTGCATAAAGTGGACTTAAAAAACCAAATCAATCAATCGAGAATATTGCTTGTCTTGTAATGCAGTTTAGTATAAAAACTTCATATTCATCTCATTAAAGTGCCAAACACACATCATAGCAATAAACCATTGCGAGTGAAGCGAGCAAGAAAATTTTTACATCCATTTCTTTGCAGGCTTTGAAGAATATTAATTTAATGGGGTGTCAATACTTTCTTAAGATCCCGAGATATTTAGTTATTTCCCTTTCCAGCTTTTCTTTTGGCACATTCGGGGCCGAAAACGTGTGGATGCCTTATCACTAAATACAGTCTCCAAAATGTAATGTTCGAACTCTCTCTCCACTACAGAAATCCCTTGACAATCAAGATTTAACACTTTATCAACAGCTTTCTATCTCCCTCTATAAATTTCATACTCAATCCTACCACCAAAATTTCCATGCCAATTTTAGACTTACTGTTAATATTGAAGAATTGGATATCCCTTCAATTTAATGCTCAATTTCCCTCTAACTAAAATACTCGCCATAATCTAAGACCTAGAGTTGGATACTGTCCCCCCAAAGTTTAATTCAGAATCCCCCTCAGAACCCACGTGTCAATTAAGGCCTAATATATAGGAGATCGATACCCCCCTTCGATAATGCCCTAAACACTTTCATTTCTTCATCTTATGGATTAAATATGGTGCATTTAAGGTGTAAAATTTTTACATATATTTTGGAAAAGATATAAATGTTGAATTTTATATTATTTGAAGGGAAAAAATCCCCCCCCCCCAAATCTTAATGGCGCAACCTGCACCATAACCCCCCTGTGGCCACCCCTGCCAGGATTTATCAACAAAAAAATCACGATAGCAACAGGTTAAACTTGGCAAATTTATCAACAAAAAAAATCACAGGAGGAAAGGATTTCTGTTTGTTGCTTTAATTTTGGACACTAGTGTACATAGCAGCTTTGTTTCATATGGGTACACTTTTTGTTTCAATCACAGCCACATTTTGAGGAGTCTGACCCTTCTTCACTTACAGAGTTGTTATTCTGACCCATGCTTATTGGCATTAGCATTTAAAACATGCAGTCTCTAAACGATATACAGTTGAGACTGCTTTATACGTAACTCAGTTCTGCGTAATTTTGTTTTATAAGTAAATTACTGTAAGTCCCAGCAAAATATAATTTAGAGTTTTACGTATTAATTTTCATAAAATACAGTGATTTGACGTAACCAAGCTACAACAATGTCACAGAAGTGACAGTTTTCAGTTGCTACTGGTCGGCCTTGGAGAACAGAAAGAGGAAAAGTTACACGCTTGACCAGAATGTAAAATTTATACGGGAGTGAACGCTAATCCACACAAAACTAAAACTGAAATAGCTGCAGTTTTAGGCCATGCTTATACCACACTTTGCACAGTCATTAGTAAAAGAAATGCTAGTTTAGACTGTATAGTATCAAAGTGTTCACTAATATACCAGGTTGAGTCAAAATTCGTTTGTTTTTTCAGTGGGAAACAGTGAATCCGGAGAAAAAGCCTGGAAAGCCAAGCAAGCACCTTGCGGTGTGCAAGTGATGTGCATGCTACCTGGTACATACATTCACACAGGAACAACATATTTCGACAAGGCAAAATTGCAATTACGGTGGTCAGTCATCGAGGTCGACAAATTGGTCGTGCGTATCTTGTTACGATGTTATTGGAAAAAATGGGTGAAAGCTGCAAGGGAAATTTGTGTGATGGAAGTTCAGGGCACAGTGAACATTAGCACAACACACAAATGGTTCAAGCGGTTCTTGTCTGGACACATGAGTTTGGAAGACAAGTCCCCATGTGGGAGACCGAGTACCATGGATGCAGATGCCCGGCACAGCATGTGACAGCTGATGCAAATGTTTGTACACAACAACTGGCACTACAGGTTGGAACGTACCAAAGCACCGTGGTTCGCTGTCTTCACCAATTGGGTTTTATCTCTGGACGGCCTCGACTTGTTCCCCGTGAGTTGACACCACAACAGGCTGTACAACGAGTCTCCATCTGTCAACAATTGCTTCAAAATCCACGGGACGACAGGTTTTGGCATCGAATTGTCATAGGTGACGAAAAGTGGATACTACGATATTCTGCTGGTGGTAAGTAGTGGTTGCAGCCACGGCAAGAAGCAATGCCACTTGTTCAAAGGGGATGGTTTGAAAAGATGTTCATGTTGCGCGTATGGTGGAATAACGATGATTTAGTGTTCTGGGAACTTGTACCAAACGGTCATGCTGTCGATGAGAACCTTTATGCTGAACAACTGTAGCAGGTTCATGATGCTATGCTCAAGAAGTACCCAAAATTGATATGTCAGAAGAGAGCCTTGTTGCAGTTTGATAATGCCCCATGTCACCGGTCATGAATTGTTCCCCAGAAACTGCAGGACTTTGAGTGAATTAAAGTGTTACAAGCGGCCCCAGCGCACACCCAGCGTCGAATAACATGGGTACCTGGGGGGAAACCCTGGGGGTAAAGGCGGTTAGGGGCATGATGCTGATCACATCACCCCACTCACGACCAGATCAAGAAAGTGTGGGGCGTTACCCCCACACCCCATACACGCCTTCATGGCGTGGTGCTAAGCACAGGGGAACACTTTACCTTTTTTACCTTTTACCTCATCCCCCGAACAGTCCTGATCTCGCACCATCCAATTACCATTTGCTTCGCTCTTTTGCGCATTTCCTCCAAGGACGGCAGTTCAACACATTAGATGCTGTGGAAATAGGGGTGCGAGTTTTTGGCCTCGAAACCAGACGAATGGTATCACAGAACATTGGCAAAAAACCGTACAACAGAATAGTCAAAAAAGTCCGATGTCTCTCCAGTCTCAATGTCCATGTGCAAAAACGAACAAACTTTTGACTCGCCCTGGTAAAGTGGCACATGCAGTGTATTTAAGAATCAAACTTTTGGATTCGTTAATTCGTTTATGACCGAAATAACCTGTATTATATCTTGTTCCTCAAAATAGATACAATTACAGTATTTTAATAATGATATGACACGGTATCTAAATCTGATTTGTAACTAATTCTCAGTTATACGTATGTCAGGGGCGCCGACTTGTCAAAATTATTAGGGGGGTTTCTCATCACTGAAATAAATTAACAAATGACTCACTCCCTCCCTTTTTTAAGTTTTGGCCTCAGTGTTCAGAATCTCGTAAAAGTCCATGAATTCCTTAAAAATATTAAAATTTTCATTTACAGTTTGAATGCAAAATGACAATTGTTCACAAATGGATATGTCACAAGTTTCATCAACCATAATAGCAAAGATCTCCCCAATATATCAATGATCTCGTTCTGAATGTCATGTGAGAGCCATTTGTAGCCCGAACGTACCATCCACTCCCCTAGTTCATGCACATCGTCTTTTGAAATTATTTTTAGTAAAATATTTAACAATACTCATAATTACATACTTAGTATATAGTAATAAGTAGAGCCCGGAAGTTTGGCAAAATGCCTCTTTTTATCTACTGCATATATTGATAAAATTTTCCGGATATACGTTTTTTATGTTGTTTCGAATGTTTTAGAAGCCTTTTCATTTTGCCTATTTTGCCTATTTGGGACCCCACTGCCTATTTTTAATTATAATGCCTTTTTTTGCCTTTTCAATGAAATTGGACCATTTTTTTTTAAAAAATGTGTATATAAATTATTTTTCTCCCAAAAGACGTAGTTGGCATTTATTTTTCTTCCGTTTATTATGTGAATAATTTTCGCCTTATGTAAGTAATATTGAACTCATGCATGTTTCAACATTGCTGAAGGAGAAAAGTGTGAGAAAAATGTATTTCATGCTCAGTTAGGATATTGCCTTTCGGTTAACATTTGCTTGTGCATGATTGACTGCTGAAGTGGACATGTTGAATTCGAACACAAAGAAGATATTTCTGAAATCTCCCTCTTGAACCCGAAAATTTAATAAAGTTGCATCTGAGCTTAGTTTACCTCCGCAACCAGTCTTGACCAGATGTGGAACCTGGATATCTGCAGCTATATATTATGCTAACAACCTTGAAAAAAATAGTGAGGTGATAGATGCTCTTCCAGAAAATGAAGCGGCTTCAATTCGTGAAGTGAAAAAACTCCTGTGCTATTCAAGTTTATTTTTGCACATTATGGTGCATTGCCAGAGACAATTACAATTATAGCATCCATGAAAATCTACGAGGAATCTATGCAGCAGATGATGGAAGTGCCAGGAGAAAAGGGGTCAGCTGTTGCGGAAAAGTGCAAACGGGTAGTGAGTGCAAATGAGGACTTGAAAGAATTGAAAACAATTTGTGATATTCTAAAAGGTGAAAATGCTGTTACCGAAATGAGTCCAGCTACATTAGGTTGTTTTATGTATGCTTCAATAACTTCTGTCGAAGTAGAAAGATAATTTTCTATTATGAGAAACATTCTCTCTGACAGACGACTATCAATGAATGTTGAGAACTTAAAAGACACCTTGCAGTTAGTTATGTGCAATCAAGATGGAAAAATTGAAATGCTCTTCCCAATGTAGATCTTAACATTTTGCCAGAAATTATAGATAAAAGTAAGCGACTTCCAAATGTGCCTTTTTCGGTTTATTTTGCCTTTTTTTTTTCTTTCTTCATTTTTTGTGCCTATTTTCCACATTATAAATGCCTTTTTGCCTGCCTATTTTAATGAAAATAAATGCCTGAAGTTCCGGGCTCTAGTAATAAGTCATGTGTTTTGCTGCCCCCCAAAGTTGATGGTTTAGCGGTCTCAGCCCCCCAAAGTTGATTGTCTAGAACATTTCAAATGTGTATTTAAAGTTAAGTTCATGTGGCACAATTCAGAGTAAACTTTACAAGAGAAGCAAAATAATATATTAGATACTCTTAAGCAAAATTATTTGGGGGGCTCTGCCCCCACATCGTTAACATGGGGGGGGGGGGGGTTGAGCCCCCCAAAGCCCCTTGGAGTCGCGCCTATGTACGTATTAGTTTCTCTTCACCTTGACATACGCACAACTCAGCTTCAACTGTACATCCAGTGCAAACTCCACAAGCAACTACAGGCATTTAAATGTTGACCACAGTACATATACAACTACTGTAAATGTCATGTATGTATAGAGTGCCACACACGTAAATTTGCCGTTGCGTAGAAACGAATTTTCGTTTCGTCTCCCTCTCTCTTAGCATCATGTGTTCTACCCTGCTCGAAAACCTTCGCTATTGTTGCCACATTGTCATTCCATTCCTGGACACACTCGCGCAAACATCATTGAAAACAATTGAATAGCGCTCCAGCTCGCGGTTCCCACCGTTCGGTAGGGACGCTAATGTGGCAATATAGCACGGCGTAGTGCTTGCTTCTTTTATGCAGTGCATGTTCATTGGCTAGCTAGTAACTAGTGTTGCCAACTGTAATAATGAAGCACTATTTCTGTCACGGAAGGGGAAAAGGCAGGTAAAGTGGCGGTGAGTTTTGTTGGATTGGAAGCACCATATTTTTATTTTATACTAAATATTTGACCGGTTTGACGTTGTGTGCGTGTATTGCGTGTGTGTATGTAAAAGTGTGTGTTTGCTAATGAACGTTACATTCCATAATGCCTCCAGTTCTGTCGAAGTTGAAATCAAAAACCTTGCATAGCCAAGCTCGGGAAATTCTAAGCAACGTGCATGAGTTCATGAAGGAGGAAGCCAGTCATGGCGTTAGCATCCCAATAAAGCATTTTGGCAAGAGGGCAGCGAACAGCAGCAACAAATTGTTCATATTTCATAAAAACCTTCGCTATTGTTGCCACATTGTCATTCCATTCCTGGACACACTCGCGCAAACATCATTGAAAACAATTGAATAGCGCTCCAGCTCGCGGTTCCCACCGTTCGGTAGGGACGCTAATGTGGCAATATAGCACGGCGTAGTGCTTGCTTCTTTTATGCAGTGCATGTTCATTGGCTAGCTAGTAACTAGTGTTGCCAACTGTAATAATGAAGCACTATTTCTGTCACGGAAGGGGAAAAGGCAGGTAAAGTGGCGGTGAGTTTTGTTGGATTGGAAGCACCATATTTTTATTTTATACTAAATATTTGACCGGTTTGACGTTGTGTGCGTGTATTGCGTGTGTGTATGTAAAAGTGTGTGTTTGCTAATGAACGTTACATTCCATAATGCCTCCAGTTCTGTCGAAGTTGAAATCAAAAACCTTGCATAGCCAAGCTCGGGAAATTCTAAGCAACGTGCATGAGTTCATGAAGGAGGAAGCCAGTCATGGCGTTAGCATCCCAATAAAGCATTTTGGCAAGAGGGCAGCGAACAGCAGCAACAAATTGTTCATATTTCATAATTTTGGAATTATTCAAAATAAATAAATTATGTGGCTCGAACATCATTTCAACTCTGGCTCCGGCACGTGTTCTTGTAGAAATTGCATAGAGGAGGCTGTCATTTTTGCTGCTTAATGCGATACATATTGTTTTCTGTGTTAAAATTGCCATGCTTTGATGGGTGACCAAGTTCATAGCAGGGCCGGCGGAAGGGGAGGGCGAACCGTCCCATCGCGGCAAAATTTGAAGAGAAGAAAAAAATAAGACTATTGAAAACTGTGATCGAGCGAGATATTCTTTTGCGCTGAATAGTATTGAAATAGCATAAGAAGTCTCATTATTTATTTTATATTTTGATGTTTTAGTTAGGAATATATTGATTTTCAATTTCCCGTTGCTGCGTAATGACCGGGGGGGTCTAAATAGAGCGGCATCTGCCGCCACCTCCCAGGGAGACAAAATGACTAGCGCCGGCCCTGGTTCATAACAAAAGAAAAAGCCGCGCAGCTTATCGTCTAGTGGCAGTATATGTACTTGTTATTGTTGTGGAAGCCGTCATCCTTTGTAAATGTACAACAAAGGCAACCGACTGTCGCCGATCTCAGAGAGGAAATAATAATACTGCTTCAGGAGGAGTGTTATGGTGCAATTGTAGCGGTTTAACACGTTGGCATGTTATTATCTGCCGTTGCAGTTCCATACCAGTGTATACGGGTTTTGGGAGTGAAAAGTTAGAACGCCACCAGTGCATTAATGCAATGAAAAATAATATATATATTTTTTTTATTTTGTTTGAAATCACTCAAATAAGGAATCGTATGAAGAAGTCTTCTTTGCAGCATTTTTGGTAATTTTACTTATGTGTTAGTTCATATTTTGCGATTTTTTAGTCCATATGTATGTAGCTACATACAAAGCCACTTGTTAGTACATATTAATCCTAGTCCTGGTATAATGCATGACGTTTAAAACTCAACGTTAGATAGACCTGAATTCTCTAATTTTATTGTTGTACGTAACAGCTGTGCATCGGCGCACTGCAGCGATTTTTCTATCTGCTCCATTAGCAGATTAGTTGTTTCGCGCATCGCACGGCAGAATTATCTGCGCTGGACTCTACCATCACACACTCATTTAGAAATCAAAATGCAAGAGTGCATTTAAATGCACACAACTCTAGTTTCTTGGCATGCATTGGAATCAGATATAAAAGCTAAAAAATTGACTTCTACTAACATCTGATGGCATGCATTATATTCACAACGCATTACATGTATGTACAATACCAATGTATGCCGCGATGCACTTTTGTCTACATAAATTGACTGAATCACCATGGTGCTGATAATATTCAAACAACTAATGTACTGGTCCACAAACATGACTGATACTACAGACAGGATGTGTTTTGATCTTCGGAAATGTTTGTTATTAAGAAGGGGTAATGGCGCTGTACTATAATTATTAGGGCTCAGCCAATACCAATGATGTCAATGTTGATTGGATTATACGAGGGGAAGTCAGTAAATAGATTACAAACTGGTGTGAGACACCTGAAAATAGTAGTAGTCAAATGTCATTACATTCCAGCTTGATGATATTCAGTTAGCAGTTGCACACATGGGCAGCTCACTTTCAAAATGGCGACAGTGCTCGAGGAGATGATTCAAGCTGACAGGCGAGTGGCAATAGACAGCATGGCAACTGTAATAGGGTGTTCTCATGGTTCAGCCTACAGCATAATGCATGATCATTTGCATTTCTGAAAAGTGTGCGCACGATGGCGGCAAGCGTTTCTCGAATGATGATGTTGAACATGAGCTGCAACTGTGGCTGGGACAGCAGACACTTATGAATCAGGTTTTGGGTGGACTGATAAAGCAAAGGGATAAGTGTATCGATGTTGGTGTTTTTTTTAATAAACGTTTGTGACCTACTTACTGAGTTACCTATGTATTTACAATACAGTGTGTCCGTAAAATAATGGTGGGGTTTTAACCTTTTGTGTCCCAAGCGTCTCAATCGAGATACCCAAATGTAACCCTCACGGTCCCAAGCCTCTTGATCAAGATGCTGTGTCAAGGTCGTAGTTTTTACGTTATAACTTTTCTATTTTTGGCTAGAATTTCGATTTTTTTTATATTGTTCCTAACACATGTATTTAACAGAAATGTTTTTTGGAATTTTTTTTGTCTTCATGAAAATGGAGGGGGAAAGGCGGGATAAGGGACTTCTTTTTTGCGCTTCCTTTCAAAGTCAAATTTTTGCCGACGAAGGAAGACCGGCTTTGTTGTTCTAAAGCAATGCTTCTCACTCCCTCCTGTTAAGTGCATTCGAAGGAAGCTTGTTTATCAGTATGCGATGTCAAAATGAAAGTTTTCCGTGAGGGCGCAAGCAGGGGGGGAGGGGGAAGACTGGTTGTTGAATCTGCATTGTGAGAATGGAATTTCGAAGTGCGCTGAAGGAAACCTTTGTTTTTTTTTTAGAACAAGTGTCCACAAGTTGCAACAGGGGTTACCCTGTATTGTCTAAAAATAGAATTTCAAGCAGCTGGATAGGTGTCGTTTTGTGCCCAAGTGCGAGGACATTTTTTGGGTGAAGTGACAATTTTTTAAAATAACTTTTGGGGGTTTTCTCCCTTACCCCTCCATATATACGCCAAATTTGCATAAATTTTGCATTTTGACATTTTTTTCGGGGGGCGGGGGCAAACACCATTTTTTTAAAAAAAAAGTATTTTTGAAAGGGATTTCCCCCTTTCCCCCTCCATATGTACGCCGAATGTGCATAAATTATATATCGTCTGAATCTGTGATTCATTCTGCGTACAACGGTATATCGTTCATATCTCCAGGGCAAATAATCTCTGAGCTAAAGTCATTTCAAGGTACCGCTGCATTTTGAAGCTTGAATCAGTGGCGTGCCGACCATTCCTTTTGGGGGTACAACTCAAGTTACATTGGTCATATGATAATAATGCAAATATTTTTGTGTTCCTTACATGTCAGTGATAATATCTATGTGCATTTTGAAATTTTCATATCCTTTTTTTTTTGGGGGGGGGGGGCGGGGGGACAAACCCCATTTTTTTAAAAAAAAGTATTTTCTGGGGATTTCCCCCCTTTCCCCCTCCATATACACGCCGAATGTGCATAAATTATATATCTTCTGAATCTGTGATTATTATATATCTTCTGAATCTGTGATTCATTCTGTGTACAACGGTATATCACTCATCTCTCTAGGGCAATTAGTCTCCGATCTACACTCATTTAATTGAAACTCTGCATTTTACTCAAAATCGGCTCGGGACAGAGAGGCTTACATGTGAAAATGGCCTTGGGACTCAAAAGGTTAAACAGTCATAGTTTTGGGACAAAGCATGGTAGAAAGATGAGCGATACGTGAAAGCAAAAAGAAACTCTCCAAGTTTATGTATGCGAAAGCTTACTCGCTGCCACCTACAGGCGTGAGTGGTAGTGCATGCGCATTGTGTTTCAAGTGAATGTGTGGTGCGCTATTGGACGAGACAGAGTTATTAGCAGGACCACCTTCCTGGATATGTTACAAGGGTATGTAGTGCTCCAAATACCGGAGAATTCCATTTTCCAGTTAGATGGTGCTCCTAGACATTTTTTCACAATCGTGCGGGATTTTCTTAACGAAACATTTCCTCAGTCATGAGTCGGATGAGGAGGGTGGTCTCCAGACCTTACACCCATGGATTTCTATTTGTGGGGTTATGTCAAAACACAAGTGTCTTCCTGACCACCTAGACCATTTAAAAGCAAGGATCGATCACTGAAGCTGTTTTGTCTATCACGCCGGATGTTCTCTGCCGTGTATGAGAAGACTGAATATCGCCTGGACATCTGCAGGGCAACTAAGGATTCACACATCGAAGTCTACTGAACAGGTAAGGAACTTGGAGAGTTTCTCTTTGCTTTGACATATAGTTCATCTCTCTACCATGCTTTGTTCCAAAACTATGACTGTTTACAACCCAACCATTATTTTACGGACACACTGTACTGGAGAGCATTTTGGTCAGGGTCCGTAAAAATGCAACACAATGCTTTTGTGGATATTATGCAAAATTCAAAGTTTTCATTTATTTTGCATCAATATTGTACGAAATGTTGCATTTTGTGATCGCATAACAATTATTTCAATAATCTGTAATTCTTGAATTTTTTCAAACAAAAAGCGAAAATTGACGGTTATAATTGGCATGGAATACTCATCCACTAACATTATCAATATTTTAACAACCTTTAAATGTTAGTTTTCAAGCATTGGTATCAGTGCAAATGCACATCATTAACATTATCATATCAGATTGGTTCAAAGTGGTATTGTCTCATCCCCTAATTATAGTATTATGATAATACAGGGTGATTCTTATAGAACCAGCCTGATGAATCCATGGTCTGTGCCAAGTCGAATGGTGTGCACATGATCTGATAGGTGGCAGCACTTATGCTGCAAGGTTAAAGGACACACAGTGGTGCACGTACGAATGTGTTTGCAGTGTCCAGGCATCAAGACCCTACCACCCTGGATTTTTTCCTGTAAGGTTTACGGAAGGACAGAGTGTATGCAAACAAACTGCATACGTTACAAGCTTTAAAGGACAACATTTCCGCCGAAATCAGGAATATCACCAGAGAAACACTGCGGGGAGTCACAGTGAATATGCAAACGTGGGTGGAGGCGTGCCATCTTGAAAACGGCGGACACTTTCAACACATGCTCTGATCATAATGAACAATCAAAGGCACATTATCCAAGGTAATTCATGTATAAATTATGTTAATGTCTGTATGGTATATTTCATATTACAGCCCATTTTGTCGGGCCGGTTCTATAAGAATCACCCCGTACTAAAATTGGGGTCCATGGCAGTACATTGCAGGCAATGAGGCATATAGTAATTTTATTCTTTCTTAGGGAATTACAGGAATTATAATGTTAACACAGGATAGTTCTAAATGTAAAAGTTGGTTGACCATGAGGTTCCGTTGGTAGTAGTCTCCTTCGAAAGGGGACGATATTACCTGAGCAATATTTTTATTTTATTCTCCTACTTTTAACCATTCTGAACTGTTTGAGTGAAGGAATTCAGAAACTATTCTGAACTGTTAAAGTGAAGATAAGTACAAGAAACTTCCTTCATAGTTCTTAAAATTATAAATAATATGTGATGCAAACATTCAAGAAAGTAGAAAAATAGTAGAATGGGACACATTTACTGGAGCCTCAGGACAGAAAAAGATGAAACAGGGAGGGGAATGCTGACAGCAGGGGGGGAGGGAGATGGCTTCCCCTTACTTTGAGCACTAGGATATATTAATAATTTATGTTTTAAGTCTACTTTATGCACAGATAGGCTAATTGGGACTGGATATACAGTTTAAACTAGAATTCAAAACATTATGAAGCTCCACTCGACCTGGAACCCCTTGATTTCAAGCCAGGACAACATTGGGAGGTCTCGATACAGTTATGGCCAAATCAACTTGAAACAATATACGAGGGTTACAGCAAAAGTCATGGAAACCATTTTTTCCCACGATAATACGGGTCAGGCAAGAAATTTTAAAATAAACAGTGGAGACCACGTCACATGCAATGTATTGTGATGCCACTAGATGGCAGTGGCTGCAAAGACATTGAACTGAGGGAAGTGGGAAGCACATGAACAGCACATGATGTGAAAATAGCAGTTCTCCGTGGAAGGAATGAGAGAGAATGTAAATGATGCTCTACCATACCAAACTGTTGCAAGGTGGGCATGGAAGAGAAGCAGCTGCCGACATGCAACATTCAGGATGACCTGTGACTGCACATATTTTGTCTTTTTCTCTATGTTGTTCGAAATTCATACATTAAACGTTAGCAATTGTATATTTTACAATTTCTTGCCTGGCCCGCGTTATCGTGGAAAAAATAGTTGCCGTAATTCTTGCTGTAACCCTCGTAATTTCTAATCGATATTTATTAATGTCTGTGTAATCACAGTTATTTACATTAAATACCAACATAAAAATGTACTCTGTGTGTTTGATACTATTTATTTATCCAACACATTTCGACACATATACGCAGGTCCTTGTCAAATAATTATTTTCGCTTGACAAAGACACGTGTATGTGTCAAAAAATTGTACAAATTAAAAAAGTCAATTATTTACATTTGTGGTGAAGATAAAATAGTCCTTTCTTTGGGAAGTCTTTATTTGTGACATTGTTGTAATAATAAAATAACTGTTAATTATGCAGTAAACACAGTTTTGCCACAAAAATTATGACAATTGCACATTTTGTAGAATTTCCAGAATATTTTAAATCCAAAGGTAAGTGTGGGCCAAAATTTTGCCTATGCTGCAGGTTATCAAATTGCCAGAGAAATATGAACCTGTATTAATGATTACTTTGGCACTATTACCTTCTGATAAGTGGGGCACATGCCTTACTTTGTAGCAATACTCCACTTCTTTATACAACACTTTTGTCCAACATCAGTTGTTATGCACTTTGTACTAAAATGCCAAATAAAGGAGCAAACTGTAAAACTACTAATGGTATCTACGTATACTGAGGTTCGTCCTAATCACAAGCATATATGGGTTGTTGAGTTCCATTAAAATACAATATCACCCTAAAGCAACAAATAATTGTGCAAGGCCATCTAGAGGTAGTAGTTGGTGGTTTGAAAGGATTGTTCCCTATCAAATATCTCGTAAAGGGTAGATTACTTGAAGAAAATGCAGAAGAACAATAGATGCAAAAGTTTTATTACACGAAAACACTGTCCTAAAACAGAAAAAAATCTCACTTTTACCTCCACATTTCATCTTAGACAGCTTGCAATGAGAATGTCATCTATTATCTACACACTTTAACGAGTCACAAAATGCAAGGATGAATTTCATACCGAAGAGAAAACCACAGTTGCCATTTACCTTTCCGCTTTGGGGAATTAAGGCATAAAATGGCAGAATTCTGAAGTTTAGAAAAATTACGTAGTATTCCCTGTAACTGGCCAAGGATTGTGAAAATTCAGTCTTTTTTAAGTCCACTTTATGGTCAAAAAGACAATCAGGACCGGAACTGCAGTTTATACTATGATTCACTGAAGTAATGTGTCTCCATCAGGGAGTGAACCTGGGACTCCTTGAAGAAGACACAGAATGATAACCAAATAACCCTTTCAGTCATGATGTACTAGAGAAAAAATAAATGAACACAATCTTGTTTTAAAATAATTACTTCCCCATTTTGTTAAAATGGTGGCACAACAATAATGATACTGAGATGTAGTTTCTACTGATGTAAATATTCCAGTCTATTACAATACAGATGTGATGCTTATGAATCATTTCATGGCTTTTTGTAAGTCTTTATATTTGTTTTCCAATGCTGTGCAATACACGAAGAAAAAAAATAGTACTGTCCAAGATCTTAAACATCACATTTTTATTCCTAATGCAAGTAAAATTAAGGAAAAGTGTGCTGAAAAGTAAATAAAATTTATTCTCCAGCATAAGGACTAAGGCAGTATCTCGTGCTAAAAAGAATAATGCCACAGTGTGTTATAGCGCATCTTAAAATAATGTACTAGATGTTACTGCTGAAATATTTCCTTACTTGATTTTTTTTCTTTTTCAAATTCTTATATGAACAAACTTTCTGTAGAAATGATTGTTTTACGGTTAAAACTGTAATTATGACTCTCGGAGTGCAACATATGCAAAGGCATCTATGTTTTCCCTGACCCCAGATGCTAACAGCCAATTCAAAAAAAATTTTTTTTTCCTTAACTGCCAAAAAAAAATGGGTGCGTGCACATATTTTTGGAGGAAGTTACATTTGATTTATTGCACTGTAGCATTACCCTGCCCTTTGTTAAACGACAAATAATAAGTTCATTGTCAAGTTGCTACAAATCTGAGTAAACATAGAACATAAGAACCATGAAAAACAAATCAAAGATTCTGTTATTAATTCAGCACCCATAGATGCAGAGCAGTATTCTACACAGAGTACACTTTGCAGTTTTTTACTTTTACTTTAGAGGATGATTTTCACATTTCCTGTGAATATGGATTGCTGCTTTCAGTCTGGGTGGTAAAAGTCTCCCCTCCCCTTTACCTATGTAAAACTTTTCTCAATTGCAAGCAGAAGCAAAGCGTCCGGTCATCGGAAGATGCGGCGATGACAAAGCAAAATAATAATAAAAAATGCTTCTTAAATATTTTAGAGAAGAAGTAAAAAATAAGTCAGAATACTCTCATATTTGAGCGAAATTAGTCACTCAACGCCATGAAACAACTAGAAATACGCAAGGGTTTCTCTAAGTTTAGCGAATCGAAAGGAGAGCCCAGTTCTACCCCCCATGCTCAGCCGTCCCGCTACGTTTCCTGTTGAGTGCAATGGTGTCAGGCGGGCCAACTCATCGCAGCAGGTATGCGAATCCAAGGTCCTTCGACCGCTTTTCCCCCACTCTTGAAGGTCTGGTCATAAGAGGCCTTTTTTCAGCCCCCTTGTTTACAAACATGGCAGGCTTTCAGTGACGTCATAAGTGAGCAAAAGCATAAATTTCCCTATGGTTAGTGCTAGAAAGTGTGAGGGGGGGGGGGAGCAGTTCTGGATCCATTGTATTTCCTTCACAGTATTTCTCCTTTTCAATTTTTTTATTTCTTTTGATCCTGTGGTTCAAATATCGTTTTCTGAAAATGATGTTCTTACTTTACAAAACACGAAGTACTTCAATGTTCTTTTGCGTTTACTATGCTTACGAATGAAAAGACTAATCAAGATTTTTGTTCTCGAGGTGACAGACATACTTACTTAGACAGAACCTTTTCCCTAACATATCTTACTTTCACACCAGGGATGGTCAACATCATCAGGATTCTGGAAAATTTAAAATCTCGATTCGGAATTTTACTACCTGGATTTCAGAGAGACGTTTAACAATTTTTCCATTTTTCAGGTAGAATTTAAGAAAGTTAAGTCTTCCTTATTTTACGATCATATACAACGTAGAAGAAAATGAATTTGGCGATCTCTACTTCTCACGTTTGTATGAACACTGTTCTCATCATTATCAATGTACAAATCCCCCCCCTCCCCCTACACGATTGACCCTGATGTTTGGCAAGTCTTGCAATGACTACGTAAAAATGTCATGCTTCGCCACTGATTGCAAGACATTTATTGCTGGACAGATCCAACGATTTTGAGAAGTGATATTTACTGATTTCATCACAATTCTTACACATCTGCTTTTAACATCACGAAGGAATGAGCTGACATTTCTTTGAACCACTGCTGATGTCAGTACTGTCACTGACAGCAATACTAGTGTTTTATTTGAAAAGAAATGGTAGCACTATGAATGGAAACATTCCATTACCATTTTGATCCATCCGTCAGATGAGTTTCAGTTCTGCATGCTGTCTAGTTTTCATTTGGCTGATCAAAATAAAATATATTGTGAAAATTTTCAAAAGAACATTGAAGGAAAAGTTTTTGCTGTCAATGTTTTATTATTTAAAGGGTGAAAACTAACAAAAGAACAAAGCTAAGTAATATTCTGTTCTTGGCGAATCTTATTCAGTAACAGGTTCCTCAATTTAATAAGCAGTCAAATGTGCACCAAAGATGAACAGTGCAGTGGATTCTCAAATGAGAATGAAACTTAAGACATGACAGGAAATATCCACAAAATCATTTTTGAATGATCAAAGATTGAAAGTTAAGAGAAGCAGTAGATAGATATGAACCTTGACTGAACATGTTCACATCTTACATGAACATTTGCGGTCAAGGTGTGCTGAATTTGATCTTCAATCAGGACAACCAACCTTTTCACATATTAGCAGTTTCCACGGCTAAAATTAACTGAAGTCTGAATTTTTTAAGCATCCAGCCTACTTGCCAGATTTGGCTCCCTCTGGTTTCCATCTGTTCCCAAGTCTCAAAAAATGACTCCGAGGACAGATAATTTCTGAGGACAATGAAGTGGTAAATGCTGTGAACATTGCTTTCGTAGATCTTGACAAATTATTTTATAAAAATGGTATAACAGAATTTTGAGTTGAAAGGAGAGTACGTTGAAAAATAAATATAACAATCAAATTAATTCATATTTTATCTTTTCTCTTTACCTTACTTATCAAACAACCCACACACCTGACCACTGTAGCATTTATAAATGTTAGCATACATGGTTTACATTGTAATTATACCATAATCAGTGATTGTGAAAACCATCGACCATGACTAGTTGCTCACAGAGAGTTTCAGTGGCTCCTGAATGTTTCACAACATCACAATGCAAGTGCTGGTAATGATCTTGAGGGTAACAGTTTGAATTGATGTTTTAAGTCCACTTTAAGCATAGATAGGCTAATCGGGACTGTACCTACAGCTTAAAGTGGGATCCGAACCACTGTGAAATGTGCCTCCACCAGGTATTGAACCCGGGACCCCTCGATTACAATGCGATGATATTACCACGAGGTGATCTTGAGGGCAACTTTGGTAATGTTTCTTCATGCTGACTGCACCCTTACCATAAGTATTGCTGGGAGTGTGACATGTTTCAGAATGTACAATAGTCTCCAACACACACATTTCTGTGTGTCTGAGAGGGAAGCATTTACTGTCCAGCACATTTCATTCTTGTATCATGTTAGAAAAGGCTGAGACACATGATGACAAACCGTAATCAAACAAAACCAAGGTTTTCAGTCAAAGAGCCACAATACGCCTCCAATGCACAGTGTTAATTTTTTGTATAATGTATATTACATTGTTCTGGAATTGTTTCATTAACCCATCCCATTTGTAAGCTGGACCTGATCTGCAATTGACGTTTCGCTGTTCCATTCGTATGTTGTCTAACATGGCAAGCAATGTCATTAATTTCATTTTGTTGCATATGCAGGACACTCAACACACGTACTCAGTGAAACTAAATTCACATCTGTCAGTATTGGATATTGTCACCAGCTGCATAAATATGTATTGTTTTGGTTAGTGTTCATTGTTGATTGGATATAACTGCTGTCAAAAATAAAATAACAGAAATTTGCCTGGCCAAAAGAGAAAGACACTTTATACGTTGCATCAAAAGAACATTTGTGTAAGACTTTAAAAGAAAACAGGATGAAAAATAAGGAATTTCAATAATGAAGACTATGTAAATGTGGTTTCAGTATATTTATTTTTAGCAAAATATTAAAAACTACAGTTGCAGCATCTATTTTTTATTTTCACTTTAGCATTTAATCATTTCCAATACATTCATTTTGTTTAATCCTTGTAATACTCCAAGTTGAACGTTCCGTAAGTAATCCAAAATAGTATAAGAGAAGAAAAAGAAACAGCAGGTAACATACAATATGAATTTAAAATTGGTAACGGACTGCGTCTATGTAGGCAGTACAGAGTGGAAAAATACAGGAATATTTGTTTGAATAGAAAGTAAATACAGTTTCGACAAAAGTAGTTAGTGACATTCTAGAGAGTGCTCTGAAGACAATAGCTGAAGTAAAGTGCAACTTAGTGTTATGGTAGTAATAGTATAAAACAACTAATGAAACACTACATTTTTTTCAGCTTCTATGTTAGTATATTAGTGATTTCTGAACACAAAGGGTTAAAACATCAAACTACAACAATAAAAACTGATTACTCTGCGAGTGGTCCAGCATGATCATTGGAAACTGATGATTTTTTTATCACTTTACTACAAAATCGGGAACCACAATATGAAGGAAGTTTTATGGACTTATGCAGTCACGAAACTATCGATAATATCTAGACAACAGCGAAAGCTAGCCCCACAAAGATTCACGTGAATGTTCTACAAGGAATTCAAAGCAGATGTAATATTTCAGATTTTGGAATATCATAATGATTCACAAAAAGCTGCCCTGACGTCGGCCAAACGTCAGGCCAAGTCTTAAAGCTGTTTTTTCATATTTCTTCTCATCTGTCCAAATCTTCCGGTTAACACCTACAAAACATGCAGCCACAAACCTAAATTTATAGGTACTGTGTTCCTAAAGTGCAAAGGCATGAACGTAGTTACAACTACTTTGAACTGATACTCATACAGATGCCAATACTCTGATTCCCATTAACACCGATGCCTGAAAATTGTAACAGGCAAAAGTTGTTTGAAAATACTGATTAATTTTATTGGATGAATATTCCAGTCTGATTACAAACATCAATTTTCAGTTTTCTCTCCATATGCAGGGTGTGTTTTTTTTTTACATTGGGAGAGTTTCTGTAATGGTGTTTTCAACACTTACTGATTGTCATTTGCACAGCAATGTTCATCATTTACAGACATGGATCATCGGTTGATTGATTGATTTGCTTTATTTTACTTCGCTCTTTGTGCAAAGATGAGTGATGATAGGATCAAAATTGATGAACGGACACTCGCAAACATCCATGTCCAGGCCAGGTTTCGAATCCGGGACCCCTTGCTTCATAGCATGATGTGCTACGGCAGGCACATAGATCATTGGCGTGGAGCTCTATATGATGCAGCTTTTTATAAAAATGCTGACACTGTTGCCGCTGTGAGACTAGAATATCGACGTTATTTTAACTTTGACGATACAGAAAGCGCATTGAAGAAGAAACAAGACAGGTTTCAGATGATGGAACATGCCTTGATTGATTGAATCAGTTGGTGTTTTAATTTTAAGTCCACTTTATGGACTGTAAGGTTAATTGCGACTGTACCTACAGTTTCAAGTGGTACCTGAATCACTATATGCCTCATCCAGGCATCAAACACGTGACCCCTTAATTACATAGTGACGACACTACCACTACGCCATTGGGAAGGTGCATGTTGGAATATGCCATGGGCAATTTCCATTGCAGATTATCTGAGTGTTAACGAGAGAATGGTGGTCACCTGCAGAACAAAATTTTCAAAACATGAACACAAGTGTACATATTTCGCAAATGGCAATGTGTAAGGATGTTCGTGTGTTTGTATTTTTTTAAAAAAACTAAAACTTAGTATTGGTTTCATTCTACTTTTTTTTTAAAAAAAAAGCCCATTTTTATGGCACATCCTATCAGAATATGGAAGTACCTCTTACGTAACCACAAAATACAGTTCTGCCACACAATATATGTGCAAAATAAATGACTCCAATGTTGCATAATTAGTCTCGGAAAACAATGATTCAAAAACACATCAAAACTGCTAAGTTCATTGATTTCTCACATGAAAGGAAGTTTTCAGCCTTTTGCAAGTGTCAAGAAATTATCCTCAGAGAATGTAACGTAATTAATCCCTTCCCTGCGGCAACATTGAAGGGAAGTGCTTCCAAAAAGAAATCAACTATATACAGATGCAACCGCAAATTCGTTTCATCATTATATCGTAAATAATATTTGGTCTAGGAATTAATTCGTGCGGTTGTTACGCACACATCGAAACTGTAGTTCAAACACAAAACGTCTGGTGAATACGGCGGGTGGGGTAAAACTTCCCGACATTTTCTAAATAGGTTTTGACCGGTTTTGCGACATGTGGGCGAGCATTATCATGTTGAAAAAGAAGTTTATCATGTCTGTTTTCCCATTCTGGTCATTTCCTGGCCAGAGCTTGCTTCAAACGCATTAATTGTCATCGATAACGTTCTCCATTAATAGTTTCACCCGGTTGCAGCAGCTCATAGTACACCACACCTTTCATATCCCACCATATGCACAGCATAACCTTTACACAGTGAATATCTCGTTTCAGTTGTGATGGACCTGGTTCACCTGGCTTCACCCAGGCCTTTTTTCATTTCGGGTTCTCGTAATGGATCCACTTCTCATCGCCAGTAACAATGCGATGCAAAAACCCCTTTCTTTTCTGTCTTTGAAGCAGCAATTCGCAAATGGTTTTTCGTCTTTCAATTCATGTGGAACCCAATGTGACACCTTTTAATCATTCCCATGGCTTTGAGGCGTTTGGAAACTGTTGTTTGATCAACGCCTAATGCTTCTGAAAGTTCTTCCTGCGTTTGACACGAATCCTGATCGAGCAATGCTTTCAATTCTTCATCTTCAAATTTTTTTGGCTGTCCAGGTCGCTCTTGGTCTTCCAGGCCGAAATCACCACTTCTAAACCGTGCAAACCACTTCTGACACGTTCGCTCAGCTAGCGCATGGTCACCATACACTTCCACCAAAATACGATGACTTTCGGTAGCACTTTTCTGCATGTTAAAGTAATGAAGCAGAACACCCCGCAAAAACATTTTATCTGGCACGAACTGCGCCATGTTCAGTTGACTACAAAATGCTGTTCAATCAACTGCCCTATACTACGAACGATGCACGCTGACAGGACTTTTCAACGCATGTGTGGATACACGGAACTGTGTCCATAAAAATGACTTGCTGTAATACAACCGTTAATTTTGAAATACCATCTACACATAGATGCTCCGCAGCACATGATGGGTTAAGCCTTGTTTCCATTTTAAAAAAAGCACTAAAGCGGTTGACTAGGGTCCTGTGGCTGCTTCCTACACCACCTCAGGCTGGCAACTGACTCTCTCATTCAACATGGCTGCCTGGTTGACAGGAAGTAACTTCCTGTTTGCCATTTGTTTATTCTGAAATGGCTGTCATTTACTTATCTGGGTTCCATACAGAAACTGCATTTTTCGTTGGTAGTACTTTCGAATAATAATAATTGCCATTCTTTATCTAACGGTCCTGCATGTTCATTTAAGTTTTCAGATGTTTTTTAACTCTTACATTGAGTTCAATTTGTCCTCTTGAACTTTTGATAAATTTAGATTCTTTAAATCTATGTTTATTGCACTCAAATAAATGCTTTGTAAACCTGATTTTTGTTTATTTTCTTTAATATCTTGTTTATGTCTTGAATTCTTGTGCAGATGTTCCTCTTGGTATGTCCTAAGTATTGTTTATTGTCTTATCTCCTGAAGAAGCCACATGATGTGGTGAAAGCTTAAGTGAAAAGTAAGTACATGCCAAACTGGACTTCACACTACTTAGCACGCAGTTGTGTTTGATTTATTCTGCACTGCACAAGTGCAACTGACGAAGCAACTGTCTTCAGGGTTGCCACTCTACGACCATGATGAAATTCAAGTTTAATTCCAAGTTTTCAAGGTGACCTTCGAAAAATTCAAGGGTATACAAGCAGATGTTTTCTCTATTTCAATTATATGCATTACCACCTCTCAGCCCCCACAAACACAAATATATAACAATATAAAGGGCTTGTACGATTCCCATGTTATCGAAAAATTCTAGTTCAATTCACTTAAATGATATATATACGAGGGGGGTTCAAAAGGTTTCCATATCCATATAGAAATAATTCACGTAGGAACCCACAGTTGTGTAAGTTGAATAGGTACAACCTTGTGTATGTTATGTGCCAAATATGAATACAGTTGAATAATTACTGTTTTCGTGCCAGGTGTTTCAATGAATGAAGGTGCGAAAATGCACAAAGTGGAATACAGAGCCGTGATCAGATTCCTCTTTCTGCAAGGCAAAGCTCCCAAACAGATCCATGAGGAAATGATTGCTGTATATGGTGAAGAGTGTCCATTCTATAGCATTGTTGCTGAAAGCAAAGAAAGTTCAAAACAGTGGAAGCATTGCGATTCCCCCCCCCCCCCTTTTTCTAAAAAGGCAAAGGTCGAAGTGTCTGCCAAGAAGGTGATGTTATCTGTTTTTGGGATGAACGTGGTGTTATCCTCACGGATTACCTTCTGAAAGACCACACAATTACTGGGGACTATTACACAGACCTTCTGTGAGAAAATTTAAATTTGTAGGCAAGGAATGTTGTCTAAAGGTGTGCTCATCCTGCATGACAATGCACCTGCCCATGCATCCCATCGTGTTCTCGTCAAAGCACGTGAGTGTGGCTATGATATTTTGCCTTTCCTCCATATTCCCCGGATATTGCACCTTCGGATTTCTTCCTCTTCTCTAATATGAAGGAGTTTTGGCGGGGCAAGCATTTTCAAGATGACAATGATGTCATATCGGCAACAGAGGCATGGCTAAATGCCCATTCTCCAACATTTTACAAAGATGGTGTTCGCATTTGTTTCCAATGGTGGGGAAAATGTGTAACATTGGGTGGTGACTATGCAGAAAAGAATCTTTCTGGCCAGTTTCAACTTTCTCAGACATTTTGAACTAGGTGAATTTGGAAACTTTTTGAACTCCCCTCGTATATACGTACTTACAATATATGTTTTCAGGTGCGGATTTTACATTGCCATTTGACATTCTCAGATGCGAAATACATAAATGTTACAGGATATACTAATCTACGATTATACATGGCAATAATCTTCGATCTGTCAGATAGGTTCTGCTGAAAAGGACACCAGTAAAGTAAAAGGATTGAGAGAATTCTGTTTTATTTTCCATGCAGCTTTCTTTTCCTTTCTTGATAAAAATGAAACCTAAATTATTAAATTTAAAATACGAGCGTATGTATAAATTCAATGGGATTTAGAATAATACCAAGTTGGAACTTTTCACATCTACGGAGAAAAATTCACGCATAATTCCCAGAGCCCAAATTCACGCAAAATTCCCAAAAATTAAGGAATTTGCAGCAAGTAGCCACCTGGTCTCGTTCACCCATTTTACAATGCTACAGTAACGATGCTTGGTCCACATGTGGACACGAGAGCACTTTTTTTTACAAATACAGCAGGTTGGATTACAGTGTAAAAAGGGGTCATCTGCTGAAAGTTAATGCAAAATGCTCACATCCCTAGAAACGTGCAGTGAATAACTACACTTGGCCTTCAAAATACACTGTTTCTCCTTGTTCCTCGCTAAATCCAAAGCATACTAGAAAGAATAATATACCCTTGAAAGAAAAAGTAACAATATTCACAAGAATTACAACACACATCGTAAGTAAAAAGGTACACAAAACAATTTGATGTTTTACAGGACAGCAGAGTGCCAACAATACGAAAAGATAGCCAGCATCATGCAAATCAATCAACACAGAAGCTATTTATCTACATGCATGCAACAAAGAAACAGGCCACTAGGACACTACCTTATAGCCGACTCCATACTGGGGAACCTTATCGACGCCAAATTACCAATAATCGAAGCCACTTTACCACCGCAGTTATCGGACAGCTGCTTCAACCTATTCTTAATACGATTCTGGTCCAAATCTTCAGGCAAGTTCGAGGCTTGTACTTCAACTTGCCAATTAGGCTGTGGAAAGAAAGAAAAATCAGTTGTGTCGTAAAAGCAAATCAAGTGTTAGCTTCAACATAACTTATCCAATGTCCAAGTACAACTCACTTGCCAAATGAAATTCTCTAACATTTTAGAAATATATTTCCACTTCAACCTGTGATGTTTTAACTTAATATAACTCTGTGTACAGTACATTTTGAGAGTTGAGAGTGCAAATGCGGCAATTGCTCCCACTGAAACACACACCATTATTTTAAAATATTCCCAAAATGGGACCAAACCGATACCACTTTGAACTAACATCATTGCTGATATAGGTTGCACCAAAGTATAACAACCCTGGTCCATCACTCTTTCTGCCAAAACAACAATGACATAACTTCACCATCTTCTCTGCTGTTTTATATAAAGCAGTTGTTTTTCCTTGAGTATTGCTGCCACTCCAAAGTACGGATGGATACAAATCTGGATATCGGATATTCTTATACCAAGATATTTTGATTATCCAGATATCCAAGCAATTATCTGAATTATCCAGATATTCAGATTATCTGAAATGTCCATTATCTGGACATTTTTAACGTTTATCCAATTTGGAGCTATCATACTGTCATGTTCATATTTCACTGTAGGGATTTTCTGCAAATCTATACTATCCAGATATCTGTACTATTTCAATATTTACATGATCCATTGCATCTAAAATGGATAATTTGAAATTCAGGTATCAGTTATCCAAATTTTGTGGTCATCCCTACTCCAAAAGATGTCTGTGGGTGAGGGATGATCACACCAAAGTTGGAAAGCTTATTTTATGTAGAGTCTAAAACTTTAAGGGATTGGACCGAACATTTGCAAACATTAAATTCCCAAGGAAACAAGGAGAGAAAGGATGTCCATCTCCCCCCTCCCCGGGCCTGATTAATGGAGAAGTAGCAACTTTGAACAAGCCTTTCCTTGTTGCATTACTCCCCACGATTTATGGCTGTGTTCACCCTTGTATTGGGGAATTGAAGACCACCAAACGAAAAACGAACATGATGAAAATAATATGTGGATAGCCCATAAAACAGGTAAGTGATAAAACTGCCTGGATAATGCACACATTCAAATAATCTGAATATCACAAAATAACGTCTGAATGACTGAATGAATTAATTAAAATTTTTGGGTTTGTCGGCAATTTAGGCCATTTTGCACCCTTCAATATATTCGGGGAAATATCCCATTACCTAAAATTCTGACAAATTTAAACATGGGGTTTAAAAGAGCCCCTTGAGAAAAAATTAGAGTGCAAGGTTGTAAAAAGACCTACACAAGACAAACACGACACATTAAAAAGTGTGAATGTAGTAAATGTTTCTTCACAGATGGAAGAGGCCAGTTCTTTGCAAAAATCTAAAAACATTTTCAAAAACACTTTTGTCATCGTCCAAAAGGGATGACAAACAGCTGGGAAGATTAAAAGTCTGTCCGAGGAAACCAAAATCGGCAGATTCAACAAGAATACGCCAAATACTTAAAACGACATTACAAACACGACACATCGGAGGGTCCAGCCCTTCAGTGACCATGTCCAATACGCAGTCTGATAAGAACTTCTCAACGAGAGGGACGGGACGAGGAACGCCATGCACCTATCGTGAAATGCAGATATAAAATTATCCAAGATCTGGATAAAAGCTTATCCAGATTTGGCCATCCCTACTGTGAACTTATACCAATGGTGACACCACTACTAATTTCAACCAACATCAATATTTGACCACACTAACAACTTATAATTCAGACTATTTATAAATGTTAACTACGAGTGAGCTGATGCCACTTACTGTTGCACTAAATTCCAACCTACTGTTTACACTAGATTACTGCATGGGAGCTCTTTCGCTCGAATACTCGTTCGAGTCTCCCCTGCGTAAGTGTATACAATCAAATATCACTTCAATGTGACAATAAATGTAGAAATATGTGTCTAAAAATCTGCCCAGGTAGTTTGTCCATAATCATCTATTAATTTTCATATATCACTATAGGGATGGGCCAATATGAAATTTTGGCCGAAACCGATAAAGTAACGATATAAAATTTACCGATACTGATAACCAATATTCTACCGATCCAATATAAAATTAGAAATGGTCCTTGAAGAAGCTGAAAGGTTCATTGACCTCCTTAATAAATGTGTGTTTCAAGGTGACTGCAGTGCAAAAGAAATTGCAAAAGAAATTGCATATTTAGATATTTAATTTTTTAAAAAGTAGGGCATGGAGAATATCTATAAAAATAACAACAAAATGGCAGAAGTTTGCATTAAATTATTAGATATTTATCAATATATCGGATCAGTAAAAATTACCGATATGCCTATATCGGCTGATACCGATAGAGTACCGATTAATCAGTCCCATCCCTACTATATACTGGCAAGATAGACTAAACTACATTTTAACATGGGGATGATGATTATGTGCACTTAACCTTTTGGTGCCCAAGGCCATTTTCACATGTAACCCCCTTGATGCCTAAGCCGATTTTGAGCAAAATGCAGAGTTTCAATTAAATGAGTGTAGATCGGAGGCTAATTGCCCTAGAGAGATAAGGGATATACCGTTGTACGCGGAATGAACCAGAGATTCAGACTATATAAAATTTAAGCAAATTCGGCGTATATGTGGTGGGGGGGAGGAAGCTAACTCTCAAAAATCCAAAATTTCGGAAAAAAATTTGGTTCCCCCACCCTTCCCTCAAGAAAAAAGTACATGACAGTGTCGACATGCACATGGAAATGATCGCTGACATGTAAGGAACACAAAAATATTTGCATTATTATTATCATATGACCAATGTAACTTGAGTTGTACCCCCAAAAGGAATGGTCGGCATGCCACTGATTCAAGCTTCAAAATGCAGCTGTACCTTGAAATTACTTTAGCTCAGAGACTATTTGCCCTGGAGATATGAAAGATATACCGTTGTACGCAGAATGAATCACAGATTCAGACGATATATAATTTATGCACATTCGGTGTATATATGGAGGGGGAAAGGGGGGAAGTCCCCTGTAAATACCTTTTTTAAAAAAAATGGGGTTTCTCCCCCCCCCCCCTGTCCCCCTGAAAAAAAGGATATGAAAAGTTCAAAATGCACATAGAAATTATCGCTGGCATGTAAGAAACAGAAAAATATTTGCATCATTGCCGTATGACCAATGTAACGCGAGTTGTACCCCTGAAACAAAAGGCTTGTACGCCACTGTCTCAAGCATCGGAATTCAGCGAAATGCAGAGTTACATTGAATTGACTACAGCTCAGAAACTAAATGCCCTAAAGAGATATGAAAGATATACCATTGTACGCAGAATGAATCACAGATTCAGACGATATATAATTTATGCACATTCGGCGTACATATGGAGGGGGAAAGGGGGGAAATCCCATCAAAAATACTTTTCTTAAAAAAAATGTCAAAATGCACAAAATGCAAAATTTGTGCAAATTTGGCGTATATATGGAGGGGGAAGGGCAAAAATTATTTTAAAAAATTGTCACTTCACCCAAAAAATGTCCTCGCACTTGAGCACAAAACGACACCTACGCACAACATTCACGGACGAAAAACTAGAACGCAGTGAAAAATGAGCGCCAATTCTTGCAGATGCTTGAAATTCTATTTTTAGACAATGCAGGGTAACCCCTGTTGCTACTTGTGGACACTTGTGCTAAAAAAACAAAGGTTTCCTTCGAAATTCCATATTCACAACGCAGATTCAACAACCAGTCTTCCCCCTCCATCCACCCCCACCCCCTGCTTGCGACCTCACGGAAAACTTTCATTTTGACATTGGATACTGATAAACAAGCTTCCTTCGAATGCAGTTAACAGGAGGGAGTGAAAAGCATTGATTTAGAACAACAAAGCTGGTCTTCCTTTGTCGGCAAAAATTTGACCTTGAAAAAAGATGCAAAAGAGAAGTCCCTTTTCCTGCATTTTCCCCTCCATTTTCATGAAGACAAAAAAAAATGCAAAAAAACATTTCTGTTAAATACATGTGTTGGGAACAATATAAAAAAAAAATCGAAATTCTAGCCAAAAATAGAAAAGTTATAACGTAAAAACTACGACCTTGACACAGCGTCTCGATCGAGATGCTTGGTACCGGGAGGGTTACATTTGGGTATCTCGATCGAGATGCTTGGGCGGCAAAAGGTTAAGTTTCAATTTCACTGAGTCTTTTACCTCACGATCTATATTTGGGGGTCCATTACTACAGATAAATTACGGTTATACATAAATTACTGGCATATTCCAATGGTGCATTTTACTCACTATCAATTCAAATAAAAATATATATAAATAACTTACGTGAGTGAGTAGGAATGTTTCACGACGGCGTTTCGGAAGTCTGTACTACTTCCTTCATCGGGTAATAGAATAAAAAACTTTAGGTGCCAAACATGGTACCGCGTTGTCAAATCGTAAGTTGAGGATTCAGGTTGAGGATAAAAAAGGTGAAAAACTTACGGTGACGGCATAAAAACTCCGATGGAAATCTTCACTGGTTAAAAATTGCCTATGTTAAAAACAACAAGTGAAACAAATAAAAAATCGAAGACCCATTACAGTCCCCTAGTGACTTCCGTCAGTGTTGGGTAGAACACATGTGCATGTACCATGTTTGGCACCTAAAGTATTTTATTCTATTACCTGATGAAGGAAGTAGTACAGACTTCCGAAACGTCGTTCTGAAACATTCCTACTCACTCACGTAAGTTATTTATATATTTTTTATTTGAATAAACTACTGGGCTTCAAGCATACTATTTGGTTGAGCGAAGAAGCTGTCAATTCAGTATGCTATCTAGTGTCATCCATGCAAATTAGTTGCTGATCGAGTGAAAAACTCTCATTGCAGCATTCTAATTTACACATAAGTAGAGGCACATATTTTTGGTAAATAAAAAAGCAAAATTTCGGTACAAAAATTGAGTGAATTTCGGGTTCAAAAGCAGTAAATACAATTAAATTTTGGTGTTATAGCGGTGAAAAATTGGAGGAAAACTGGTATATAAAAATACATTTTGGTTTTAAAATTGTGAATATAATACTAAATTTGATTTAAAAACTACACTTATTACACAGAATTAACATTTCACTTCTAATAGCACATTTATGTAATTATCAGAGCATTAAGTTTATTTCTGTGTAAAGGAGTCAATTTTTGCTTCTCCAATATTAACACCAGAATTAATCAATTTTCTGGGAATTGCATAACTCTCAGGATAATTCAGACCTCAGGAGGTGTCACGTCTGTGAATAAACCCTAAATTTCGTGTTTAAGAGTTAATTTCATTTTTTGAAGTCCATTTTGCTTTGTTTTGTGACAAAACATGGTCACAAAATGGATCTCACACCTTTCAAAAGCATGAAAAATTAACACTACAATGTGTTTTTTGACATTTCATTTTTTTCGTCAAAAACAAAATATGCATGCCCCTACACATAAGTATTCCACTACAACCATACCATATATCAAGTTCTAGTTATACTTTAAGATTCATAGGTTTAGATATGAGGAAATAAGAAGGGTAATAGTACCTTGGAACCTCCCCTTGGTGGCAGTGCTTCAACTAGGTTGGCAAAATTATAGTGTTCACTCGCACACAAGATGAGAGCTTCTGAGGTATTGTTCTTATGAAGAAGAATAACATGGATCTTTTTCCTGCAGATTAAAGAGACAAGTTTTCATTAGTACCATCCACATTTTTGTTTCCTAAATTGGCATTCAAAATAAGTATGTACCTCTAATTTCCTCTAGCATTCACCAAATTGTGTGGCTTCAAGAGGTTGGACAAGAGTGAAGTTCTAATCACATTCTAAATTGATTGGTTTATTTTACTTCATGTTTCTGCCAGTTTTGGCTAATTGCGAAGATGAGGATGAAAGGCGATGAGTTGAGACAATCATAAACATGTATGAATGACACACAATTCCCACATATGATTATACTGGCACATCAGACAGACGCTTGAAAAAAAGTGGGAATATAAGCAAAATGTCCATCAGCTATTCATTGATTTAAAAAAAGCATATGATTCGGTCAAAAGAGATAAATTATATAATATATTAGTAGAGTTTGGAATACCTAAGAAGCTTGTTAGTATGATAAAAATATGCACCAGTGAAACAGAAAGTAAAATTCGTGTGGGTATTAATATGTCTGACAAATTTACAATTCATGATGGGTTAAAACAAGGAGATGCATTATCTCCATTGCTCCTTAATTTTGCCTTAGAATATTCTGTTAGGAAGGTAAACGAAACTAAAGAAGGAATAAAATTAAATGGTGTGACTCAGTTGTTAGCATATGCAGATGATGTAGACTTACTGGGGGATGATGTGAATACAATTAAGAATAATGCTAAAATATTTTTCAAAACTGCTAAAGAGATAGGTTTGGAAGTTAACAAAGAGAAAACTAAATACTGTATATACTTACAGGCCGAAACCAAGTGTTAGGTAATAATCAAAATCTAATTATTGATAACAACTCGTTTGAACCAGTTTCCAAATTCAAATACTTAGGAGTGATATTAACAAATGAAAATTATATTAAAGAGGAAATAAAAAGTAGGCTTAATTCAGGAAATGCATGTTACTTCTCTCTTCATAAACTTTTGTCTTCTCGTTTAATATCTAAGAAACTAAAAGTTAAAATATACAAAACCGTAATTTTGCCTGTAGTATTATATGGATGTGAAACTTGGTCCCTTACATTGAAAGAGGAACATAAATTGAGATTATTTGAAAATAAGATCCTTAGGAAAATCTTTGGACCTAAAAGGGATGAGGAGACAGGTGAGTGGAGAAGGTTACATAATTTAGAACTACATAACAGTTGGGCTGAAAAGTTTGTAGGCTAACATAGTAAAAAATATTTTTTTCACAAAATTCGATTTTATTATTCAATATAGTTGCCTTCGAGGGCGATACAACGATTATAGCGGTCATACAATTTTTCGATGCCATTTTTATAGTACGATTTCTCTTTAGCCTCAAAATAGGTCTCAGTTTCGGCGATTACCTCTTCATCAGTGCTAAATTTCTTTCCAGCGAGCATTCTTTTAAGGTCTGCAAACAGGAAAAAGTCACTGGGGGTCAGATCTGGAGAATATGGTGGATGGGGAAGCAATTTTATTACGGTTGAATATCGCTAAACATTGCTCCGAATCATCAAAACGTTGTTGCTTTTGATCGATTGTGAGCACGCGTGGCACCCATTTTGCACACAGCTTTCGCATGTTCAAATATTCATGCACAATATGTCCAACATGTTCCTTTGATATTTTTAAAGTCTCAGCTATCTCGATCAACTTCACTTTACGATCATTTAAAATTATTTTGTGGACTTTTTTGATGTTTTCGTCGGTAACAGCCTCTTTGGGGCGTCCACTGCGTGCATCGTCTTCGATGCTCATTTCGCCTCGTTTAAATTTAGCAAACCACTTCTCAACGGTTGATTTTCCTGGTGCAGAGTCCGAATAATGTTTATCAAGCGAAGCCTTGGCTTCAACAGTATTTTTTTTCGCCAAAAAGCAATGCTTTATTAACACACGAAATTCTTTTTTATCCATTTTTTCACAATAACAAAAGCTGCTTCACTCACAATGCTATATCTCACGAACTAATTATCTGGCAGCTGTGAAATTTATACACGTATCTTTTGAAGGTTAGTACTAAGTAAAAATCACATGGATTTCATTCTAGTAACGCCATCTATGAGTCAGCCTACGAACTTTTCAACCCAACTGTTAATTTGTATTCATGTCGAGATATTATTAGAATAATTAAATCAAGAAGACTTAGGTGGGCAGGCCATGTGGCACGAATGGGAGCGGAAAGAGGAGTTTACAGGATTCTTGTTGGGAAACCTGATGGTAAGAGACCTGTAGGACGGCCAAGACGAAGATGGAGGGACAACGTTGAGATATATCTAAAGGAAATCGGTAGGGATGGAAAAGAGTATATAGATCTTGCTCAAGATAGGGAAAGATGGAAGGCCTGTGTTGCTGCAGCCATGAACCTTCGGGTTTAAGAAGGCTAGAGAGTTAGTTAGTTAGTTAGTTAGTTAGATTATACTGGCCATGAGTCCAGATGCCAGAGCATCATTAGTCTGCAAAATGCAGTCCAGGGTGTACTATGTGTAAGTGAGGTTGACATTTGGGTGTACTATGGCTCTTACACCAAATCAAATTCTAAAATATTTGCCTGTACAATTTGAGATTGTATAGTATATTGTACACTCCTGTTCAGATAAAGTGGCACATACTTCAATTGTAACTAAATATATCTGTTTAGCAGTTACGTGGAGAGGATCATAAGCTTATTAGAGTGAAATACTTCCGACTGATTAATCCTATAGAGTGATGCTTTATATGAACAGGAGTGTACAATGCAAAAGTATTTGTGTTTTGTTATTTAGCATCATTTTTCTACCACTTTTCGCTAACTGTGATGATGGAGATGAACGATTAGATAAAATTGATGAAGGGACATTCACAAACACCCATGCTTAGGGCAGGATTCAAACATGGGAACTTTGGTAGCCAAGTCAGAAGCACATTAATTAAGGTGCTCGACCACTAAGCTGGATTTGCCTTTAAATATAGTTCATTAACAAACCTGCTGCTATGTGGACCAAGAGAAGAATACTGTCTTGTGTATACAATGAGTCACCAACCCACGCCCAAAGCTTTCACTTCCGTAACCACCTTGTTTATTCTGCAGTAGAAGAAAGCGAGATCAAAATTATGTTCTGGATTTGCAGCGTTCAGGAAGTGTGACGGGAGGTGAATGCTTGAATTCTGCCAGAACAGCGTCACTTTTTCTCGGTGTCACAAAATGTTCAGTTACAAAGTGAAAAATCATGGAAAATGGCAATGAGGTTATCACATTGCTAACATGGATTTCGGAGTTCAGATTTTCTTTCGACAAACGAAATAGACCCATTATCTCCAACAGGTAGCTTTATGTACTATGTCAAACCATAAATGTTAAAAGTGATTCACTGATTCTGTGTTTGGACACCCAATAGGACCAGATTAATGTTGGTTACGTCTTTCTTTCCTTGTAAACTTGTTCCGTCTCCTCATGAAGCCGCACGGTGTAGCAAATGCTAGAGGAAAATAGAGTACATGCCAAAATTGAATATGTGATGTGAGTTCTGATCTACCTAATTGAAATTTTTAAATTTAAATTACACTCTACTACATGTATACTTAAGCAAAAATGTAGAACTCTTTTCAATCCAAACATTAGAACTTGATTATTTATAATAAGAACAATATTATTCAACTCAAGCATAACAATTTATTGTTTGTTACTGAGGTGCCACTCAACTGGTCTGTCTCAACACAGACTTTCTTTGCAAAATTGACTCATTTCATTCAAGTTTTAAAATACCGTATTTACGCGTGTATAGTGCGCGTGCGTGTATAATGTGCACCCTGGTTTTGGATGGGTAAAAGTGACACAAAATTATATCTCGTATATAATGCGCAGTACAATCCAGTTTCAAGAAATGGCTTTCTTAGTTGTAGGTCGTAAAGCTGTTGCTAAGCTGATCAAGAGTGGATGACGTCGTACCTATTCAATTGTTCATTCCTTCTTTTTTCAAAATATTTACTTTTTCTTTCCGTGACTAATGTAACATTTATACGTGGCACATTCAGGACCTTCCACATAGCAGTTAGAAGCACAAGATTTCTTCCATTAAGGAATTTACACACTCCATGTATGTCATATTATTTGGCCAGTAATACATTTTAATTTTTATTATCTTTTTTCTTATGTTTTCTTTCATCCAAAGTACCATAAAAATTAGAACGTTTCTTCATTTTTTGATGAACTTATTTCAACCGCATTTCACGTTAGTGTCGTTATCTTGTATGGAATACTGTTTCCATATTCAGAAACTGCAGGATTCAAGCTTTACAACGATATATAACATGGTAGGGTTCCATAAACATGAAAAATCATTGCAAGTGTCCCAAAATCATGGAATGACCCTGTACGGTTTCATGTTGGCTGTCTGAATTATTTCGTGCATAATACGCACCTCAGTTTTTGGGGGCAAAAATTTTCGAAAAAAGTGCGCATTATACATGAGTAAATACGGTATTACTTATCCTGAAAAATTACATCTGATTAGAATTTGTTCTGGAGCATTAAAATAACTTTTCATGTCGTTTACATTTCCTCTTGTCCAGACATATGTAACAGATTTGTGACACACTATATTCTCTCACAGACACTGTGTCTAGAGTTTAAGTCCACTTTATGCACAGATAGGCTAATCGGGACTGGACCTAAAGCTTAAAGTGGGATCCAAACTATTATGTACCTCCACTGGGTATCAGACTAGAGACCTTTTGATTACAAAGCAAGAAATCACCACCACGGAATGGGGGATGACACAGATACGTATCGTTACTACAGTCAGTCAACTAGACAAAAATTCAATTGAATACTCTAAAAGTAATTTCACAGAGGTCCTCTTTCAGAATTGGGAACAATAGTGTTTCGAAACATGAGTAGTTTTCGAAAAACTCAGCTGACATAATCCATCTCAACAGAACTAATGATTAGAATTGAATTTAAAATAAAACGGCAATAAATTAACGAATACAATAAAATATGAACTTTTCTTACGTTATTCTGTTTAATAAACAACATGAATATGAAATACCTGTGTCTCAGGTCACAAAGATCTGCAGCAAAATTGATATCGCCAGATATAAGGATTATTGCAGCTGGACTGCCATGAATATCTGCAAATCGTCGAATGGACTGACGGAGCTTCTCATCTGCGGCATTTTTACATGTTGATGCAACATGTATCAGGTTTACCTGAAATCAAGACACACTGTTAACTGACATTGGCACACGATTGGACAACAAACAATAAAACAAAAATTTACAGAAAACCATGCTAGGGATGTGGCAACTGCCTGGTTTGAATGTTGGCTTACGCCAGGGCAGCTCCTTTCAAAAAACTGCTATGATATAACAAAAACTAAAAAAGCATACATGTGACTATTCATGTTGTTTGCTTCTGCTGTTGCCTAGACATTTTCAATATTTTCGTGGCTACATAAGTCTATTAAACTATTGATAATAGATAGACAGTAGCGAAAGCAAACAACACAAAAAGTCATGTAAATACTTTAGAAGAAATTCTAAGCATATGGAATTTTTCAGAATTTGGAATATCAGTGGTTTTTTGAAATGAGTGGAAATTTCTAAAACAGATGCCCTGGCATCGGCCAATGGTCCAACTGAGTCTTAACAGAACGAAATTAATCAGATTCATGGCAAAAACAAGTCTCAGCATGCTTCCATTCCTTAAAGCATAATTACAACTTTGAATTCAGTGTAATACATACAATTGTTTAATTTTTATTTACTGAACTATTAGAACAACTAGCTGTCATGTATGTATCTCAGAAGCCAGGTCTCTTTGGGTGCAAAAGGTATAACGTATTGTCATAATCACACCTAAATACCAATCAGAAGTTTATTTACTATATTAATAATGTAGTTGGCACGAGATTCGCAAAGGTTGCAAAGGTCTCGTCCAAGTAGTTTACCGGATTCACATTGGTGGAGCATGTTTACGGTGCACTAGCAAAATATTTGCTTCAGGTAGTTCGAGAGTGTCCCGCTATGTGGCTTTCATGTCGTCCATCAATTGGGATTAAGCCATGTTTTTAAATGTTTAATTAAATAACACAAGGGATTTTAAAATTAACGAAGGAATAGCTTTTACGAACAATGAATGTGATGTCAAAATATAATTTAATAATTTCAAGGTTCTTCACTCAAATTGCGCTGGTGACGTACTTCATGCAGAAGCATCATATGTTACTACACGGCTGGAGCGCTGTGGTGCAGCAAGCCGGTGAGAAGTGCCATTGTAAATCCGGAGGCTGGAGCACCGTAAAAAAAAGCTTGCAGACCCGGACGCAGGGAAATTCAACTGTTAAGATGATGGACAAAGAAATGTGTGGTGTTAGTATGTGCCGGAAACAAATTGATATTTGTAGCAGTGCAATACAGAAGTTTCGGAAGGAAACGTGTTGTCCATTTGGTATCACGTGAATGGATGAAGGTTCCACAACACTCACACGTCCAGAAATTTATGTTGTTCACAACTAGGAAGAAATTTCTTCAATCTATGTGCTCAGAGCATTGTGATCGGCCATAGTGACTTGTTTGTTACAATGTGCTTTGCACGTATAAGGAGAACAACAGCTTGACATGATCTTGTAAAAGTTTTATTGCCACAGTTATAAATAACGTTTACAAGCTTCTTGCCTCGTTTTTTTTAAAAAATACAACAGGATTAAAGATATCCGACACAAGTTATGCAATGTAAGGTCTTTTGATTACGAATAAATATAGTTTCTTCATGCAAGTTGTTTTAAAATAAACACAAGAAATAACCACGTGATATGAATGGTTATGGTAGCTCATTGGTCATACTAATAATTAGTAGGATTGACTTTGTATCAAAACGTAGTGATCCTACAGATAATTTGATAATCACCAGAATGTATTCAAGTACATCTGAACTTATACATATAGAAATTTATTTATTCAATAAATGTAACCAGATTACACACACAGATTTTATATCAAACTTTTGAGTTGTAATCTCGTGTTTGTACACTCGAATGTAACGGTATTATGAGAATGCTTATGATACTAAGTTAATATGATGTAATCACATATTTGTACACTTAAATGAAAGAATATTGCCAGTGAAGTTGTGGCGTAAAGTCTACAAAGGTTAATTTTAAAATAATACACTTGAAGGTAGCAATATAGGGCAAGTCAAAATGATGGACCCAATTTCAGACATTTATTCTGTGAAATATAATAAACAAATGTTATTGTGAGACATGTGCTAAGAAAGGTAAACTGTCAAAGTTTTTTTCAAACAAATCACAAGTGTTCTATGTGAGCACCTCGCGTAACACGGCACACATAAAGCCGATAGTCTATCTCCTACCAAACCTTGTGTAGCATGTTGCGGTCAATATCAGCAATGGCTGCTGTGATGTGAGCATGCAGGTCATCCAATTTTGTTCGAAGTGGTGGTACGTAAACATGATCCTTGACAAAACCCCACATGAAGAAATCACATGGGGTCACGTCAGGGGAACGAGGTGACCAATGAAGGAGAGGTCGATCCTCCGGAGATGCACGGCCTATCCAACGTTGTTCCAATGCCCCATTGAGATGTTCCCGAACGCTGCCATGGTAATGCACAGGGGCACCATCCAATTGGAGAATGAAATCTGTGCTATCCTCTGCAAGCTGTGGAAGGAGCCATAGTTGCAGCATATCAAGGAAAACAAGTCCTGTCACAGTACGTTCATGGAAGAAAGAGAGCACAGATCCTTTCATGGGAAATGGCACAAAAGCCATTCACTTTGGGAGAATCGCGTTCGTGTTCCACAAATTCATGGGGGTTAGCAGTTCCCCAAATCCTTATGTTGTGTCATTCACTTTCCCTGAAATGTGAAAAGTTGCTTCATCACTGTAAATTAACCTCTCTGAGAACCCATCTGTTTCCATTAATGCAAGGAAATCAGCACAGAAGGACGCGCACAAAGCATAATCAGTGTCTTTTAAGGCTTGAACTAGTTGCAAGCGGTAGGGTTTCATTTGTAAACGTTTCCGCAGAACCTGCCACAGTTTTCTGTGGAAGTTGAAATTTTCTCTCTGCCCAGTAGGTGGACTTCTGTGGACTCTGCACGAAACATGTGCGCACTCGTTCCACTCTCTCTTCCCCAGTCGATTTTCGTTTACAGATGCAGCCCGAATCTCTGAAATGTTCATACCACTTACGAATTACCTTCCCCGTAGGTGGTTCTCTCCGATATTTGGTACGGAAATGCCGTTGCACACTAATCACAGACTTGTTCACATGATAATCAAGCACACAGAAAGATCTCTGTTCTCCGGTCAACGCCATTTTCCTGCTCGCTGCTGACTCCTAGCGGTAGAAAGTGGAAACACTGTGTGGAAACTAAACTTTGAAAGTTAACCTTTCGAAGTGCATGTCTCACAATAACATATGTTTATTAGATTTCACAGAATAAATGTCTGTAATCGGGTCCATCATTTTAACTTACCCTGTATTATCAATACAGACTTATCAAAGGAAATTTATTACCAATAATTTTATTTTTTTATTTCATTTCAGCATTCATAATAATGCAGTACCAGTACAATCCAGACAAATACAAGGTACACAGTGTCTGTTTACAAATAAAACATTTTGTCAAACTTTACCTGCGTTCACTTTCCACAACTACTTAAATAATACCACCCACAGTGTTTTGCATGCTCATGTGTGTACTAATCATAAAATTCCCTTTCAGGAGGGGGGATTCTTGTGTGCATAAAGAGGTTGATAGACTATATTAGAATTTGTGAAGGGGTGTAAGCCAGATTGCTTATCTGATATCAAATATGGGGTGAATGTGATGAGCATAAAGACATTGGGATAGATTTAGATATATATACTATTTGGTTGTAATTGCAGCAAAGGTGAATAAACATTTTGTTTTCACAACCAAATCAGTCAGGCATAGGATATTCGTAGAGTTCTCGAATTGAGTTTGAGTAATGAGTTAACTGACCTTTGCTTCATATCATTCGTGGAGTTGCATAAAGATTCTTTAGGTAATTCACTAAACGTTCAATTTGCATGTCTGTTACCCTCCAGCCTGCGTATCCAGCGCTACAGATGTCACGCGAAACCATGTGTTGGGGTTTTGTGTGACGTCACTCATTCAGAGGACACTGGCTCATAAGTGGAAGAGGAATTAAGGTTCATGATCAAATAGGCTAATTGGGAACTGAAACAAGAGTAGTGCCACATATTTATAAAAGATCAAGATTTCAGTACAAAAACTTGGCAAATTTCAGGATCAAAAGCTGTGTATAAAATGGCATTTTTGGTGTTAAAATGGTGAATGTCACCCTAAATTTGATATAAAAACTACACTAAATACACAAAATCAGCATTTAATAGTGCATTTATATAGTTATCAGAGCATTAAGTTCATTCCTGTGTAAACAAGTCCACTTGTGCTTCTCAAATATTTACAGCACAATTGAATTGCATAAGCTGCAGGATAATCAAACTTCAGAAAGTGTCATGTCAGTGAATAAACAAAATTTCATGTTCAAAGGTATATATTTTGGAGTTCATTTCACATTGTTTTGTGACCAAAATGGTAAGAAAACTGCACCTGACACCTATCAAACACATGAAAAATTAATGCTACAATGTGTTATTTTAAATTTCGTGTTTCCAACAAAATGAAATATGCATCGGGAATCGAACACGGGATCCAGTGACTACAAGAAGACAGTGTTGCCACTATTCCAACACCGATGAAGCACGAGAAAGAGAAGGAGGGAGGTAGAGGGTAGGAGGGAGATATAAAATTGCTATTTTCATTAATTTGGCACTATTATTATGTGAATAAAAATTGATTTAATGACTTTTACTCTATTTTGAAACTTCACAGCCTGATTTCTGACACATTATGCTAATCGGTGCTACAAGAATAACTGAAAAATTGACAAAAGTGATGCCTAGGACTCAATCCCAGAAACTTTCGTGGGAAGGTTTTCAGTTGAGCAGTCAAAATCCTTGGCCACTGAGGTTGCCCATGCCCAGGTAGTAAAAACTATTCATACGATAAGCAACATGCATCAACATAAAACTCACCTGAGCATCATTAAGCTCTTGAATAACTTGGCTATTTTCTTTTTTGACGTCACAAACAACAAGAAACTCTGCTTCCCTGTAGCCAGTGAAGAACATATCACGAATCATCTGGGCCACTGACATGGCAGAACGTCCTTTGGGAACCTACAAATGCAAACATACACAAAAATACATGCTGTGATAACCAGGAGACAGAAAGTACATTCTCTTGTGCATTGTAAAACTGGGCACAGAATGAGGTGTGGCATACAGTCAGGGAAAATTGACACACTGTGTCATGAAGACACATATGGGGGGATATGGAGCTAGTTTTGAAGTGTAGGCAGGAAATCTTCCGAAAAAAGATCTATTTTTTCTGAAAGTTTAAAATGTGCTAATAAAAAATATCAATATCTTCTTCTGTATTATTGCAACTCATGTTGATTCATCCTCAGTATTGTCTTTCTCCCATGTTTTTGAACTGGGACAGAACCTGCACACGCACCTTGTAGAAAAAATCATGCTAATGTTGATAGCGTCTTTGTACCGAATTGGCACACCTTTCTGATATTTTCCACACACTGAATCTGTCTCTACAATGTACAAGGAAATGATGCGGCTATCAGACAAGCCTTCAAAACGAGTGTGTTAGAAGTTTTCCAAAATGATGGAAGGCATTTTTCACTCGCGTAGTAGTTTACGCAACCTTTATATCTCAAAAACGATTAGAGATAGAGACCTGAAACAAAATTTATTTTGTAGCTAATGAACCTGTGATATTCAAGTATGCCTTGCTCAAAATTGCATCCTAAGTATGAAAATGATGGTGGAAATTTGGGTAACAATAGTTTAAAAAAATTGGATTCTTAAGCAAGATTTTTTTAAATGAAGGGGTTTTGTCTAAGGCTTGAATTTTTCTTATGTGTAGGTCTACCTGAAGGGTGTCTGCACATAAAATATCAGTGCTTAGAAATGCACCTGTTTTTTTCAGTGAGAGCTCAAACATGGCAATTTATGGAACTTTGACTTTTTGGAGGTTAAATATCTCACATGGGTCATCAAAAAATTTAATATTTGGCACAAAGGAAACCCTGCATGAACCTAACCTATATGCCTTCATCGCATGGTGTAAAGCACAGGGAGCACTTCACTTTACTTTTGGCATGACCCTAACTCAGTAAAAATTTCAAATCATTTGGGCAAATTGAGGTAGCGTATGTAACCTATTTGCGACACTGTGAGTAAGGTTACACTACATGCAAACCTAAAATAACAAAGCATAGTTAGATAATTATTTTAAAAGTAATGTACAGACTGGAGATTACAAGTTTCCGGACATTATGTGATTACTTCCAGAAAATACATAAGAAAATGGGCCAGTATTGCACAAAATTGTAGAAAGATTTTTGAAATTTTTCCGAAAAACCAATATGCCTATATCAGCCGATTTGAATAGAGCAGCCATGTCAAACTTAATTCATGAGTAGGGCCGTATAACGATAATGTCAAAACTCTCCGGGCTGCACACCCCCAACCCCTTGAAGTCCAGAACTAAGTGGTTCAACCCTAACGAGAGGATTCCAGTGATTATTATTGTAGTATCGATATGTAAATTTTATATATAGACCTTCAACCCCCTCCTTGCAGTAAGTTAGCAATCGCAGGGCGACGCAACAAAAACCAAAATGAGGAATGCGCTTCATCTTCCCTCACATACCACCCTGTATCTAAATGATTACACGATTACGTGTGTGTGTAATTGTTGTGAAACTCATTTTATTTAATATCCTTGCATGTTTTATTGAAATAAAATCAAACAAATATTTTTAGATGGTGATAGTATTTTACATGTTAGTTTCGAGTACAAATTGGTTACAATTGTGGAACCATTTTTGCAAGAAACTGTTTGTGAGCAATTATAATTTTGTTTACCATAGATTTGACACTTTTTGTTGCACTGTAATTCAATAAGTTTAATTCGAAAGTCAGGACTTGCACACGCATCATCAAAAGAAAAGGGAGCAGAGCAGTGAATAAGAATATTGCCCTCCGCCCCCTCTTCATTTTAATATTCACATTTAAATATAAATAAAGTTCAGGAAAGTATAACTGAAGTCTTGAAACCTGTTTCCAAATTCATCATGTAGTATTTTTACTATGGACAAATAAAATATTCCTGAGAAGTTGGGGAGGACAAATTATATCTTTATAAAAAAAAGTTATAAGATAAAGGAAGACTGTAAAATTTGCAAAATGGCCTCCACTTCCTTCAATTATCAGCTCTTGTGTCATGGAGAGGAATCGTTCAAGTAATTTTACTGTCATATCGAGATGAGAATCGCATCCACAAATGAAGAGAGCTAACTGTACTACCTCAGACGACCGTACTTTCACATGTTGTGAGCGAAAAGGCAACAACACGAACAATTTTCACTTTCAATTGTTCGTTGACTAAGTCATCAATCCTCTCCTCAACTGTATTTCTGATTTTTTAAATATATTTTTTTATTAGCGTCGCTTTTCTGCCACGTTTGGTTAATGGCGACGATGAGGATGAGTAATGATATGCTCAGGCCAGGATTCGAACCTGCAACCTCTGGTGTTGTAACAGACTGTGCTAATCACTCGGTCACAGAGGTGGGCAAATTTATTTCGTGACAAAGAAATACTTCTGAATCAATTAACTTTATCAGGGTACAAAATTTCTACGCTTTTCAGTATTCACTTCACAACAAAAGTACGCATTTCACTTGAAAAAGTCTACATTCCTCTTCTATAGTCGCTTTCTTACTCCCACAAGGTTTGGGCAGTGACACAGCTCTCTGAAACTTTTCATGAAACTGACTTTTCTTCAAGGTAAACCCTTCAAAATCAAGAAACAGACTCATAGGCGACAGAAAGTATGCACACTGCCCTCCCCCAGCGGCAAGATATATCTGTACTTCAAAAGTAACCTGTCCATCAGCTTGCTTAGTTGACACCACACCTACACTTTAATGGAATGTATACCTGTGTAGGGAAAATTGGTCATTGTGGTGAAGTTTGGATGAGTCTGGTCTCGTGTCACAAAAAGAGAGAAAACGGGATAACTACAAATGTATAGATAGAACTTCAAGCATGAAGTGTAAGTGGGGCTAAGGCGGGCTGCATTAAAGGATGCTTGCGAGTTTGACATGGCTGCAATCCAGTATTGATTAATGTGTCCCATCCCTACAATATACTAAAAAAAAACATATCAGCGAGTTTATCACAACATACCCATTCTCCTGCTCAACCACATATTGAAAACGTTTGATACTAACCTGGCAATTCTCAATGTCCCAGAATACTCCAATAGGTGGAAGTAACGGAGGCACCGACCGCAAGGGGACCGGGCTCCCGTCACTCTGGTACCCACGGACAGCAGTCGGCAAGTGCCGAATCTTTGGCGAAAACCTGGGTTCTCCGACATCGGACTGGCTGTCTGACGTTTCGGAGCCTGAGACATATGGGGAAGCGGAATGCGATCGCCTACGGAATTCCGAGGTCGCCGGAAACTGAAAACGGGGTCTCAACAAAAGAGGCTCCTCACTCCCACTACAGAGGAGCAGGTCACCTTTTTTTCTTCGCTCTGAAAAGGATATTGGTAAAAAATCGTTACTGCAAATCCTTATCATTTCAAACTTAACAAGGCATTGCACACAAAGGATATACAGGGCTGTTCATAAAGAAAGTAGCACTTTTGAAACTTCATCCTGTGTTTACTTTTCAGGACAAATGAAAAACAAAATCATGGACACTGGAGAAGGTTTTTTTTTTTGCATAAATGTTTTCTTTGCAATAACCCTGGGAGTATTTTTCATTGCAAGCTGTTTGTTATAATGGGTTGGCCCATAAGTTCTGGCATTTTATTTTTAAGTGAAAATAAAATGTGTTGGCAATGCATTTTATGTTATTCGATACAGATTTATGTGCTCTACAAAATAGTGTGTTTAGTTTTTTTATGCTGATATACTTTTTGTTCTTTTCAGGTCATTAAAATGGAGTGTCAAGTCGACAAAAAAGAGCATTTTCGACACCTTCTGCTTTTTGCATTTAATCAAGGTGCCAAAGCCACAAAAGCTGCTCGAGAGATTTGTGAAGTGTATGGTGAAGAAGCGATGCCTCTTAGGATGGCTCAAAATTGGTTTAATCGATTCAAAGATGGCAATTTTGACCTCAAAGACATGCATCGCACAGGACGCTCCGTTCAGTTCGGTGAGGAGCGACTGAATCAGCTTATTCACGAAGATCCACGCCAAACGACGACGGAATTGGCAGAGATAATAGAATGTTCCCACAGTACCATAGAGCGTCACTTTCACTCGATTGGAAAGGGTCAAAAGTTGGGTGCATGGGTTCCGCATGCTTTGAACGACAACAACAAAAATCAACGAGCCACAATCTCCGCTGGTTTGCTTGCCCGTCATCGGTCAACTCATGGACACAGGCAGCGATTCCTCTACCGAATTGTTACCGGCGAGGCATCGCTTCTTCGCCATACACTTCACAAATCTCTCTAGCAGCTTCTGTGGCTTTGGCAAATCGATTCAACGCAAAAAAGCAGCAGGTGTCGAAAATAGAACAAAAAGTATATCAGCATAAAAAAACTAAACACACTATTTTGTAGAGCACATAATTCTCTATCGAATAACATAAAATGCATTGCCAACACATTTTATTTTTCAAGCAAAATTTTCACTTTAAAAAAAAATGCCAGGACTTATGGGCCAACCCAATACAACCTGGGCACACAACATATTCCACTTTGAGCTCAGCTGTGTGTGACATGAACTGGAATATTGTGTGGATGTATGTTGCCTAGTTTATGTCCTGTGATATATATTGGGTTGATGCATAAATTAGTAGCGTTTGAGTTTGGTATGGCAACACTGCGGTGTTAGAAGTTTGTTTAGCTTTTAATGTTCATCATCTGGAGTGGCCTTGTGGTTGTGAATACGCATTGAATTTTACAGATTTGAAGAACAATAAGTTGTCTAGTGGGGAAAAAAAAACATTTCAGACATATTCTTCTGTCCGAGTTTAACAGATGGGCAAATGCAGCGGAGGCAGCTTGAAACATTTGTCCCTTGTAGAGGTAGAATGCCCACGGGGAAAGCAGGGCAACAAAATGGTTTGTCATTACAAATAGGGCATTTTTGACTTAAGCGTTTCTCCACGTTCAGGAAGACCACCGGGCTTTAATGAATACAGTTTAAATGGTTTAATCCAAGAGGATCCATATCAGTCGACTCGAGAATTAGCATATGTGATGAACTGTGACCATTCAACCATCGTGCAACATTTGCATTCCATGGGTAAGGTTCAGGATACCGCACGTATTAAATGAAAACAACCAAATCAGCGAGTAGGCCAGAAAGACTCAAGTGATGCGACACAATAATGCACACCCACACTCCGCTAACATGACAAAAGCTGCTATCCAGGAGCTTGGTTGGGAAGTTAATCGACATCCTCCTTACTCCCCTGATCTTGCACACTCAGATTGCTACCTTTTCAACTCTCAATCCATCAATCTTCAAGGAAGCTCGTTTGTTGACGAAAATGCTCTTCAAACTTGGCTTGATGATGCTTTTAACCCCGAAACAGCTGATTTCTTCAGGCGTTGAATTGAAAAACGCTCCAGTATTAGTAGACAATGAAGGAAAATATATGTCTTTTGTTCATCTCAAATTAGTATCAAATAAAAATACTTTTGTCATGGTGAAAAAAAAAATCTACGAACTTATGCATCAACCCAATAGTTGTTACAAGCTGAGTTTGATTTAAAGCACAACTCATTGTCAGATATGCTAATTGGGGATGAAATACTGTTCAAAGTGGGATCCGAACCACCATGTGCCTCCACCCTTAATTAAAAGTAACAGATACCACTAGGCTATCAGATAGGACTGGTTATTACAAGCAAGTTAATGCAGAACACATGCTTGCTTAATCACTCATTTGCAATCTTTAAATTATAAATAAACATGTTTGATTGGCTATCCTGAAGATGAGGATGAATGATGGTAAAGATGAAAGACCCATTACAAACACACCGACACAACACAAACCACACAGAGATTTACACTGGCTGCAAATACAAATGTAAGTCTCGTTAATCTGCAAAATGCAGTCCAGGGTGTAGTTATGTGAAAGACAGGTTGACATTTTGGTGTCTTTGGAAAAGATCACCCTTAAACCCCTCAAGTGTTGTTTTTAAGTCCAATGTAGGCTCAGATAGGCTAATCCAGACTGGACCTACAGATTAAGGTGAAATCTGAGCCACTGTGAAACCTGGGACCCCTTGATTACAAAGCAACCACTACGCCATAAGGGAGGCCCTTATAAAGAAAAGTGTTAACTTGTTTGCAACAACCGTGGAAGACAGAAACTCTACAATGCAAACAATACATACATACTGTATAGCAAATGATATTGAACACCTCTAGCATCATTCCAAAGAAAAACGCTGGAAAGAAATAGAGAATTTCAACAGTCATCTGCATTTTTTATAAATTTTGTTTCTTCTAAATAAATTCTGCAGCTTATAACAGATGATGGAAAATCATCATGTCTTTGTATGCAAAAAAATTCTAATACCCTTTTCAATTGACTGTGTGACTTGTAATCTCTTGTGTGATAAATCCTACAAGTTTACTCTCCTTATTTTCCATTGAGGGTTCAAAAGTGATGTAATCAAGAAGAGACACTATCATTCTAAAGCTGGCAGTGCCTCTCTTCACAAGCTACAATGTTTCCATTAGCAGAAGAACTCTGAGGATGTAATTACACAGACTGGCATATACATATCATAAAGTTAACAATGAATAAATAACAACCATCTCTTAAAATATCTGACAAGGAGAGCGTGTGTTGTCTGAATACATAATAAAAGGTGTATTTATTTACCTAAACTACTTTAAGATCAGTCTCACCATGGGCGCCGACTACGTGGGTGCTCCGGGGCTCGAGCACCCACATAAATAATCTTGTGGGTGCGTGGCACCCACAAGATTTTTAGTTTCATAAAAACAAAATAGAATAAATATTTCTCACTTGCCATTATCAAAAAATAATAAGCAATTAGAACATTGAGATGGAAGTTAAAATTCCTAACCTCTAAAACATAATTGTTTCAAATGTGTTTGTGCAAAGGCAACAGACAAATATTTTTTGAAATAATTGATGTGGCTGTGGATTCGCTAAATCGTAGATTTCAAACAAAGGTTTTGGAACTTATTTCACAATTTGAAAACGTTTTTGCGGTCAACAATGACCCAAACATGATTGAATGATTTGGCAATTTTGCATGTTCATAAAGAAATGACTAAAAATATTGACATTGCCAAAATTGCAAACAAATTCATAAGTGCAAATGACGTAAGAAGGAATGTGTTTTATATTGAAAGTTAACATGTCATGATTATTATTATTATTATTATTTGGTACATAAAGTTAGTCATTTTGTAGTTTCTGTTCACAACAAAATCGTTGCATAGTTCTTTCTGCAATACAATTAAAATTATTTGCATTTATGAAGATTTTTTCATTTTAATTTGTATGAATGTGGTATTTTCTTTTAGTAACGTGTTGATAATATCATTGCCTCTTGCAATCATTGTGCATGTAAGTTGTTTAAAGAAACAATACTTAATAATTACAGACCGCCATTGATATGGATGCACCCACAGAAATTTTGGAAAGTCGGCTCAATTGAGTCTCACATGATAATTAATTCAATCTTTAATAGCCCTGTCTAGTTTGATACATTTATTGACACCAGGTGTAGTGCAGGTGCTTCAGAGTGTCAGGCTGCTGCAAGAAAATTGCATTCAAACAAGTAGACGAATATTCTGCTGCTGTAAATGTACATTTCATTTGTTAGCATGCACCACATGACCATATGCGACACTATACACTGCTCCAAAATGTAGTGCAAATGGTGCAGATACCAAATACACTATGTAAAAAAAAATCGAGCAAGTAGACTGCTCGGTGTTGCACTTTGTACGCAACACTAAGGGATAGTACAAAGAGAGTAAAAAAAAAATTGCAGCACACTGCCTGAAATTTCCATACTTTTTGCATCTTCAGTTCAGGAAGATAGATGTGGCACATTCTAATAGATTCCTTCTCCTTACAATTGTGAAAATTATTCAATATTGCAAACTAACCAAATAAACTTCACAACAATAATAATAAAATATAAAAACGGTATAGGCTTATCGCAGTTACTTTACCTCTTCGGATACATAATACTTAATGTAAGATTCGTATCCAAAGCTAAAAAGTATTACAATATCAGGGTGCGATATGATAAAATTCAAGGGTACAAGCAGATGAATCTCTATTTCAACCTCACGTATCACTGCCTCTCACCACCCACAGACATACACACAAATATACGAAAAACATTTACTTACTTTGTTTTTAATGCAAAACGGACCTTACTTTAAAAAAAACCCTCGTATTAACAACATAAAGGGTTTGTGTGATTTCAAAGGATATACTAATCTACAAAAAATCGTTAATTGCATGACAATTTCAATCAAAAATTTACCTAATCAACTTAAAATGAGAAGGGTGGATCATTAAGTATCGCAGATTTTTTTTTTTCAAAACAAGTTTATTAGGTAAGACAACACAAATTATAGACAATGAAACCACATCTTTTAGCTACTTTTCGACATAGAAGCCAAGTCTCTCAACACATTTTTTCCCATCGTGACACTAGTTTCAATATACCCTGTTCATAGAACTCAGTCATTTGGGAATACAGCCATCTGCGCAAAACCGATTCCACCAATTAAAGTGTTGGTCACCTAGGAATTTCTTCATTTGTTGTGCGATACTTAATGATCCACCCTCGTATTTTATCTTGCTATAATCTTCTGTCTGGCAGGTAGATTGTTCTAGAAAGGACACTAACAGAGGAAACGGATTGAATTCTGTTTTATTTTCCATGCACCTTTCTTTTCCTTCAATAAAAAAAAAGCTAAAGCAGGGTGGCCTCTCTAGGACCACGATAAAATTCAAGTATAATTCCCGGTTTTCAAGGCGAACTTTCCAAAAATTCAAGCAGATGTTTTATGCATTTCAACCTTAAAAATTACAACCTCTCAACATACACACACAAATATCTTCATAAAATAAAGGGTCTATGTGATTCAAACATCCAAAAATTATAATTCAAAAATGGTATATGAAATATAATTAAAATATTTAATTCAAAGTCTTGAGTTTCTATTTACAATCAAAGGCGCAACCACGAATTTTTGTCTGAGCTGGCGAGGAGAAAGTGCCAAGATAAACATACTAATATTTTTACTAATAATATAGTGTTAATAATAATGTTATTATTATAACATTATTATCATTATTGATTTGTTTTATTTTACTTCGCTTCTTGTACCACGTTTGGCTAATTTGCGAAGATGGGGATGAGTGATATGATGAAATTGATGAATGGACAGTCACGAAGATCCATACCCAAGCCGGGATTCGAACCTGCCGAAACCAACATTGTTGTTCTTATTATTATTATTATTAGTAGTAGTAGTAGTAGTAGTAGTAGTAGTAGTATGAAAGACGTTATTAAACTGTAGGTCCAGTCCCGATTATCTTTTCTGTGCATAAAGTGGACTTAAAACCACAAATCAATCAATCAATTTTACAACTTTTTTTTTTCATTTAGATAGTTCGGCACGCAGGGCCGACACCCGCCAGGCCTAGGGCCGACACCCACCGGGCCTAGGTATGGTTATAAACTTGATAAGACCAAGAAAAGGAGGAATTGCGATCAAAGCGAGGAAAAAAAAATTATTTGAATAAAATGTGAATAGGATTCGTATTAAAAAAGTTGTTTTCATGTCTATGGAGAAAAAATCAAGTAGAATTCACGCATAATTCCCAGAATTCAAAAAATTCCCGATGACTATCCACCCAGAATATGTCATTTAAAAGCAATCATCATATATCATATTAACACTATTCCTGCACTGTTATACACAGCATGTTACATATTACAGAAATACATGCGTATGATCAGCCCAAAAAATTTGTATGGGTGTGTTTGAATGAAATATCAAAATGGCACATGGAAATTTGTGGCCAACTACTACTTCATTCTGTTCAGGATAGAAAAAAATACCCTTCCTGAATTGAGGACAGGAAAGGTCTCACACAATCATGAAGTAAGGAAGCAAAAATTCTCCTGAACAATTACTGACATAAGTAGGCTTACCATATTTTTTGGGTCCAACCCAGGACATATTTGAGATCAACTCGTTACTGCTGAATTTTAGTTTTCTTTACAAAAATAAATTGAAATTACTTAAAAGCCTTAACATTTTATTGGAACATTAAACTATAAATTGTACAAGAAAAAATATTAACATTATTTTCTAAAATCAATCAATTAATTTTCAAATGTTTAATTGAATAATACATTTTCTGATGTTTAGGAAGCCTCTCTGTTCTAGGTAGCATTATCTCTTAGTTGACTCAGTTGCACTTTTCACTAGACATGACTTTTTTCAGAAATGGCTTGTTTGTTTTAAATTCCGGTTGTGAATATTCAATACCGATAGCTAGGGACAAAAATTTATGGTAAATAAAAACTGAGGAAAGCGGTAAATAAAATCTTAGATCAGCGGTATATACCAGCGGTGAAAAAAAAAAAATTGCACACACTTTTTCATTATGAGAGGAAACAACATACAGAAGAGCTATAAATTGATAAACTACTTCATTTTTGTATACTATACACATGCACAAGTACTTAGCTGTCCAACCAAAAAGAAAACATCAACACAAAATCACTTCATTTCTAAATTGCATATCTCAAGTGATTTATTCATTGTATGTATGTAAAGGATATCCTTGCTGTCCAACAAATAAAATAATCACTACTGCACATATACAAACACATGTTGAAAATCACATTGATAAACAAAATTCATTCATGACTGAACACAAATGACACCATTGTTTCCCTTGATGTGCGGGAACAGACTAATCTTATCGCTGCTACAGCTAGCAAGTTCAATGAAACTGGAAGTTGAAGTAGACATTCGGCGGAAGAAAGGAATGCAGCTTGACAGGGAACGAAGTTTTCGAACTGAGATTACGTGCATGGGAAATCCCAATTTGCAGCATCTTCCTGATGTGATCGAAGATAAAATGTTCTTCAGCTGCTAGTGGTACGAACCTTTAGGCAAACGTTTCGTTACAAATTGACAGTTTGCTCGTGCAACCTCGATTGCCGGTTTTTGCGTGTTTTCTACTTAATTTGATGATATTTCACGGTTATTTCGTGAAAAAGCGTTCATTTCGTGGAAAAGCACACATTTCGCATTACTTCGCGAATAAAACTCCTGCATATTTTATCATTGGGGGTGTAGTTACGTGCAGAATGTTCAAAATTGAATCTTTTTTCACATTTCGCCATTTCGTGCATGGCGAAAATTCAATGTCCCTACCGATAGCTATTTTCAGGTTCAGATTCTCAAAATCCCGGACATTTTGCAATCCCGGACAGCACTAAAAAACCAGAACTGTCCGGGCTAATCCCTGATGTATGGTAAACCTAGACATAAGTACCATGTGAGACTAGCTTAATAATACATACACACACTTTCATTCCGAGCCTCCTCTCCAAGAAAGCTAAGTACTCCACAACTATTTTTTTCAACAATAAAACCAGCACAAAAAATTCACTCTAAAGTAATGTACAATTACAAACTATGCAAAATCATACCTCTAGGTTTCTTTGTCCGTGTTCTTTGTGTAGCCATCAGAAAATCCAACAAAAGCTTTGGTGAGATCACATCTATCTTTTGGACTAAAATAATAATTTCCAACCAAAAGGTTTGGTTCACACACTGTCATGATTAAAATAACTATTCCCCCCGAAAATCTGCAAATAAAAATTGGGAACAATAAGAAAAAATGTATTAGAATTGCACTTTTATACATTGGTATAAAGTTATAATATATATACTGACACAAATTTAGACAGTCATTTCCAATTGGCTATTATACCAAGTGCTAGATAAAAATTTCAACCTTTAAGAGACGTATTTTCTTTAACTAAATGAGGTAATTGCTTAAATTGTTGAATTGTAATGATCTCTACAAGTTGTACATGCGACAAATATTGTAGTACTGTTTCATATATACACTGCAATATTTCATATTCTTACTTCCACACATTAAGTGCCAACAGAATTAGAGAACTTTACATATTAAGCACAACCAAATAACACAGATTAAAATGTGAAATTTGCATATAGCAAAAAAAAAAAAAAAAAAAAAAACTCCCAGTGATGTCGGCCACTTGGTGTAGCAACTGATTAAGGGTATATCTGCATCCTCCCCCTTCCCCCAATAAAAAAAAAACACCACACAAATGCCTAGATTGCAATGTTGTTTAGTTACTTGAATGGAAGTGATAATTTAGCACGAAACCTGAATTTTATTTATCTTTATCAGTGTCTGCAAATTTGCAAATCCTCTATAAAGTTTGACTTCAAAAACTAAATGCAATTTGCACCACAAAAACAAAACAAGGTACCAGTTTCATAGATCGGACACACATTAAAATTGTATATTTTGTGTTTCGCATGGTTCGTACTTACCAATTGTTTGATTTGATTTAGTTTATTTTACTTCGCGTTTTGTGCCTCTTGGCTAATTTGCGAAGATGGGGATGAGTGATGAAATTGATGAATGGACATTCACAAACAACCAAGTCCGACCGGGATTCGAACCCGGGACCCTTGGCATCGCAGCGCGATGTGCTAACTACTCGGCCACAGGGTCGGGCACTTACCAATTGTTTATTGCAGAACATAGTTCAAGGTGCCATTATGCTTTTTACATGAAAACAAACCCAATTTTTCACATTCTGAGTGCTTTTTTTTTATTATTCCTTTCTTCGCTTCAGGAACACACAATATGGCGGGCACATCTTGTGGGTATGCAGTGTTTCAACCTCCTTCACCGAAAAGTACCTACTATCGTGTTAGTCACCGGTGGAAATTATACATTATGCACGGGTAGCTGACGGATAGCCCCACGAACCATATACGGATAGCCCCACGAACCATTATGCACGGTAGCTGACTGATAGCCCCACGAACCATTCACGGATAGCTCCACAAACCATTTCCGATAAGGTTAGGTTACATTAGGCAACCATAGTAAAAAAGGGGGGGCTTGAAACACTGACAGGGGCTTACGTCATCAAATGTACGCAGCATCCGGTTGTCGTAGGGCAAGCAAATAAAAGTAATGGCAATTGTGCGTCGGTGAGATATTGCTCTTGAAAAATACATGATTTCCCGGTCAAATATATTCCACGATGAAAGATCATACCTCGACGAATGTTGTAAACCTTGGAGAAACTCATTCCTGTTAGTAGTTTCTTGTGTAAAATTGAAGAAATGTGTCTCCGATGTATGAAACTGTTACAAAAAAACAACAATAAATAGATACAAATGAGATGCTAAATAACTTAATACAGGTGTATACTTCGGCTGGTTAAAAAACTTCTGATTGCACCTACAGTTAACTTTTATTTTTCTTAACACATTTGCTACAATTTCCTGCATGCATGCACACACACACACAAGTATTGTGGGAGCACTATAGGGAGTGCTATGAAGGTCAAAGTCCCTCTGGACGTTCTTTTTTTACACACTCTTACATTATCATTATTTTGCCCCATCTTCCTACCAATAATGGCATTCAAAATACTTTTTCGACTGCCTGACCCTTCTTAACCCTAGAATGCTAATGCATCATCTGGCAGATAATGCATGTAAGGCTGTTTTCTTGTTTCACCCCTTCAACTAAAAAATCTTCCACTTCCCATCCCGTCTACCTTCATTTGGATCAGAGAGACTCACAGGGAAGTAAGCACTGGTGCCCTTTTACAAGCGTTCCTTCAGTGAGTTTTTAACGGTTTTTAATTTTTGTTCGCTGGCAGACGAAACATCAGTGTCTACGTACACCAAAACTTCATTAACAACTATCATCCTGAATGTGATAATGCCAAAAAATAATGCAGATGTTCAACAACAACAAGGTAGGAAAATCTGTGCATTCTGACCCTCAGCAGAGCAGGAGGACCAGATTTCTCGGTAACACTTTACTATACCGGAGACGGATTTCTTCAAATTTACAGGAGAAAGTACTTACGCAAATCATTTTCTGTAGTGTTGTTGATGTTCGAGAATGTAGTTTTGATCCATTTTAATGTGAATGCATGTGGTTTTCCACGAAAATCTATTTCCGATGTGCTATTGCTGCTGCCGCCATGATGTTGTCTGTATATGCTAAATTGAACGAAAGGAGTGCTAATGGAACCTAACCTAACCTAGTAGGCATACCTCGTCCCTGTGATGGTTCGTGGGGCTATCGTGAATTTTTGGTCAATGATTTTTGGGGCTACCCGTGGATGGTTTGTGGGAAATAAGGAACAACAATAAGTACCCGTTAATGTAAGAAATAGACATTATTTTCGTTATAAATTCATTATTTTACCTAAAGAAATGTTCCACAATGCAGAAGAGTATGTTAGCAATGTAAAAAATTGCGAAATAAATCATTGATAGGTGTCTCCGGTATAGTAAAGTAGTACCGATTTTTCTGCTCCAAAGCTATGTGTTGTGAACACCAGTCTAAATTGTTGGTTTGGGTGCAAAAATGTAATTGTACATATTCACTCAAGACAAACTATCCCCTCACCCACACTTACACTTCTCAAAATGTATTGATTATTCTTGTACTTGTAGGCAAAATATTACTATATTTAAATACTAATAAAATACAAGTGTTTTTTTTGTTACACAATCATTTATTACTGGAAAAAAGGTCACACTTGACCCTCCTTACCCCTCCAGAAAGTGAAATAAATGTGCTATTGTGAAGTAAAGTATGTCTGTTACTTCAGGGTGAGTAGAACAGCCCAATGCATCATTCAAGTGAATATAGCACCCAACACGACATTCCACAACAGCAGCTATAATATTACATTGTTAGGTTTGGGACTGATAGTAATTTTTGTCATTTTTTCTTGCTAGTTGAGTGTGTGCACAAACTGATTTTACTAATAAAAAGCAGCAGAAGTACTCCGAAATGGCAGGTTTTTACTTACACCGGTCATACTTTGGGGTCAAGCATCTCAGATATTTGAGTTTTCTGCAAGCTGGAGCCAAATTTATGTTACATAAAGCATGGAAATTTGTCGAATAAATAAAAACAACATAATTCTCAAGAGGTAGTGTGGGCCAAAGTCTCTACTTAGACTGGTCGAAAAGGTTGCTGGAGTAGCTCTTTCCAGCAAGCCCCTTTATTGTACCAAGAGGTGACAAACTCACAAAAAAGTGTGTTGCATATGAACTGGGGCTTCAACAAGACAACAAATATTGCAATTTGAAACTAATAAGAGGAGAGCACATCGATTGATCTATCTTGGTTAGACTCAAAGGGCACAGCACTAAACTTGTCTATATGACTAAGCAGCCTGATGGACAAGGGAGATAATTAGTTTGTTTAGAATACTGAAATGTGAAACTTAAGCTGTACGTTCAGGGGAACTAATTGCATTGTAATGATGCAGAAAGAAATGATGTCTTGAAAATTAAGTTGCGGTTTTATTTACCATTATCTAAAGCATTCTTGCTCATTTATAATGCAAAATTGTTTGCACGATGGGATGGAAGTTGTACTAAATTCAGTAAGTCCCAAACAATGGCACACTGTACATAGCCAAAGGAAACAAACTCATGTTGCATGGGAAAATTATAAATTACTATGAACTGGACAGTCTTTTCTATAGGGAGGTATGCAATGCCAGATCTACAAGCTGCAAAATCCCGCAGTGCGGGGGGCCCCAAGACAAGTAAGCCTTTAAGGGGACCTCAGTCATCAACATAGTAGACGGTTCGCAAAGTTACTCAGCGGTACAGAAACGAATACAATATATACAGGTAAATGTTAAGTTAATATTCCCTATGCATTTAGCACCGTGCCACGAATTAGAGTATGTGTAAGGGTAGGGCCCCACATATTTTTGATGTCGGACATCTTAGAGGTGATGTGATCAGCAACATGCTCTGGCTGCCTTTACTGGGATTATGCTTTTTACACCCAAATAATTTCGATCTTTCACATTACGAGTAATTCTTTTGGGCCCTTTCTTCCGTTGCGGAACATACAATATGGTGCACACAGCTGTTGATTATCGCGCGTCGTGCTTGTGTTTTGTCGATTTGAAGTGGGTATGCAGTGTTTCAACCTTCTTAACCGAAAAATACCTACTTTCGTGTTCATTATGTCATCACAAACCATTGATGGATAGCCCCAAAAACCATTCCCAATAGCCCCACGAACCATTTCTGGCAAGGTTAGGTTAGGTTAGGTAAGCATAGTTAAAAAAAAAAAAAATTCTGGTAAAAAAGGCACGTATGGACACAATGGCAAGACCGCATGACTTTCGACGCTCGTGCCATCTGCAGGTACACAATGGAAACAATGGCATAATGTTGTCGCTTTGCACAAAATGTAAGTTTATTATATCAAAAGTGCTTATTTATTGTTGTGCAGCATTCTACGGTGAGAAAATACCTCCAAGAACTTTCAAAATACTACAGAAACTCATTTCCGTAAGTAGTTTCTTCTGTAAAAATGAAGAAATGTGTCTCCGATATAACAGACATTTACCGTCAAATTCTCAGTCAAAAATTACATGTAAAGTATTATGTTGTATAATTTCATAATCACAGTAGTAGTACAGTCAATTTTTTGTGCAGCTAATTAATAAAGTTCGATATACCTTGGTATTGTGTGTGTTTTGTTGTCAAGTTATTGTAATTACAATCTTTCAAAGGTTAACTCAAGTGAATTAGGTTCCTACTACAAAAAACAACTTTGCTCCCCCCTATACAAACAGAAATAAATCAGTATTTATGCTTTACTTAGCTTTGTCTTCCCCCCAAATCTCTGAAGAAATCGGTGCCTATGCACATCACCCGCTTCCCATTTAATAATTGTTAATTAAATTAGATATGGCGACCAACAATATTGCGGACGTCCACTTGGAACACACCAGCGTGGTTCCCCTCTAAGCCTAACCTGTTTCTATCATGACCAATTGTACCCAGCCTAACTCCTTTACTTTTTATAGGGGATGTTAAGGGACTTTTGAATCACCCTGTAGGCCCTTGTATGTGACTTCGTCAACATGAGATAATAAAGAATTACACACACACACATACATTATGTAATGTAGAGGGGGCCCTTTTGATCTGGCACTAGAGGTATGCACTTACTGGCTCTTTCTTAGTGATAAAAATGTGCAATTTTTACATATACGTAGTTAGTATTCTATTACCATGTAATATTGTTAACTTGAGGAAATTAACGTGATTAAATATTGTACGTCATGCTCAAAGTTCTTGCGTAAGAAGTTTATTATTTAAAGATCTTTGACGTAATATTAATTCGCCATATTTAGCGAAACTTCAGTACACTATTTCTCATAATCCAAACATAAAACAATAAACACACACATACACAGCCTCTATTTATGGCATTGTTTGTTTTCAAATACCACATGCAAAGCCAATCCGAGGAAGGTGTTTTGTTTCCAGGTGCAAAAACAAATTACACCAAATATACAAACCTTATAATAAAGTCATAACTTCTTTCTTACATATATATTGGGATTCTCCTGCGACTTCATTTTCCTAGTGAATTACCTTCCCGTGCACTTTGTAAAAACATCTATGTGTTTATCTCTTCAGCTGCTTGCTTCACGATCGTGATTTGTCACCTAGATCTGCATTTGAAATCGATAAACAACGGTCAAGTCCACAGCAAAGAGAATGATCAGAATGATTGTCAAGTACACAGAGTACTGGCTGAATGGCAAAACGAAATCGTTGTGCTCCGTCAGTTTGCTAAACGCGGTTAAAAGTTGAAGCCACAAACTAGTAATGCTCACTCGCTATCGCTGCAATTGATTCAAACAAAAGTCTTTTATTAGTTAGAGAAACATCCTGTATATAATGTTTTGACGGTATAATATAGGTAGAAGGATATGACTTCTGTTTAATAAATTATTAACATGTGCAGAATGATGGAAGTTTGACTTTGCTTGCACGCACACAGTTGGAAGCAAAAACTACAAAAAGTACAGCCAGGAGGTTCAGCACTGCTACTATGTTAAATGATTCTGGAGTCGTCCAATGTCGTGTGCGAAGTTCTGGAAATCTCGAATTCTACACGTCATTTTCACTTTAATGGCCGTGTGCACGAACGAAGATCACATTTTAAACTCAGATCGGGAAAGGATCACTGGTAAATTTCATTGCACGAAGACGGTTAAACACTTGATCGCGATCTAGGAACATCAAAACGAATTTATCTTCTGATCGGCCATTCGCGATAAGTGATTGTTTTTGTATTTCTGGTACAAAAACGGACAATTTTCAACAAGTTCCAGACATTCACAATGCAAAAACGTCGAGAATTAACGACTTTTAAAAATGACCATTCGGTATTTCCCGACTACTCGGGATCCCGAAAGTCGGGAATTCATTTCTCGAAGTCGGGATCCGGACGGGAATTTTTTCTCCCGATCTCGGTCTCGACTTTTCGGGATCCCGACTTTCCCTAATTAATAAATATGGTTTCACAGTTTTCAGAATTCGAAAAATTATAATTTTAGATGACGTCACACAATATATACTTTGTGAGTATTTTTTCTAACTTCTAAAGTTCTCTCTTGAACGACACTTGCAAAAGTTAATAACAAAATACAATAACTGTGCATTTCAGTATAGACGGTGTTAAAGGCGGAGCTACTGCGGAGCATGCGCACTCGTCTGGTCCCCCTCGAACATCCGGTTACGCTTACGGTGCTATGGACTTTAATATGAAAGGGCAAAGTGGAGATTATTTCACAAGGAAATATGGTGTCAGCTGTGTAGGATATGGTTGTACAGTTCGATCGGGAACAAATTTATTTAGTCAAGTATCACTTCGTAGGTTTCCGAGGACGTAGAGAGACGAAACCTGTTGATACAAGCAGAACGAAGAAAGGATTGGTATCTCGAAAGGATTTGTACGACTTGCATTTTGTTACAAACATGTTGATCGTTTATCTGCGTATTGTCTTGTGTTGAAAAGCACGCCTCTTAGTGAGGTTTCAAGCCGAAGCGACACGCGACAGCAGTGGTTCGTACCGAAGTGACAAGCGACACAGGCCCATTTAGTCTATAAATAAGTATTTACCGCTCATGGGAAATCAAGTCTCAGGCCGCACAATACACATCATTGGGAATCTGAGCGACACGTGCAGCTTGTCGTGTCGCTTCGGTTCGAAAAATTTCATTGATCACTGAGGAGTCTCTTTTAAGTTGCACGGAGATTGCGCACCGAAGCGACAAGCAACAGCCCCTTTATTCTAAAGGGAACAATTCACCTTGCATATGAGTACAACAGACCGACGCGACACGATGCATGGTACTGAGAAAACAACAGCCCAGTCCAAGCGACACGTGCATTTTCTTGTGGTGAATTGGTTCGAAAGGAAGCTTTCAGACTGCAGCGATATGTGTCTCTTGGAAACCAACATTCAAAAATAAACAACACCTTCCGAATTAAAGAGACACGACAAATTGCAGGTGTCGTTTGACGCTCGGAATGGGCCGTTTTATCAATACCGTGCATTGTGTTGCCCCAGCCTGTTACTTGCGCAAGCGTGACTCGTGAATGGTTTGCTGTAGATCGAATGCTTCTGTGCGAAATACCGATATCGCTTGTCGCTTCAGTCTGAAAACTCACTTGTTGCTTGAAGTAAATTCATGCAAGTGAAAGTGGCATGCCATATCCTAGATTTTCCCTAAATCCCTCAGGCGGAAAGGCGGCGTTGAAAGCACATATATTTACTAGTATTTGATATCTGTCATTTCATTACTTCTGCAGATTTGCTGGCAAAGATTCACTTAAGCATACTTTATAATATAATAATATCACTAGTTTTATAGAATTATCTTTCCTCACTTTTCCATTGAGAAAATAATTTAATATATCTAAACTTTCGTACGTTTTGAGTTCGTCGTGCGTGTACATGAGATACTTGTATGTAGTATGCTATACAACTGGCGGCCACAAAGACACGTCATATTTTATTAATCTGCTCTACAGTTGATCATCCGACGGATTCTAGACGTCCACTCCTTCATAGTAGAACTTTAACAAATACCTTTCTTGACTATCGTCGTACAACTGATGAAAACAAGCGCCCATTTCTACTTCGTATGCCGATGAATCTGCACTGGTAACAACGGGGACTGGCCTAAACCGGAAGTTCCGGGGGGACCGGCCAAGACCTCACCAATGTTTATGTTTACATTTTTAACACGGTCTATAGTAGCTATGAAATGTAAAAGTATTAGTGGAAAATAGTTGTGCTGGATATTCACTCGGCTTGTGGATTGAATAGCATGATAATAAGATCTTTTATAAGAAAATAAGCTCGGTGACGATCTGTATTCCACTTGTTTACATTGGAAAATTCGCCAGAGCGGAAGTTCTTTGCCCGCCATCAATAATCGATTTGTCTGATAAGTCATTTTTTGTTTACTCAGGAATAAGCCCCATACTTTGGATTTCGCATACCTTTACGAATTGTCATTCATTTATATAAGTTCGTGATTGTAAGGAAGTGTAAATATTAATATACGAGTTAACTAGAAAGGGGATGTGAAACATATTCAAGAAAAGGTGTGTAATGGTAAGGCACAGTTTTCTAAAAGCTACTTATTTAAATTCCTTCAAAATCCGCGATTGTATTTAAGATAAAATAATAAAAAAATCACAAGTTCCAAGCCACACGATAAAGTGGTATATTTTTTATATTGTACATTGCACATCACTTTTCAGCACGTTATAGGGTTAATCGCGACGATGGGGATGCAGTGATTAATCCACATCCTTAACGTTTTTTTTCCAAAAAAAAAAAACACCAATGTTCATGAAAGCCATATTCATTGTAAATTTTGGCACTAAATGTAACCTTATTCTCCCTAAAAACGACTTTACACCCCGGAGATGGAAAAATTTGTATAAACCACTGTTGGGATGGTGAACAAATGAAAAGGATGATAGGAAATACAACTGCCGTGGACAAACACAATGACACTTCATACATACATCGCGTCAACAGGAGACCCCCCCGGTAGGACTAATGAAGGCAACTCCCAACAAAAGAGACCGCTTCAGTTTGAAGTTATCGCATTCTTGCAATGACCTGCAATTGTCTTACTGGCAATTACCAGTACCTTGTAATAATTAATACAAATTACTGTTATGAAAGACATAATAAGCTGATATGTAAATTCCATACGAGTCTCAGCACTGTTTTCCAACCATGCCTTGACCAGGGTTCGAACCTGGGCTCTCTGACTTCGAAGTTCGAACGCTGACCTCACATTTAGTAAAACAGACTTCCATGAATTGCTTATGGAAACTTGAGGTTTTCACTAACAGGAAATACCCTATGATTTGGCGACTATTTTCATTAATTTATTATTTTGTAACACTTTGGACGACTGTACCTCCATTTCTGAGCATCTGGCACATACAAAAGTCCAAGTAGGAAATTAATATCGAATGGTAGTTATGCTTGTAAAAAAATGGTAGAACTCGTGTCAAGTGTTAGAGGGTGAATTATACATTGCTATTTTCATTCTCCTTTCCCTCACCTGAGAGATTCTAAGTAAAAGAGTTGAACTGGTGTTAGAGCAGACGCCATCGTCTACTTCAGTGGTAATTTTTTTAAAAAAATCTTGCGCTTCATATTGAAAGAAACAAATGGAATGATCATGATGTTAGTCCATTTGGTGCTAAAAATGTCTCCTTATTTGCTCTCTCTATGATAGTACATAATATTTACACTTGAATTTTTACGACAGATTCTTGTCTACGGTGAACTAACTCTTCGCTGGAATTTCCTCTGTGGTGAATGTTGTTGAAGCAAGGAATGCCCTATTAGATTAATGTAAGTGTGTGTGTGTGTGTGTGTTTGTGTTTGTTTGAGTGACATTTTGATGTTCTAGCATTTCAGGGCCGGTTGCACCATCGCCACTCAATCTGCCACTTTTCAAAGTGCTGGATAACGACAGGCGGGAGATTTAGGCGGTGGTGGGTTGCACCAAGCATTTTTATCCTCCGCCTTGTAAGGTGGAACTTTCTCCTGCTTGCCGTACGACCTGGCAACAGAAACTGGAGAAAGTTGTGTTTTCGATTGTGTTTTGTTTGTTTATTACGTGCTAATGTCTGCTTGTCAATTCCAAATGCATGCTTTTTCAACTGAAATATGTTTAAAAAGCTAAATATTTATTGCAATAAAATGAAGCAGCTGATAGAAGTAGGTAATTCATGTGTCGTACTCTCATATAATATCAAATGTATGTTATATATGATACAATATAACCCGTAATCTTTCGAAGTAGTGGGAAGCTTACAAAATTTTCAATTTATTTTACACGTACTCCAATTAACATAATGCAAAAAAGAATATTCCTCGTCTTATCTTTCAGTAAAACATACGGTCACTTTTTTAAAAAATATTAAACACTACTAAACAGTGACCAAAATTTTACGAAGTCGTAACCAATGCAAGTTACATTTATTAAATTTTTAGTGCAAGGCTGACATATCTGAGTTTGTGTAAATATACGGAATGAGAAGAGCAATCTTCTATTCTGCACTTACTAATTTATCTTTCGTTTCTGTTAATAATTTATAGCCCGACCCTGTGGCCGAGTGGTTAGCATATCGTGCTGCGACGCCAGGGGTCCCGGGTTCGAATCCCGGTCGGGCTTGGTTATTTGTGAATGTCCATTCATCAATTTCATCACTCATCCCCATCTTCGCAAATTAGCCAAGAGGCACAAAACGCGAAGTAAAATAAACTAAATCAATCAATCATGTTAATAATTTATCAATCCGTAACCCCTTCTTTAGCAAATAGCGAGTATTAGTATTATCAACGTTGACCATCTTATAGGTTTCTTCTTTATTTATAACGCAGCTTTTGTGCAAGATTAATTTTGAAAATTGGATGAGTAATAACGATGCAGATGAAAATTAAATTTTTGTATTCAAAACAAATTCGAATAGCACACAAAAAAAATCGTTAATCAACGGTTCCATGTACAAGGTACATTTTGGGCATTACTATCATCTTAGCACAAAAGGAAGAATCAAATAGTATGTAAAGTACCGTAGTACTGTATGTACGCATGTTTTATTCTTATTAAGAAAAAAGAAGAAACTCCAGGCTGTATATACTTTCAGATAGGTAGTTTCGTGCAACGTTATATGCTAGTGCATTGCAAGAACGTATATATTTGTTTACAAAAAACAGTAATATTCCCCCGCAAAATATACCTTGTACATACGTACAAGCTGTGGTCCTTTTTAGACAAGTGGATAGGAACAGTATTACGAGAGTCACTATTTATATTTTGAGCCTAACAATGAAAAAACAGGAAATTGGCATTGAAAACTGCTTTATTGTTTTTCGAAGTATTCTCCTTTATGGTCAATACACTTTTGCATTCGTTCGAACCATTTGTCAAAGCAGTTTTTCCAATCTTCTTGAGACACCTCCATAATATGGTTTTTGAACGCATCAACGGCGTCTTCCGCCGACGAAAATCGTTGTCCACGCAATTTATTCTTGACATTCGGGAACAAGAAAAAGTCATTGGGTGCCAAATCAGGACTGTGCGGCGGATGACCCATCAATTCGATTTTTTGACTGTTCAAAAAGTCGGTTGTTGTTGTGTGGCAGCTGGCATTGTCTTGATGAAGAATGATCCGACGGCGTTTGTTTGTTTTCCGTATTTGACCGAAGACCTCTGGCAAACAAATTGTTGTGTACCATTCAGAGTTGACCGTTCTACGTTCCTCTAAAGGCACAGTTGCCACATGACCAGTTTTCCCGAAAAAACAGGCGACCATTTGTTTCGATGTGCTTCGAGCGCGAACAACTTTTGTTGGATTGGGTTCATCTTGAAACACCCATACAGTCGACTGCTGTTTACGTTCCGGCTCATATGCATATATCCATGATTCGTCACCTGTTACAATCTTATATACGTCTTTTGAAGCACCACGATTGTATTTATTGAGAATTTGTTTGCACCAATTGACGCGAGCGTCTTTTTGAGTTTTTGTCAAATTGTGTGGGATCCAACGAGAACATACCTTTCTCACAGCTAAATGATCATGTAATATTTTATATATGCTGGTGGAACTAATGCCTATGGTTGCCTCAATCTCACACTATGTCACATGACGATCTTGCAGTATTAGGTTTTGCACAGCATCAATGTTTTCTTGAACAACAACTGATTTTGGACGACCTTCGCGAATCTCGTCGGTGAGCGAATGGCGGCCACGATTAGATTCGTTACACCAGCGTTTCACAGTGGCAAAGGATGGGGCTTCATCGCCAAATGTGGAAGTAAGTTGATCGATGCACTCTTGTCTTGATAATCCACGTCGAAAATCGTAAAAAATCATCGCACGAAAATGTTCACGAGTTAATTCCATTTTATTGTTGTCGTGCAATCTCCAAGGCAACATAAACAACACAAATGAAGCTATTGACAAAACATTTGAAGTACGTTATGGTCAATAATGCCAGACGATTCCGTGCAAACGTCAAATCGCGCCTAACTTCAATCAGTGTTGCCAAGGCTCAAAATATAAATAGTGACCCTCGTAGCACCTTGGGTAATACATGTTAACAACACCAAACATGGCCTGCCTAACGTATTCACGTATGTATATACTAGTTTAAATAAACAAATTATAATTTGCCAAACCTATATACATACTTTTGTCTTCTCGTTTAATATCTAAGAAACTAAAAGTTAAAATATACAAAACAGTAATTTTGCCTGTAGTATTATATGGATGTGAAACTTGGTCCCTTTCATTGAAAGAGGAACATAAATTGAGAGTATTTGAAAATAAGATCCTTAGGAAAATATTTGGACCTTAAAGGGATGAGGAGTCAGGTGAGTGGAGAAGGTTACAAAATTTAGAACTACATAATTTGTATTCATGTCCAGATATTATTAGAATAATTAAATCAAGAAGACTTAGGTGGGCAGGCCATGTGGCACGAATGGGAGAGGAAAGAGGAGTTCACAGGATTCTTGTTGGGAAACCTGATGGTAAGAGACCTGTAGGAAGGCCAAGACGAAGATGGAGGGACAACGTTGAGATGGACCTAAGGGAAATTGGTAGGGATGGAAAAGAGTATATAGAACTTGCTCAAGATAGGGAAAGATGGAAGGCCTGCGTTGCTGCAGCCATGAACCTTCGGGTTTAAGAAGGCTAGGGAGTTAGTTAGTTATATACATGCTTATTTATGCTATTATATGCTTACGTGGATAGGTTAGGCAGGCCAGGTTTGGTGTTGTTAGCATGTATTTCCCAAGGTGCTAATGCTGCCCCTAGCCGCTCGTCTTTTTAGGCCAGTTATTTTGAAAAATCAAATACAAGATCATGTGTATTGCATATGAATGTTAAAAAAAACAAAACAGAAAAACATGAGTGCACGTTTTATGCATCTTCAGGCATGTAGATTCGTGCAAGGTTTATTACAATGGTGCATTTTCTTTGTATCTACGAAACGTAACACCATTCGGAAATTGTTCCTTGTATATTCGTATCAACGCCGTAAAGATACTGCTGTACCTGTCTCTATTATTATTATTCTTTGCCAGTTTTAAAGTTAAAGTACAAAATCTCGCACAATGTATTTAAAAATATGTTACTTCGCATAAAATGTTTCCTCTAAGTAGTAAATACAGAAAAAAAAACTTTGGCATTTACGTCTTATGCTCTCCCATGAATATTAGGGTAGGGTTGGTTAGGTTAGGTACAAAACCAGTAGGAAATTGTTCCTTGTACATGCATGTCAACATCGTAAGGATGCTTGTTAACAGAAAACTTTTTTTTTTTGCCAGTTTTGGAAGTTAACATACAAAATCACACATATAAAATGTATACGTTTCTTAAAAGATTGGTATTACGTCTTATGTACTACTAGGTATGTAGTTTCTTGCAAGGTTATTATTGTAAATGTGTGTGTTTGTAAAAAACACACCACCATTCGGAAATTGTTCCTTGTACGTACATATGTATGAACTGGACGGTAAGAGTAGGTACTGCTAAATATTATACGTGCACTCTTTGCCAGTTGTTATTCGGAAACAACACATTACTTGTTTATTTGCAATGTTACATTCAGACCAATGGCGACGGAAGTGACTCGAATAATGTTACACGTGTTTTAATCTTGAAGATTACAAATTACTAGGATTGCGAAAAAGCAACTGATGCATGGTGTACATTTCGTGTATTGTGTTTGGTTGAAAAAAAATGTTACAGCAAACACACATTCATTTATTTGGAACGGCATTTTAATACAATTTTGCAAGCATCAAACGCATTACTTTAACCTGGTTTTATTTTCTGTACCCGCATGCACTCAAATCCTACATACAAAATTACAGTGAAACTGCTAATGCTAATATCAATATACAACATTTTCGGAACACACACGAAAATGACTTTCGCAACCAGAGGAAATATTTTTTTTGTGTAGCCAGAAAATTAAGTGCGGGTACTATTATTAATTGTCGTCTTTTGCAATGGAAATCCAACATTGATAGATAGAGTGCCTCCCCGATGGCGCAGTGGTAGCCTCATCGCCTTGTAATCAAGGTGTCCCGGGTTCGATTCCCGGTGGAGGCATATAGTGGTTCTGATCCAACTTTAAACTGTAGATTCAGTCCCGATTAGCCTTACTGTGCACAAAGTGGACTTAAAACACCAACTCAATCAATCAAATCAACATAGATAGAGAAGAGGTCCTAGGTTTGAACACCATGGTGCGGCAATGGTGTGTCATTGTGTTTGTCCCATCATTAATTTTTTCAGTTTATTATTCATCTTCATCGTCATGTTTAACACAAATAGCAGAAAATTGACTTAAAATAACAATAAGCGTTTTGTATTTCTGCGTTCAAACGGGAAAGAAACCAGCAAGTGTGCATTACCGCCATCCCTCTGACTCGCCCTGACTGAAGAAAGAAGAAAATAATTCTTCCCTCTACATTTTTTATATGTCCGTACATCTCGCACTTTATCACTTAAAACATAAATGTATGCATTTAAGCGCTCTCGCTCTGTAGGAAAAAATACTTTCTATTTAATATGTAGGCTACAAATATCGCCAATGAAACGACGATCAGCAAATGGAACTCATCTTGGAATAATGCCGTATTACTTCCTAGTTGCTCATCCAATTGATATGTAAAGGCCTCTACTTTGCCCTGATATCTCTTATTCTCCTCGTCGTCAAGTGCTTTTATATGATCCATTTCATCCGGTATACAAAACGAGAATTGAATTGAATTGAGTTAAAATTTCTGGGTGCGTCGGCACTTAAGGCCATTTCGCACCCTTCTATGTATACGGGGAAATGTCCCCTTATCTAAAATTCTGACTTAATTTTAAAAAAGGGGTGTAGATAGCCCCTTGGGAAAAACTAAAAGTGCAAGGTTGTAAAAAGACCTGCACGAGACAAACACAACACATTAAAAAGTCAGAATAAACTAAAAACCTCCTTACAGACGGTGGAAGAGTCCAGCTCTTCGCAAAAAACTAAAAGCATGTGATAAAATACTGCTGTTATCTCCCAAGAGGGATGACAAACAGCCGGAAAGGTTAAAAGTCTGCCGGAGGTAAGCAAGATCGACACATTCAACGAGAATGTGTCGGATGCTTAAAATAACATTACAAGTACGACACAACGGAGGGTCCAGCCCTTGCAGTAGGTGACCATGCGTGAGACGGCTGTGTCCTATACGCAGGCGGGTAAGAATAACGTCTTCTCGCCGAGAGGGACGAGACGAGGAACGCCAAACACCTATGGTGGGCTTAACAGCGTGAAGCTTGTTCCCCGTTTCCGCATCCCACTCGATCTGCCAAGTGTCAAGAAGGCGAGAACGGAACACATTCTGCAGGTCGCTAGCTGGCAAAAGGTGGACGAGAACGTCGCCATCTGCATCAGCAGACTTGGCGGCAGCATCAGCTGCTTCGTTCCCCTGGATGCCCACGTGGCTAGGGACCCAACAGAAGTGTACATCTGTGCTGGCAGATAAGGACAAAAGCCGTCTGAATATGCGTTGCGCTACCGGATGCCGGGAATACGGCGAATCCAGAGACTGCAACACGCTGGTCGAATCACAGCACACAAGGACTTTCTTCAGACCATTGACGTCTGCAAAGTCCAGAAGAAGAAATGCCACAAGTATACGCCCTTGAATTACCCGGCCGCCGTAAACCGGAAGTAGTTGTGCTACAGTTCCACAATCGATTGTGCCATTCGATATGTTTTTGTTTACTCGTGGATAGCCCCTATACCCCGCCGTTCGAACAAAGGAGTATCTAGCAGGGTGTTCGACTAATGATTCCGGGTTCGAATCCTGGTATTGTAATGAGCGTTCTTTTGAAGGTGTACGAAAGTAAGCTTATTCACAAAGACAGTAAAATATCATTTTGAAGTAGCATTTCCATACAAAACATACAGACAACCCCTAAATCAAACAAAATCAATTTCCTGGATAACTAAAGGGATAAAAAAGTCCTGTGAAACAAAAAGAAAATTATATAAAGAAATCCAGAAAAACAAGAATCCCATACTTAAAGACCACTACAAAAAATATGTAATTATTCTCAGGAAGGTAATAAACAATGCTAAGAAATTGGCCATAGCAGATAAAATACGCAAGTCTGCTAATAAATCAAAGAAATTATGGGAAATTGTTAATGATGAAACTGGTAAGAAAACAAAGAACGTGAATGAAAAGATAGAAATTATGGCTGATGGAGAGAAAATAAGCAATCCCCTTGATGTAGCACAAATTTTTAATACATACTTTGTGAACATTCCCAATACCGTAAATAAAAATGCAGTAATCTCTACTCCTAGATTAAGAACATATTTCAACAGTCCCAGAAACACAAACACTATGTTTCTCACACCAGTAACTGAAGGAGAAGTCGAGAAGGTAATTATAAATTTAAAAAATAAGTATTCATCAGGGCCAGATGAATTTTCAAGTTCTCTGCTAAAAAATTGTGCGAATAGTATTTTACAACCACTAGTAAGTATTTGCAACACATCTTTAGAAACAAGTATTTTTCCTAGTGAGTACAAAATAGCAAAAGTGAGACCATTATTCAAGAAAGGCAACAAAGAAGAATGCTCAAACTATAGGCCAATTTCTCTTTTATCGGTCTTCTCTAAAGTAATAGAGAAAATTATGCTAAATAGATTAGTAACTTTCTTAGAAAAATACGACATTTTATCCAAACATCAATTTGGATACCAAAAAAGTAAGTCAATATCAGAACCTATTTTTGAATTTACAAATAACATACTAAAATCGAGAGACAAAAAAATGCATGTGCATGGATTATTTTTAGATTTCACCAAAGCATTTGATTTGGTTCAGCATGACATTTTACTAGATAAAATGGACCATTATGGTATCAGAGGTTTAGCAAAAAAATGGTTCACCTCTTATTTAAAAGGCAGATGTCAGTATGTAGATCGCCAAGTGTCCCGGGTTCGAATCCCGGTCGGGCTTGGTTGTTTGTTAATGTCCATTCATCAATTTCATCATTTCATCACTCATCCCCATCTTCGCAAATTAGCCAAGAGGCACAAAACGCGAAGTAAAATAAACTAAATCAAATCAAAATCAAATCAGTATGTAGATATTAACAAAATCAAATCAGACCAACTGTTCCTCAATACAGGTGTACCGCAAGGCTCAATTCTAGGACCAGTTTTATTTTAATCTACATAAATGATCTTCCAGAAACCTTATCAGAGTCTCAAACAATACTTTTTGCGGATGATACAAATATCATAGTAAAAAGCCTAGAATATGAGCAACTTCAAAAGAATTCCATTTTAACAACAACACAACTAAACACCTGGCTAAACAACAACAAGCTTTCCCTGAATGTTAATAAAACATTTCTAATAAATTTTAATCCAGCAAAACAAATAAAAAACTTAAATGTGATTATTAACAATGAAGTTGTCAAAGAATGCAATGCAATAAAATTCTTAGGAGTATGGATAGACACAAACCTGTCTTGGGACATGCATATTACTAATTTAACTCAAAAGTTAAGCAGGCTCTGCTACATGATGAGAATTTTGAGAAATGTTTTAACTTTGAATGATTTAAGGACAGTATATTTTGGACAGATTCAACCTGTACTCACATATGGTATCTCTTTCTGGGGCAGTTCACAAAAAATGCAGAAAATTTTTATTTGGCAAAAACGCATATTGAAAATTATGAAGAATGTATCCCTCTCAAACCCAACAAAACAAATTTTCAATGAATTTCAAATATTACCTCTTCCATGTTTGTACATATTAGAAACGTTGTACTTTATTCATACAAATTCTAAAATCTTCTCAAAAAATCTGGACATACACAAGTACAGCACTCGTATGCATAACTCCCTCCACCTTTCTACTGTCCGCACATCCAAAACACATAGTGGTCTAGGATTTCAAGGTGTAAAACTCTATAACAAGCTGCCGGAGGAATTCAAGAATCATATTCCAACCAAATTTAAAATAACAGTAAAAAGCTTGCTTATGAAGTATTTGTTTTATAGCACAGAGGAGTACTTAGATCATATTTTTCATTAATACACATAACCTTTGACTTTTCTTGTATTTTTATGTTCACTAATAGTCATAACCTTTGATTTTTCTTATATTTTCTATGTTATTCCATACTCTCTTATACTTTTTAATATGCATAAGTATGTGTTAATTCCTTTGTACTCAAAATCATACATGTAATTTTATTTTATACTCTTTATACTTTTTAATATGCTTAAGTATGTGTTAATTCCTTTGTACTCAAAATTATACATGTAATTGACCTATCTCATATCATAGTGCTATTTGTACTCATATGATCAAGTGGATGGAAATAAATCTTATCTTATCTTATCTTATCTGGGTCAGAAAGCACTCACATGTCAACCTCTCTTCAACTTAGCACACCCTGAACTGCTGCTGGCTAACGAGGCATTCGCGCGTGGATTCACATTCAATATAATCAATCCTCTGTGGGGCTCGTCTTGATTGATTGATTGGTTTGGATTATTTTACTTCGCCCCTGCTACTTTTGTCTAATCGCGAAGATAAGGATGAGTGATGATATGATGAAGGGACACTCACAAAGAAGACAAATTCCCAGGCCGGGATTCGAACAATTATACAATTAGTTATAATGTATACTGAGAAATTCATCTTCAGGGCTTCTAGCCCCCCCCCCCCCTTTCCGCTTATTGATGGCGGCTGCTGATAAGGGATGACCGCCCGAAATAAAATTCTGGCTACAGGTGCCTGTCCTTCAAATTTTTGGCACACAATCGCCGCTATTGATTTCCTATGCATGGTTAATTTATTATGCAAACAATGACAAGAAATTTGCTAGAAAATGAAGTTAGGTAGTTCAGTTACATAGGTAATAATACACCCCTTCCATAGTTGGTTAGAACTTTCGTCGGCTTTGAAAAAGATTTAATTCTTTAATGCATAGCTACTATTATATAATAACGGTGATTATATTCCTCTACACTAAATTTCCAAGTGAGGGTATTAGGGGGACACCTGCCCCTCTTGCCAGCCTCCTTGCGCACACCTATGACGTGCAAGTTGTTCTTTCAGTACACTCCCTCCCCCACACATATTTTACGATTGAGAGGGAGAGGCAATTGCATTTTCACCAAATATACATCCGACAAAAGGTACGTCTTGAAATTGATATTAGTTTCGGGGCAAGTTCCTTTTGTGTAATTGCGTTTTCATCATGCTTCACATGCATTTTTTTACATGTTTGATTTATATTTATGTCCGCTAAGAAGACCATTAGCCATACCCAGAGGCACCGAGACCCATGGAGGAGGACAGTCCCCCCCCAAATTTCGCCTAACGGGCTCAACGTATAACCTTCAACATTATTTAATTTTGCAACGAAATATTATTTCTGTGATGAGAATTTCAAAAATGAATCGAGGATTCTGCGTGAGAAGATTTTAAGTCTTTTTTTCCTCAGATTTCTAATACTAATTAATTATTTTATTTAAGATTACGGGACTTTTGCACACACGAACTTTGCATACAAAGAGGAGGTAAATTAGCAGCTCTATCTTTCGAAATGGGCATAGTAACAATGTGGAGTCTATCACCCAATTGAGTCTTTGTTCTGTAGTGTCCAGCATGTCTGTGCGTTTATTCTAATTTAGTATTTTTTTTCTTTCGAACACACATTGATTCTTGAAAAGTGCATGTTGTGTTAAGATCTTGCTCTTCTCGTAATGGCCCTCCATCCAATAATAGACATCTTTTACGAACAAGATGCCTTGTTCGTGGATCGTGTTGCCACCAATTTTAAGGTCCGATCAAACGAAAAGAGATCGGTATTTATGTTTTGCCTAGCTTTTCCACCCCACCCCCAATCAAATATCGGAAGGAATCGGCGCCTATAACCATACCACTTTACATTTATACTGATTTTACAATACCATGGTTCGGTACTAAACGTAAGCAATGCAAATTAAGCAAATCTTGCACGATTTCCTCATAAATTTGTTCAAATTTCTAACAATTCAAGCAGCCGATATCCACCATAATCACACTGCATGTATATTCTCACAGAAATATGAATCTTATTTTACGATCGGCGTTTCTCTCACATCCGTGTCGTTTATTATCTGGTATTACGAGGTTTTACTATTCGTAGAATTTAAATTTATTTTACTTTACTTTTCTTCAAAACTAAAAATTCGCCATTTAGACCACTTGGGAGCAAGGGGCGACAGTTGCCTCTCCTAATACTAACTTAGACAAACTAATGTAGAGAAATTTTATTACCGTTGTTAATCAATATTATTTCATTTAAAAAAATTAATTATTTTCAAACCCACAAATATTCTCAACTCCCTATGTAATTGGACTATCTCATTTCCTTCTCCAGCAATTACTTGTTAAGACTCATCCATTTTATTCGTTATCTTAGATGTGTTACACCTATGTGGTCGCAGAATAAATTGATTACACATTGGAAATTAATAAATTATGTGTAGTTGTTTTGAATCTGCTGTACAAAATCATATTTACGTGTAAATTAGTATAAAGCACAGAGAAGGAGAATAAATGGGAGGGGAACAGAAAACTTTTGTGCCACGGAAGCTGGAATTCTTCTAATCCAGTGATTTTCGGTGGGTGCTATCCCACACTGTATATGCCCCTGTTTAATACCCAAAAACAGTGATATGAAATGAAGTCTTTCTCTCTCCGACTAAACTTTCAACAAGGCTTTTTGGCAGAGGGTTTATGCCTATGACTTAGACACTTGTTCACAATTATAAACATGACGCTCAACTTAACAAACCCAAAAATCAGGATTTCTGTACACTCCTGCCTCTTTCAAAATGAAATACATCCGTAATGTAACATATTTACAGCAGACGACGAACGGCAGAACCTCCGATGAGCCTGTGACGTCATAACATTTGCACCAATCATTCTTCAGTTTTCGCGATTAAAATTACCACTTGAGCGCTAGTGTCGCTTCCAATATGGCCGCTCTAAGTAGGATAAATCTTTGTTTACATTCAGCAGTAGTACAAAAAAGCAGCCTGTTGTCTTGATTGGTATGGTAGAAAACGTTTAAATTACGCATTATTTTTAAGTATTGCGAATGCGATGTGAATTCCAGGTACTCTAAAGCCCGCATCACACGGAACTAGATTTCCAGTAGGTATACCCTAGTTGGCGCTGGACTGGCTACCAATTTGCTAGTTTTCGCCTCACACGATACTTATCAGCGTACTTGTCGATAGACTTTTGTTCCCATACAAGGAAAGTTGTAATGGCGGCCGCGTGAGAAGTAAACAATTTATCACTTCACATTTTTAAAAGCCGATAACTATTCAACCGAGAGGAATAGCGTTTCGTATAAAACGTTATTAGGTACAAAACAATGGCGCTGCTTAAATACATACTTTACAACGTTTACTGTACACGTATGGAAGAATATTTTAGTTCTTTCAAATGCAAACACCGTGCACCCGGCATAGATGGTGTATCCTAACGCACCTTTCATGCTGTATACGTTATACATTGCTGGAGTAACAGAGACAAAAACGCTCGTTTGCACACTCACAGATTATCTTCACATGGCGAAACTTTGCTCTGATTGGCTGTTCCACAGAATCTAGTCGAGGAAAGCAAGTAGGAATTAGAACATGTCCTATTCCTTCAAACCAGTCAAGCAGTCAGCCAGGTGGCCATGATTGCTACCTAGAAACTTAGTTCAGCGCCAACTAGGGCATTCCAACTAGAAATCCAGTTCCGTGTGATAGGGGAAGGAATGTCCTTATGGCAAAAATAAACTCTATTATGGCCACTGTTACTCATTTTAATCACATTCTAAGAACGGTCAAGGCATACTTATCTTGTGCATGTTGCTTCATATCGCTATCTGTTAAAATTATAATACATTTTCCGAACTAGTGCAGTTTGAATCCATCAGCACGCGCTTTGTCTGCAAGGAGCAGACGATTTTCACGGAACAAACCAGCATCCTGGCCCGTGTGTTTGGTGAATCTTGTTCTTGCACGAAATGCACGGAATGCGACTTTTGGGACAGCATAATGAAACTCACGAAATGCACGGAAGCACTTATGGAACGGCCAGTTACCATAACTCGTTTAACGCGTTAAACTCGTGCGACTTTCGGAACGGGCCCTATGTTAGGCAAAAATAACACGGAAAATGCAGACGAAACTATGTATACGCACTGGTTGTCCAAAGCAGTGCTGTATCATCTGCACGTCATGTTGTAACTGAGGTTCTCGGAAATTATTTTAAAATAAAGGAATTGAAATTGACCTGTACTTGAAAATCTGGGATAGGAGAAAATTGCGAATATATCGTTGCAGTTCTTTCTCGAAAGAGAAAGGCTGGTTTAATAATAATATTCACGATATCATGACCAGGCTATACTCACTGAAAAATGACATCGTACTGAATGAAACAGTAACAGTAGCATATCCACATTTTTCTGGTTACATTTGACATTAATTCATTCTCAAACTATTTTCATCTTCCTTCTTAATTGACTTGCACCTGTTCCAAATTTCACACATACGTAATACCGGTAATACATGGACGCATTGGGTAAGATTTTTCGAAAAAAAAGCTTTATTTATAAAGTACAATTTAAAACTTTACTTTCATGGCAGGGTTGGCATGTTTAAAACAAAAGTGTTTAAAACACTTTGTTTTAAACGTTTAAAACACACGGCTTTGTTTTTTTTACAAATGTTTTAAACGTTTAAAACAATGTGTTTTAAACATGTTTTTTTTACAAGTGTTTAAAACACATTTTGGTGGTAGATATTTTATAGTCTGTGATAATTTTTTTGTTTGGCAACCCTGTTTTTCATTGAATCTGTGTCAATTAACCCGTGCTTTACAGGTCTCACTTATCTCACAACACTTGGGCAACCTTATGTTCTGACGTCGCGGGAGAAAGCTTTTTAATTTTAGGCAAAATGTCTATGTTGTTATGTTAGGCAGGCTATCTATGTATGCGCAAGGTCGCAAAATTGTTGTGCGACAAGAAAGACCCGTCCTGCACTGTAGAAATCGAAACCTATCAGTTCCTTGTTTCGTATCATCCTGTAAGTTTGAGACTGGTGGAAGCTTGAAATGGAAACTAATTATCTAAATGCACAATGCGTGATTTTGATCATGACGTGATTTTTTTTTCTTTTGCGAAACGATTAATTGGTCTGTATAACTGAATGAAGCGCAGATGCTTACTTTTGGTAACATAATTTTGTACTTTGAAAGATAAATTCATCTGGAGAATCTATTATGCCACTGCAGGTTGTTTTCTGCTATATAAACTGTTCATACAGCAGGAAATATTTCACCGTGATTTTTTCAGGACGAGGATAGTAATTCTATAATATTTAGTTTCTTGAAATTTAGATGAATATAAATCCTAACCTACTTCACTAGTGGCGGAGAAAGAGGGCTATTACCCACAACTTTTGTCCCTGCAGACACGGGCGCCGACTTGTCAAATTATTGGGGGAGCTCTGATCACTGAAATAAATTAACGAATGATTCACTCCCTCCCTTTTTTAAGTTTTGGCCTCAGTGTTGCTCACGAGACGAGGCATGTTCCGTCTCGTCTCATAAAAGGAGATGGGACAAGTGAACGTTTTCGAAATGAGATGGGACAGAAGAAAAAGTTCGTCTCTTATCATGGCAGGTTGGGTGATACTTAGATTGTGTAGTTGGTGGTAGTGTTTGTGTGTGTGGGGGGGATGTACTCCTGCACCCCGACTTCGAATACAGCTTGTAGTTATTCATCTTCATTGTAGCGATTAGCCAAAAGTGGGAAGAAATGTGATGTTAGAGATGATAATTAATAAATAAATTATAATAAATTAACCATGCGTTCTCATCGTTGCGGTTAAACAAAGTGACGGAAAACCAACGTAAAAGTAGGCTAAATACAAAAATTTGCAATATATATATTAACTGAAGAAAACTTTCATTTACTGCAGGAAATTGAAAAATTCACCGTACCTTTTTATACCGTATCACCTCTTATATTGCTGAAATTGGCGTGTAAACCAGTGTGTTCTAAAAGTATTATCTTAAAATTTGTGAAGAAAATATTATGACGAAAATAACTGTAATTCCAGAAAAGGCATTCCTATAATATTAAGTTCTTGCCAGTCAGAACTAACTATGTATTCGCAATGAACAAGGCTGTTCACGTGTTCATCCATTGACTGTCCCAAGGTTTGCTTTGTCACCCTAATGGGAAAACCCTCTACCGAGTGGCTGAATTATAGTAAATACTACTATACTGCTAGGGCATAATTCATCTCCAAGAAATGGAGCACAGATTTTTGCACTGGAAGTTGTAAGATACTTGTTTTACACAGTAACAAGTGAATTTTCTGTCGCTTCCGCGGCTCATGCTAACTTGTCGGGACGAGCAGAAGCCCCGCCTGCACGCATTTCTAAGTGATGACGTCAGAGGACCTCCTGTCTGTGGAGAGGACGTTTTCAAATCCGTGACGTAGTAGGTGAATTTCAGCGGTGTTTGAAGGCGTGTTTCTCGAGAACCGAAACAAATATCGCCGAGATATTTTGCACATCTCATGTTTGTGTCATTATCTGTAAAATGAATGGATTTAAAACGTTTTTCATGTCAAAGTGGAAATGTCCATTTACTGGGAAAAGGTTGATTTTGTTTTGTTTAAAACATGTTTAAAACATGTTTTTTTAAACTCATGTTTAAAACTATGTTTAAAACAAAAAAAACATGTTTTAAACAAAAAAAACCAGTTTGTTTTGTTCTTTTTTAAAAAAACACAAATTTTGCCAACCCTGTTTCATGGTAATATATATTTATCTCTCGAAAAATAAAGGAAGCAGACTCGTGCATTCATCGTAATTTTCTTTGCCGAATTACAGTATTATATCCCCATACCAATCTTCTGTTAATTTCGTTTTCCCTGATTTATTAACAAATTTCATTTTGTTGATTCCACGGGGTGGGAACACATGAAAACTTTTAATTTGTTCTGACCCATAAAACGATTTAGAGCAAAAAAGAAACCTGAACAGTAGACCTTACTCTCTCGCATATTCCCCATGCTTTAAACGACTTCAACGCAACGTATCCTACTTACAGTACTTCCTGAAAATCCCACCAGATGGCATATTGGTTAATTTTAATCGCGATTAGAACTCCCTATTCCGAACCGCTTGGGATTTCAGAACATGTGGCCGGGACGTGAAGAAATTTATTAGATTTTAAGAACTTTCAGACACCTCGATGAAACATTAAGAATTAAATAACTTTTAAACACATCCTTTGGATTTTCACATATGTGATTTAAGCATATGTGGCGTAGGTCGGCTGTGTACGGGACATAAATGTTTGTATGGAAGGCGATTTTTTTGAAATCGCAATTTCCCGACCAACTTCTTCTCTATATTTGTGGAATAGAAATTGCCATTTTCAAGGAATTTGATTTGTTGACAGTGGCGGCGAGGGGGGCAATTGCTCCACACTTTTCGTCACTTTTGCCCCCGCACTATGCTAAACCTTATCTACAAACGGAAATATACTGTCTTTGCCCCACCAGTTTTGGAATCCAATCGCCGCCACTGGTTGTTGACATCAAGAGTTGACCATATTTTTAAATACGGGCCAATTTTTCGTGATCCTGCATACCCAACATGCCCCACCCTACTAACTTGTAAATATATTAAAAAATATTTGGGCAGCAATTTTTTTATGTTTTTGCAACTCAAAATTAATTTCACTCTACCATTTGACAACTGATTGTTGGCTGCTTACACTCCGTGCTAAGATTTACCTCGTCTGTGCTGCTACCTATTCTATGCTGCTACTCCGCAAAAATAAACTTCACAAAATTTGCACGTCTGTTGAGGTTTTCTGGACGCTTCCAACTCTTGGCTACATGGTCAATCAATTTGTAATATGGAATTATAAGTTTTCTATTTTTTTCATTTGTTGTTCCCTCGTCATAAATAACAATGAATAGGCTAGAAACTACTTGGTATTAATATGGTCGATAAATTAAAGTATAATCTAATTCGATCCTTTTATGATGACAAGCTCTTTGTGTCTTCATTTGACTATCGAATTTTGTTCGATATAATAGGTCGATGTTGTGGAAGTTTTGTTAATGGCATCGTGTAAGCTTTCGCTTCAATAACTTGGTTTTGTTATTCTAGTGATTCGTGATAGAAACCTGTGCAGTGGGAATATATTCTTAAACATTAAAAATGGCCAATGAAATTTTACAAAGACCTGAACTGCGAACTGTGACTTAGCTCTTTTTATGTGAGATATTAGATGAAGTGAATGTTTACGCCATGACAGCTAACCTGTTTGGCGTTGGGCTTGTCCAATTCCCGAATGACTGTTTTGCATTGCGTATACAATAAAGAAACAAGATATCTATTGGTACGCATTCAGACATTATTAACAAGGCATATTTAGTACATAGGTAACATTTGAGTACATGCTAGAATTAGAAATCGGGCAAGTACGTTACATAAGGTGGATATGGAATGTTAATGTTGATCCGTAGAGCGCAAAGTTTAGTAGTTGTGATTGTGCAGAAGTGGGATGTTTTGGTCAACATTAGTCTTGCTTTTTCAGTTTAATGGTACGTAGGAGTCTCAAACCTTTTGTTAAGATGTGTGTGTAGTGTGCAATAATTTCCCTGCGACACTCAAATGTGGTGTAACTGAAATTTGTCAGAATTGCCAATAATTGATTCATATTTTGTTTTGATTGGAGTTTGAAAGGCCTAAGGTTTGTTTGTTTTCGCACGTTACAATTGAGACATGATTCGAGTTGACCTTCCCCGGTATTTTACAGAGAAGGTCATCTGTCGAAAAAATATAGTTTGTGATTGTAGAATAAAAATATTACGCAAATATTGGGCGGAATAGTGAAAACTTTAATGAATGGTCACTTAAATTTTATGACAAACTTTGGTAACACAAAATATCAGATTTTAATGTGTATCCTATATAACGAACTGTTACCCAAACTTTTTTATAAATGGGTAGGCTATTCTAATTCAAGATACTTGTGGAAAGATACTAAATTACCTAAGAATTTGTTACATTTCATGAGTCACTGGTGAGGAACACAGTTTGCTCACATGCAAAAATGCAGTGAAAATTAAATACTACATGTTCCATCTGTTGTGAAACACTGTTGGTTTTTGGTGGTTTTCTTGATTGAGAGTTGGTTTTTTTAAATTCTTTTTTATAAATTTTGAACCAATAGGAGATAGTGGGAGTATTGGAATTTTGCGCTCTCTACATCCAGCACCATTGTTAGATCATCGTATACTTACCATTCCATTTTTCTGCCTCTCGCCACACGTCAATTATATTGCACATCTCTTTTATATATTACTAATTTCACTTCAACCCAGTAAAAGAACAATGCTTGTACAGCACTTACAGTGGTCATTTTGGCCCAAGTTCCTTTTTTGCGAATAAGGTTTTGTTCAATATATGCTTTTGTGGTTAGATGAAGCAGGGGTACTAATTTACTATCCTTCGGACACATTTATTTATTTGTAGAGAAGAAACTACTTACCGTAATAAGTTCCTGTAGCATTGTCGAACATCGGGAAGGTGTTTTGTGTGATTTGGGAATGTTTCAGAGCTGAAATTCATGTTCTTCGTTGAAAATTAATTCTCCGACGGAGATAGCGTTTGGCGCGTACATCTTCCGACACCATCACGTTCGTACACCTTCGTACACCATCACCTTCGTACACCGTCGTGACTATCATGACGTGTCGTGATTGTGTTTTGTTGGTATCCAGTGTTTCGAACTCCCTGCGTTTGCGACGAGAGTTAGAACTGTGGATCGAGGGTTTGGAGAATGACGTGTGGTGGGTGTGTTGTAAAGTTTGTGCCGGGTGTGGACAAACCATTGGCGCGTGGATAGGTTAGTAGGGCCACGCAAAGGTTTCAATAGTTAAAAAGATAGCCCCACGAACCATTGGCCCTAGCCCCACGAACCATTGGCGCTAACCCCACAAACCATTGGCGCGTGGATAGGTTAGTAGGCCACGCAAAGGTTTCAATAGTGAAAAAGAAAGCCCCACGAACCATTGGCGCTAGCCCCACAAACCATTGGCACGTGGATAGGTTAGTAGGCCACGCAAAGGTTTCAATAGTGAAAAAGAAAGCCCCACGAACCATTGGCGCTAGCCCCACGAACCATTGGCACGTGGATGGGTTAGTAGGCCACGCAAAGGTTTCAATAGTGAAAAAGAAAGCCCCACGAACCATTGGCGCTAGCCCCACGAACCATTGGCGCGTGGATAGGTTAGTAGGCCACGCAAATATTTCAATAGTGAAAAAGAAAGCCCCACGAACCATTGGCGCTAGCCCCACGAACCATTGGCGCGTGGATAGGTTAGTAGGCCACGCAAAGGTTTCAATAGTGAAAAAGAAAGCCCCACGAACCATTGGCGCTTGCCCCACGAATCATTGGCGCTAGCCCCACAAACCATTGGCGCTAGCCCCACGAACCATTGGTGCGTGGATAGGTTAGTTGAGTTAGGTTGGGATACATAGTTAAAATTTGGTGTCAGAACGCGAAAAATAAAGTTAGAAAGAAATAGATCTGATTAAGTTTGTTGACGGGCATTTCTTGGGTTCCGAAGGTTGAAACACTGCATAACAATTGAAAATCGAGAAAAAACAAGGCCGATGCGTCATTCCTACGCGTTATTATTTACGAAGGTGTGCGCGCCATGTTGTGTGTGAGGCAAACGGAAAGGTAGGAGGAAGAAGTAGTCGTAAGGTGAAAAATTGCTCTTAGTTTCATGAAACCAACGTCAATACACGTTCAGGAATGTTCCGCGAAGCAGATACGTAAGTTTGAATGTCAAAAATTTGGCAAAAGAGAAGCCGGGCGCGCAATTATGTAGGAAGGTGTACTCGCGATATTGTGTCTCAGGCAAGGGAAAACACCTACCAGAAAGACGTTCTGGTAATGTGAAAAATTGCAATTAATTTAATCAAAACAACGTTAATACACCTTCAGGAATGTTCCGCGAAGCAGATACGTAAGTATCAATGTCAAAAATTGACAAAACCAAAAAAATAGAGGTGTCCGAAGGATAGTAAATTTTTACCGAAGCAGGTTAGGTTTGGTTCCCTTAGCATTAAAATAAAGTTCGTAAATGCATTCTACTAAGGTTCCGATTTACTTCTACATTCATTCCCATGCTTCTACAATATTTACTGTCGCTTGTCGACGGAGAATATCTTGTCCATGAGAAGTGCATAAGGTAATTTTGAAGTTTTTTTTTTTTTTTTTAAACGTATTTCGAGTCCAAACAGTGCTCATTACTTTTGAGGAAGGTTCAAATTTCATGTGACAATGATTTCAAAATTCTACGATAATTAGTCTTTGTGCTAAAGTAGTTTTCACGTTCAGAAGACACAACAGCGCGTATGGAGAAACCGTACAGTGTTGCCAATAGAGCGCTATCTCAAGTCGCCGGGAAATGATGAGCTTCCTTCACAATGTAGGTGTTACATATTTTATATGTAGCCTATAATGATAATTATATGTAATTATTAATATTAATATTATACTGTGAACATTACAGTTCATTAGCATGTCATTTTCCCATTAGATTTAATTTAATACACAGGCACATTTAATATTCATTCGCCTTTCTCTGTAATTATTTCATAGAATAACATTGAGATATGGTAATGTGTTACATATATATATGTATATTCATTCATTCATTCATTGTTTTCTGCCTAATTGGCAGGTTTTTCACTGCAATCTCCAGCTTTCCCTGTTCTCTGCCTTACGCTTCGTAATAGCATACGACCCAGTTACTTTAATATCATCCATAAGCTGATATCTCTTTCTTCCACGGACTTTTCTTCCTTCAACCATTCCCTCCAAGGCATCTCTTAGCAGGCAGTTTCTTCTTAGACAGTGTCCTAACCAGTTTCTTTTCCTCTTCTTGATGGTCTCCAGTATAGATCTTTTTTCACCAACTCTATTGAGTACGGCTTCGTTTCTTACCTTGTCCGTCCATTTTACATGCTCCATTTTTCGCCATGTCCACATTTCAAAAGCTTCGAGTCGTTTCTCTTCATTTCTTCTCAACGTCCAGGTTTCTGCACCATATAGTGCTACACTCCACACAAAACATTTCACTAATCTCTTCCTTAGACCTATGTCCATGGGTCCACAAAAAACATTTTTTCTTCTATTGAAAGCTTCTTTTGCTATTGCGATTCTCATTTTCACTTCTTGGTTGCAGCTCATGTCACTGCTTATAGTGCATCCGAGGTACTTGAAGCTATCCACTTGCTGGATTCTTTCACTGTTTGCTCTCACATTAATATTCCTTGGTTTCCGTCCTATAACCATTGCCTTTGTCTTCTTTACATTAATCTTCATCCCATACTGCTCACAGCTGCTGTTTAACTCTTCTAACATACTATTTATGGTTATTTCATCCTCAGCGAATAATGCCATGTCATCAGCAAATCTTATGCAGTTTATTCTTCTTCCTCCCAATTTGACACCTCCTGTGCCCTGGAAACAAGTTTTCACTATATCTTCTAAATAGATATTAAACAAAGTAGGCGATAGGCAGCATCCTTGTCGTACTCCTCTTCCAATTTCACAGCCTTCTGTCATTTCGTCTCCTGTTCTCACTTTAACTCGTTGATTCATGTATAAGTTGCTTAGAAGTCTTCTCTCTTTCCAATCTACACCAATTTTCTTCAGAATGTCTAAAAGTTTAACCCAATTCACTCTATCAAAGGCTTTCTCCAGGTCTACAAATACTACAAACACCTCCTTTCCTTTCTCTAAATATCTTTCCCCAATGGTCCTCAGTAAACCAATTGCATCCCTTGTACCTCTTCCTTTCCTGAAACCAAACTGTTCTTCCTCTAACTCGCCACTGACCTTCGAGTATAGGCGTCTGTTCAGAATTCTTAGAAGAATTTTTGCCGAGTGAGATATCAAGCTGATTGTCCTGTACTCAGAACATTTTCTGGCATTGCTTTTCTTCTGCAGAGGTACCAAAACAGTCTCCGTGAAATCTTGTGGCCAATCCCCTTTCTCATAGATTTCATTGCATAAGTGCAGTATTTCTCTTTTTCCATCTCCCAGGCATTTGATAAGTTCAACAGGAATTTCATCAGTGCCCGTTGCTTTCCCATTCCTCATTTCTTTGAGTGCTTGCTCAAATTCTTCATTCAGGATATAGTATCCTTTCTCATCATCAGGCACGTCGTCTTCATTTTCTACATTCAGACTGTCTGGGCGATTCTCTTTCTGGTAGAGCTCTTCAATGTACTTTCCCCACACATTCGATATTCCTTTTTTGTCTGTGATTTCACATCCTTCCTCGTCTTCTATCATCCACATTGTTTTCCATTTCTTCTTTTGGAAGCCCAAGCAGTTTACTTCACGATACATCAAGTCATACCTTCCTCTTTTTTCCAGTTCTTCAATTTCTTCACATTTTTGTTTCATCCATTGTTCTTTTGCCCTGTCAGTTTCTCTTCTTAGCTGGTTATTCAGTATCTTGTAATTATGTCTTCCCTCTTCTGTATTTACATTCTTCCATTTTCTCCTTTCCTCCATTTTTTCCAGCATACTTTCAGTAATCCATGGTTTCTTTGCACTTTTCCTTTCCCTGTAGCCTATTGTTTCATCCACTGCCGTCTGTAAGCAGCTTTTTATTCCATCCCACATCTCATCCTTATTGTTACAACTAGCTTTAAACTTATTATAGTTTCCTTGGAAATGTTCTGCAAATTTTTGTCTTTCGTCTTCTTCCCTTAGCTTCTCTAAGTGGGGTTTCTTGCTCACCTGGTTTTGGGTTATCTTCTTCAATGTAAGATTGATTTCTCCTATTAGCAAGATGTGGTCTGAATTAATGTCAGCTCCTGGCAATGTCTTCGCATTTTTCAAACAATTTCGAAATCTTTCTTGTACCAGTATGTAATCTATCTGGTATCTTTTACAATCTCTTGGACATATCCAGGTGTACCTCCTTCTCTTATGTTGCTGGAACAGTGTGTTTCCAACAATTAGGGAGTTTCTTTTACAGAAATTTACCAGGCTTTCCCCTCTCTCATTTCTCTCGCCTTATCCATATCTTCCTACTGTACTTCCATCCTGCCTTTCTCCTACTACAGCATTCCAATCACCCATTACGATAATGCACGAACCCTTTCTCTCTTTTTCCATCAATTCCTCTATCTTCTCATAGTTTTCCTCCACTTCTTCTTCTGACAACCCACTATGTGGCATATACACTTGAATTAACACTAAGTCTTTCTTCTTTCCTTGAAGTTTCACCATTATAATCCTGTCATCCACATAACGCACTGCTATAACTTTATGTTTCACACGTGGTCCTAGCACTATTCCCACACCACGGTTTCCTTGTTGATCACCTCCAGAATAAAACATCTTGAACTCATCACTCACTATTTCACCATTTTGTTCCCACCTCACTTCTGATATTCCCATAACATCTACTTTGTTTCTTCTCATTTCTGCCTTCAAGTTTTCTAGCTTTCCCGACTGTAACAGAGTTCTGACATTCCACGTTCCAATCCTTAATCTTACCTTCTGTTTGCTTCTCTTTTCCCCATCAGTGTCCTTTGTCATAACGTGTCCTTCCCAGACATCCCCCTCCCGGACATCCGAATGGGGGGCTAGTTTACGTCCGGAATATTTTGCCTTGGACTGACTCATCATGATTGCAGTTTTTCTAGTATACATACATATATACATACATACACAGGGTGTCATTTTAATGGCGCCCACGGACCACATATTCGTGTAGAGGACATCAAAACAAACAACTTTTCTCAGTAACATTTTTCTCGTTGGTGCGTCGATTCGACGCTGCAGTCGTTCAAAAAAGACCGTTTTGCCGCCTGGATGCTGGCAACCCAACACAACATTTGATCGTAACTGTGACGTCATTTCCTGCAGCGAAACAGCGCACGGCAGGGTTGCAAGGAACACACAAATTTTGTGAAAATTGACAAACTACCAATCACATGATTAGATGTAAAACGAATCGAGAAATGCGTCCAGTAGACCGAACATCATAATCTACCAGCCAGAAGATCAGCAGTCATCTCACGGGAAGGGTGAAGTGAACCAACGGTATGAGAAATGGTAAAAACGTATTCAAAATGAAGTGTCAATATCGGATTTAGTCTCAGTCTATGTGTCAAATATCAACGAGAATACATTTTATTGAACTTACAGCTTACATGTGGCTGTTTACGCCCAGCTACATATTTGCAAATCTCGTTGCAAGGTTGATATCTATAGGTTTGTGTCCAGATGCCCTGTGGTACTTTTGTGCTGATAACGGATGTATCCGAGGTTCACGTTGTTACATTACGGCTAAAACACGTACAACACAGTAACAATCTAATTATGAATCAGTAGCTAATATACTGCCCTGTTCACAGTTGCAAACTATTACATGTGTATCCGGTGAGTAGATAAACACAGTCGTCGGATAGCTTGTATTACTACTACTTATATCCCTGTATTTTCAACCATTTTTGTCACTTGCCTCATAATGTCCTGAATTATATTATGTGTTGCTTAACTTTGGCATTTTGAGTTCTTTCATTTCTATTTTGTCATTTGTTCAGTGTGTCACAGACAACTAGTATCAGAAGGACGAAGTGGATAAACTAAATTGTAGATGCCAACTCGGTAACTAGATTTGCAAATATTTGACATGTAAGCTGAGACAAAATTCGATATGACCACTTCCACTTGAATTCTATTTTCTTTCTACCAATTTTCGTATCGTTTGTTTACTTCCTATTAGGTTAAAGAACGTGTTTTCTCATTTCCTTTTATGGTACATAATGTGGCTGATTGTAACTATGTCATTTTTCAGAGAATATGAGTGTTCCTGGCAACCCTGGAACGCATCGCTCCACGACGGGATATGACGTCACAAATGCAATCAAATGTTGTGTGTGGTTGCCAGCATTCAGGCGGCAAAACGGTCTTTTTTGAACGACTGTAGCACCGAAATGACGCACCAACGAGAAAAATGTTACTGAGAAATGTTGTTTGTTTTGATGTCCTCTATATGTTTCCGTGGTCCGTGGGTGCCATTAAAATGACACCCTGTATATATATATATATATATATTCATTATTGTCTATGAATTTATGTGTACATTGGAAACTGAAAGGTGATCTTCATTTCAGTATTAATGTCGACAGTAATGTAAACAAAAACAACGTGTATTTGCGACAGCACTAATGTTACTCACAACAGCAGCATTGGAAATAATTGTAAATTATTAACTTTAAGTAATTGCAATTCTATTATAACAAACTGAATGAAGTTAATATTTTTACTGAATGGAAATAAAATAATAACTCGAAAACTTGGTGGTGATTAGCTGGAATGCTGCGGTGAGTCTGCTCAAGATGGCCAGACAACGTCCCCTTACTTCGTGCGTGGTTCGGGTTAAAAAGAAACTCCAAATGCATGGAAGTAATGTTTCTGGGAACCTTTGAGTGGTTATAAAAGATAATTTCATTATTTTCTTCACAACTTCGTCGCTGGAAGTTTTTACAGAACAAAAAAATGGCCAGCGACGACATTTTCTACTGCACGAATATAAAAAAATCTCCACATACTTTATTTGAATATTTTTTAATGCAATTATGCTTTAAAGTATTATAAATTCTGAGCACCACCATCAGCTATGACAATTAAAACACAGTGTCAATTTTTTTCATAATGAATGCTTCAATTTTATGGCATGTTGCAACGTTAGGAATGAAAACAATGTAAAAATTTTTTTTCACAGAAAATTTGCGTTTTTAATTTATCTAAAAATATGTAAACAAGTTACCACTTTTTTGTGCTCACCATCGTATTCTCTACAAAATTTCCTGCGAAACTGCAGGAACCGATTTTACGTAAGCTAAATTTGTAAATCTAGAAATTTCACAACAGCACGCTCGTATTTCCCATAAGAAAAGCATTGTCCATAAGAGCCCATTGTGTCTTCTGAACGTGAAAACTACTATAGGATAAATCATGAAACAATTGTAACCGTTATTGTCATTTTTTTATCCTACCTTTTGTATTTATGCTCAGCCTATCTATAAAGAACCCACTTTACATTGAACTCAACTTTGTGACTGTACCTAGGAAAACATTATGTAGACCTGATATCGCTTAGAAGAAGCAGATTTCTGTGCTATGGTCATTATGATTTTTTAAAAGCAAAAAGACCTTTAAGTTGAAAGGTATGCATTAACATAGGAAGGGGAAAAGATGTAGAATGGATGCCAGATGAAGGAAACAGGAAATAACAGACAAAAACTAGTGAAATGAATTGTCAACCACTGCTTTTTATCTGTAGTTTCCTGTTTCATTCAATGTTGTGCAGAGGATTTTAGGGATGGAAAGGGAAATGTTTCGAGCATAGCTAACATATTTACTAAGTATGTAGTTCAGCTGACATAATTAGTTTGTGTCTTAAGTCGTATTTTTTTTATTTCTTTGTGTAATCATTCTTATCATATTTCCTTTTGTAGTAACATTTCCTGCCATGTTTGCAAAGTGTGAGTAAATAAGTAAATCCATATTCTACTGCATAAATCAATGGTTACATTAATACATTAAAGATGAGAGAGACTTCCTGTCCATAGTGTGCTTCTAAGTATCAGAAACACTCCTTTGAACATCAGAAAATATCATACATTGTTGTTTTGCCACTTTATCTATCTCGAGGCCTCCCTAATGGCATAGTGGTATGTCATTGCCTTGTAATCAAGCGGTCCAGGGTTCAATACGTGATGGAAGCACATAGTGGTTCTGATCCCACTTTAAACTGTAGGTCCATCCCTGATTAGCCTATCTGTGCATAAACTGAACTTACAACAAAACGATTCCAGCTCTTATCTCTCTGTGTTAATCATAATTAGTAGAGTGCATTGTAACCTGACACATGAATAGATTGTCTTGGGTTATCGACCAGGTGAGTCGTCACTCTCATCTTCAGGGTTGAACACTTCAACCTTGAAGATGAGAGTGGCGTTAGCTCTCGAAAGCTTGGAATATTTTCTGCAACTCACCTGGTTGATATCCCGAGAGAATCTATTCATCGTTCGTCGCCAGGAAAGCTTCAAGTCTTACTTCAACTTGACACATACTTTAGAGGTCATGAATCTTCCGAGTATTGTCTACCCTGAGTTATTTTTCATGGCTTTTTTTATTGCAAAGATTTCATCTTTTTGTCTTGCAATTTTCTCAAATCAGTGAACCAATGCTTGTTTTACAGCATTTCCCTCTCATTCAAAATATAAGCCACATCTAGTTCGTTACGCACTTTAACACCGACATGTCTACTTCATTGATTTGTTGTCTTGCATCGTTTACAATACGTTCTGGAGCAGTGTAATGTGTGTGGTCGCGTGGTGCATGCTAACTAATCAAATAAATATTTAAAACAGCAGACAGGCATTTGGCGAATCTTCTAAATTAAACATCACTTTGCGTCTACTTGGTTCAACATTTTCTTGCACCAACGTGACACTGGGATCCACCTGCATTGCACATAGTGCTGCGAACTAGTTTTCTTTCCTGAATTTTAATTACCCAACTTGCACCATGTAGTTCATAGTGAGTCATCAATTTATGGCTTTATTTGTCAAAAAAATGTACTCTTGTCCAAAATATCCAACTCTCGTTAGGACAATTTGTACCTAATTATATTTTAAAGTGTTGAATTGTTAAAGTTATCAGTAGCTCTGTGTATAATCAGTTGATTACTTATTATTTTTCTATTACAGGACATCCAAGTTAGATTAACAATTAAAGTTTACCATCAGTCATTGTGACTGATTACACTCAAGATTTTCCAGCTTGGAGAATTTGTTGAAGTCAGCACGATGAATGCTGAACAACATGCTTTACCTACATCAACAGCTGGACCGTCTGAGGTAAGTCTTAAAATATTTAAAAATAGTAACTCATACTCTATGTGGTTATGTTTAGCATAATGTTTGTATGTAGGTGTGTGTATATATATGATGGCTGTCAAATGATAAACTAATACTCATGATCTGCTCCTGGTTGTTACAAGCGAACAGTTGCTCCAGTCGAGCAGCCAATTTCTAACCCCACCCTCGCCCGACAGCAGCACCAGAAGCAACAGTACTATGGCCCAAGTATTAAAAAGGTTAATGTTTTTACAATTTTAAGTCCATATTATCTGCATATTTTTGGTGAAAATAACGGTATGCCTTGAGATGACCGGACCCCTCTCCGATTTTCTTCATATTTGACATAGTCACTAATTTAGGTCCCCTAATCATGAATCTGAAGTTAAAATTTGTCGGAAACGTCTAGAAATTGCAAACTATTGACGCTAGCCTCACGAACCATTGGCACTAGCCCCACGAACCATTGGCACGTGGTTAGGTTAGTTTCGGTTAGGTTAGGCAAACATAGTTAAAATTTCGTGTCGTGGTAATATCAGGATCTAGAAATTGCAAATAATTGCGAACCATTGACGCCAGCCCAACGAACCATTGGGACGTGGTTAGGTTAGGCAAACATAGTTAAAATTTGGTGTCGTGGTAGTATCAGGAATATATATATTTGCTTGTGAAACAAAAAATTTCACAAAAATCGATGGTTTCCATTCCGAAAACTAACGCCTTATTTCAGCTTATTTTGCAATTTCTAGACGTTTCCGGCAAATTTTAACTTCAGATTCGTGATTAGGAAGCCTCAATTAGTGAGTATGCCAAATATGAAGAAAATCGGAGAGGGGTCAGGTCATCTCAAGTCGTTCCAAAATAACTAAGTATGTATTAACATATTTAGCACATTTTTACTGCATATAAACCTCTTTCCTGGTCATCACTCATCATTGCCATTAGCCAAAAGTGGAAGAATAGCCACGCTAAACAACAAAAATACTAATGTCCTTGTAATTCCATTAATGTGGAAAAGTGGAAATGCAGTGCAAGCTAACTAAAATACAGTACTACAGCAATGCTGGTCGTATAGAACATAGTTTCATGGTAAATACGAAGTATGTTATATTTATCTCTTGGCAGCCATCATGCATGTTGCAAGCATGAGAATCTCTTTGTTATGGGTAGCATTTTCTTTTCTGTTTTATAACGTTTTAATTCATTATTTTTGTAGCATTAAATATGAGATGTATGAATTGATTTACATAATTTATATTTAGTACATTATGTGTTGAATTCAATAAATAGAGGCAGACAAAAGTGGCTTCTGATATCAGAGTTGATGTCAACACAGTTGATGGTTTGTCAGTACATGATAGTGTAATTCTAAATTCTAGTAATGTAGCTATACAAGAAATCTTGGTTCAGGCATCTTAGTCTAAATATTGTGTTAAGACGAATGATCTGGTGAGCTTTGCCCAAAATCTCCAGATATTTTCGTCAATCTTCACATGTCAACTGGACATAACATATTCATTATGTAAGTCTTCAGTTCTTCTATCATTCGTTAGGGAATCACAGAAATTAAAGCATTTTAAGCACAACTTTTACCATGTTTTTTTATCCCAGTTATATTACCTCCAGAAACACAGGCAGTGGTGTGTTAAAAGTGAAAGTGGACTAAGGAGTTAAATATCTCATTTTCCGACAGTCCGAACTGTTTTAACAAAGGATGTATCTTGTTGAAATTCTTTATATTTGAAATAATTATTCAGATAATGATAGCAGAGTAGACTTTTGATTTGGTTCATTACGATTGCAAGTTTTTGTTACACTCAAACCAAGTACTCCCACTATCGCAAAGGTAATCAATTTTACAGGTAAACTGAGAACTTTATTTTAAGTGCAGTAATGTATTGCCACATTTTTCATCGCTTAAAACATGAAGGATGAGTTATTCACGTTACAGAACAACTTTAGGTTTGAAAGTTGAAGGCATTTGAATTTTTAACATGCAATGAAAATAGTGACATTGCATGCGATTTTGGAAAGTTTCAAAATGATACATCACAGTCAGACTTGAAATTGATTCTGGCTTACGATCTAAAAATGTTATTATTAGTGAAGAAAGAAACAATGTTATGGTTACCGCCACCATATTTATCATATATAGTAATATTATACCTGAATCACACATGGCTAGATTTCTTGAGGGATTTTCAAGTTGTGCTTGGACTAGTGTGATATTTGCTCACCTGCTAGTTTTCATTTCACGATGATACTCGTTGCCATACTTGTAGACTTTTGTTCCCACAAGGCATTGCACAGACGAGCGACTTGAATAAGAATGTTGTAGGAGAATACCTATTGCTGCTATTTCCCTTACGATTGCCAAAATTAAAGTAAAGCATGTGCTAGAAATTGGCTTAAAATAAAGTATGTTAGTCATGGTGTTCTCATCATGCTTTGAATCAACTCTGATATGTATTTATAAATGATATTCGCAAGATTCAAATACATATAATGACAGGTTTCATAAAAAAATCAATCGTAAATATTAATTAACACAAATGCACCTAATTTCTGTTACTGTTTTTTATCGAGAAGCAAACAAACACTCAAAAAAAGCTCTTTTCCTCACCAAACTCCCAGATTATCTTTACATGAGCAAACTTTCGCTGTGATTGGCTCTTGCCACAACATCTAGTCCACATACAGCCGGGCAGCCATGTTGCCAGTCCAGCACCAACCAGGGCATTCCTACTGGAAATCCAGTTCCGTGTGATTCAGCCTTTAGAAATAAAGTTGCAAAGAAAGAGTAAAATTTGATTCTTTCTCACACCAACAGTTTAGATATATAGAGTGCAATATATCAGCTCAGACTAATTTACGTATTTCAACATTACCTGCCTACCTACCACATTTTGCTCCAAGATATTCACATTTATTTGTGTAATTGTAATAATAGTAATACAACTTGGGAAGGGATAGTCAATGGTACTACATGGAATGTGCTGATAAAGACTTGTTTGTCAGCATGATTGCCAATAATTTTACAAATCCAGAGGTATAATGATAAGGTATATGTCTAATGTGCAGATTTCCCTTTTTTTTCTAAGGCAATATTCCTCCTAGTAGCGAACAAAAATGTTGAGTGAAGGGGTGAAATAATCTTTCAGGTTCTGCATAGAGTGTTTGTACAATATACAAAGGACTATGCATAAATATTTCATTTCTTTGTTACAAGTTCATATTCAATTCCTTTAATTAACCCCCATGCCGAAGTGGTTAGCACATGGCGCTACGACACCAGGAGTCTCGGGTTTAAATCCTGGCCTGCGCATGGATGTTTGTGAGTGTCCATTCATCAATTTCATCATATCATCATCCCCATCTTTGCAAATTACCCGTAAGTGGCACAAAAAGCAATGTAAAATAAAGCAAATCAAAAAAATCAATTCCTTTAAAATTGAAGACCAGTTTTCAAATATAACTTTGCCTTCAAATTAATAATGATGATGTGTTGTTTTCAAATTTTTACTTGGGATGGGACAGATTATTGATCTCCTATTGGTATATGATGATGTAGGCACAGAGAAATTGCTGATAATTGTTACAAATCTAGTATGTTTATTAATAATCTGTAATTTTGTGCAACATTTTGCCATTTTTGTTATTTTTTTTAAAATATAAAGTGTAATTTGTATACCCTGGTTTTGTAAAGGGGAAGTGTAAATATGCAGTTTTTCGAAGGAAAAATTCATTGCACTCTCCCAAGAACATGCATTAATTAAGGAGGTTACTGGTCCATAGAATGCTCACAATATACATCAGATTGGTAAAGTATCAGTTATCTGTAGTTTGTTGGCAAATATTTAAAATAAGTTAATTCGTTTTTACCAACCTTTATGATGAAGTGGTTAGTTTGTGTAACATATTGTAAAATAGAAAGAACAAAGGCACAAGTCATGAACTTTATTTAAATCTTAGAAGATACTTTTACCTTATTCATAAGACATTCTCTTCACCATAATTAAACTGGAGATGTGGGAAAGCCAAATAAAATGACAACAATGCAAATTAATTTTGCATCACAAGTGTACTGCATTATTTTGGTAAAGAATATACTAGGATATACTCATCACAGGTCACCCGTTGAATCTCAATCATATCAGACTGGGATGCCTGCTAAGTGTATTTACTTTAAGAAAACTAACAGCATGCCAAAAAACAAAACACAAACACTTGTTTCTTGATATTTGTGAATGTTTTCAAAATTTGTACATCAGCCCTTGTTGCAGGAACCTGCCCACTCTTCAGTGCAGCGACACACGGAGGGTGCAACGGACTTGAGAGTGGGGACGGCTGTTGCTCTTTCCAGCGTTGCCAAATATTGGGTGCTAACAAACCTGTTTCCTGCACCTATTCCGCAGGTGTCCGTTTATGGGCTGCACAGGGTAAAGACACTTCTTATACTAAGTACTCAGATTATTTATTAAGTTAATTAGGACGTAATTAGTTGCAAACTAACTGCAGTGATGGTTGATGGACTTTTGTCTGCCTCCATGAGATCCTGACTGAGCTTTTATGTTATGTTTTAAGCCTTGGCAAACAATGTAGATTTTTGAATGCACAGAGATGTTGATGTGCTTATTTTGTGTGTGTATGCGATGGTAGTAAGCATTGAGCATAAGTGACAAGAATTGGTGTATATTCTGCTTTTTTTTATATGAAAAATGTTTTGTTTTTTCCTTTGTTTGCGATTGAATACATATATATCTAAATCTGAAATTCCGTTGAAAGCAAGTGTCTGGAAATCATGTGTGTTTTGCAGTAAAAAATGAAAATGTGCATGCGTTGTATCTTGATAAAGTCATGTTTTGATACATAACCAACATTCGAACAACAAACACACCTTGATTATGTGCTATGGTTTGCAGACTTAAAACAAAAGGAACAATTTACATCTTTCATTGTAAATACAAAAGGGAGATAAATCTGTTCTATATTGATGTTAACATGTCAATAAAATTACCATTCATTTTACTGATATAATTTATCTGTAAAAAGTCTGTAATTTAGTGCAAATTGCCATTTTATTTTATGGACGTAACTATAATTCTTATGCACTATCACGCTACAATGCCAGGGGTCCAGAGTTCGAATCCTGGCCTGGTCATGGATGTTTGTGAGTGTTCATTCAACAATTCCATCATATCATAGCCGCTGTGGCTCAGTCGGTCCCTGGCTGGTTCAAATCCGGGAACTTTTCTAACATTGGAAATGGCCCCGGCTTCCACCCAGCGTCGAATGACATGGGTACCTGGAGGATACCCTGGAGGGGGAGGGGGTAAAGGCAGTCAGGGGCATGATGCTGATCACATCACCCCCACTCACGACCAGATCAAGAAAGTGTGGGGCGTTACCCCACAGCCCCTATACACCTTCATGGCGTGGTGCTAAGCACAGGGGAGCACTTTACTTTACATCATATCATCACTCATCTTCGCAAATTAGCCAAAAGTGGCACAAGAAGCGAAGTAAAATAAAGCATTTCAATCAATCAATGCTATGCACCAATTTTGTATCCTACATGTCTAAATATACAATTTATTTTTCAAAGCAATGCTCATGGTAGCCGTCTGCTTATGCACATTGATTAAGAAGGTTATATTCGTGGCTTTCAAGGAACATTTGCAATTTTATATTCTGTATATTTTCTTATGAAAATTTGATGTGGGTCCATCCCCACTAATAATATACTTTTGAAAAATTTTATAGACACTTGCACATATTAAATATTTTTTTCAATTTTACGTTGTCAAATGCCTTGAAAATGTGAAACGTGGGATCTACAAGGGAGGGTGGGGATTTTTCTGATATGCTTTTCCCTGCTTAAAGCAATTCTGCTCACCAAGCCTCTAATCAGTAGCTATGGGGAGATGTTAATGGTGCTTACGATGTTACCACCAGCAAGGTTGAGATCAAACATTTGTGGTTCCCTACTGCACAAACCCTTTGTGTTGTAATTCTACAGGGAGCATTTACCTTTTAGCCTTATCACTGGTCTCGAAATATTACACTCCTGCGTTTTAATTGCTTTGATAATTTTCCAGTACATCATATCCCTATATTGGACAGGAGTTGCTATATTATACTTTATAAACCATGGGAATTGATCAGTTGCTTGTAAATCAGGTAAGATCGGTGAATTCCATTGGGGTACGAACTTTACTAGTTCACCAAGGGGTAGGTGTATGGATGTTCCTCATTATGGCGTTCATTTTCTGATTGCCTTGATGAAAATCTTCCACGAATATCCGTATGAACAAGATTCTAATTTCATCATTGATTATAAGAATGCTGTATACTAATGAGAACTGGATTCTGCTATCAAACTAAATTTATTGTACATTTTTGGGGGATAATCTCTTAATAAAATACGCAATAATAAATTACATTTAAGCAAGACTTGATATTAACTAGAAAAGTATAAGGTTTTCGAATAGTCGTTATGAGTACTAAGTTTTAGGAAATCATAACTACATAAGATTGCATTGAATGTTAGGTCAAAGAAACAAGGCCTAAATTAATTGCATATGCTGTGAAGTTTAACTTGGCATTTGAGTAAGGATCTCAGGTTCTTAAAATATATTTCACTCACATATAGTATACTTGAAATGTAGTTTTCACTAAATTTATGGTTAAATGAGATTTTTTGTACTGTGTATACATCATAGGTTCTTCCACCATTAATCAAAAGTATGAGAATGTGGCTTTTTGTTGTTGCTCGATAATTGTTTCAAGAATGCCTGAACCCCTTCCCCCTCTTGCATAATGTGCATGCAATAATTTGGTGTCACTACATGTACCTAGTCTGGCCATAAATACTGTTACAAAGCTCCAGAGGCTGCAACACTGTCCGTTGTGAGGCGAATGAACGAACCTGGTGGTTGAATGTGCAATGACTCATTGTGAGTGCTGCTGTACAAAGAGAGACACGTAACCCATACAGGCAGAATGTAATGGTGTGAGTATGAAAACCGGGTAGCAGTGATAGTGCTAGCCAGAGTTGGAAAACCAGCGAGTGAAATTTTCAACATGATTAAAAGAACTGAAAATCAGTCACATGTTTGTGTACCGCACAATCCAGCGGTTCCTTGATATTGGGTCCATTCAAGGGCCGTCCACGAAGTGCAAGGACTCCAGAAGCTGTGAAAAGGGTGGCGGTGCACGTGAGGAGAAATCCCGTACAGAAACAGGCAGTGATATGAACATCTCCAGGCGAACGATGTCGAGGCTACTCGGGGATGATCTTGGTCTTCGAACTTACCGGCGGTCAATGGGACACTTTCTGACATCGCGTCTAAAGGTGCAAAGGAAGGATAAATGTGCACGCCTGCTTCAGTGGCACGCGAACAATGGGCACAGACAGATTCTCTTCACTGATGAGAAACTGTTCACCATCGAAAGAGAGTTTCAATCGGCAAAATGATAAGGTGTGTGCCTATTCATCTCGGGAAGCTAGGAACAAGGTTCCGAAAATCCAGAGAGGCCATCATCCCGTGTCAGTCATGGTGTGGTGGGGAGTGAGCTACGCTGGCATCACATGTCTTCATTTTTGTCAGAAAGGCGTGAAACCTGGTGCTCGGCTGCACCAAAACACTGTGCTGGAGCCTATATATAGTGAAGGACTTGACCGTGGGGGCTCAGTCGGTAACATGTGTGACTACCATGCTAAAGGTGCCAGGTTCGATCGCCGGCCAGTTCAAATCCGGGAACTTTTTTAATGTTGGAAGTGGCCCTGGTGTCCACCCAGCATCGAATAACATGGGTACCTGGGGGAAACCCTGGGGGGTAAAGGCAGTCAGGGGCGTGATGCTGATCACATCACCCCCACTCACGACCGGATCATGAAATTGTGGGGCGTTACCCCCACACCCCCTATACGCCTTCATGGCATAGTGCTAAGCACAGGGGAGCACTTTACCTTTTTTTCTTTACCTTGACCAACACCCTGTTCAGAATGCCCCATTGGAGTTTCCAGCAAGATTCTGCTCCTGCCCACAAGGAGAAATCAACCCAGGAGTGGCTGGAGCACTATGTGCCCGACTTCATATCCACTGCTGACTGGCCCTCTAGCAGCCCTTACTTTAATCCCATGGATTACAAAGTGGGCAGTGCTTGAGGGCATTGCCTGCAAGAAGAGTCATCCCACAGTTGACAGTTTGAAGTGGTCTTTACTGGCTGCAGTGGCTACATTTCCTCTGGAGACTGTGCGTGCTGCAATAGACGAGTTGCCCACCAGACTCCGAGCCTGTGTGCGTGCTAACGGTGGACATTGTGAAATATGAATGGTGCAAGCTGTTGTCAGACAACATCCTTTATGCATATTAAATTACCTTTCACAATATTGTTGGTTTTAACTTTTTCCTTTGTAACAGTATTTATGGCCAGACTAGGTATGTGTGAACATAGGTAATTTATACTTAAGTGGTAATTCAAGCATAATTTTAATATTAATTATTTCATTTGTGTGTCCATGGGCAAGACGACCTTTTTGGGTAGTCAAGAAGACTAGTAATATTGAGCCATGATTCTACTCATGTAGGATACAATGCTGCATGTAGCCAGTCGGTTTCGTATGTAGCAACATCAAAATAGTCTGTCAAAAGACAAGTTTATTTTTGTTTTTTACATGTAGGGACACTTGTTTGCAGTAAATAAGAGATTAGAAATTTCGGCACAAAATTTGAGCACATTTCAGGATCAAAAGAGGCTTGTAAAATGGCATTTTAGCATTAAAAATGCAGAATAATATCTCAGATTCAATTCAAAACTATACTTATCACAAAATGAAAATGACACAAAACTGATTACTGATTCTCCTATTAATTTTGCAATAATAATTATAATTGTAAGATATCCTAAATTAATTGGTTATTTTTTATTATTATTTTGTGCCAATGCCTGGTTTTGAACGAGTTGGTAATTTACCATACATTCAATATTGGGGATATACAATAAAACACACACATCTATAGGTTTGACTCACACGTTCACGCATGGACAACCAATATACTTGCAAACTAAGCAGCTCTGAACATATGAATCTTAATGTGTACTTTGTATGCCATGGGTAATATTAATTACTTATCCAGCGTAACTTTTTCATGGCTGACGATACATCTAGTGGTTTTTAATGACAAATGTTGTTAAAAGATGTTGCTGTAACATGGCATATGATTAGGAATCTCTTCATTTAAGGTTCTTAAAATTTATTTCATTTAAATATAGTATATTTGAAACTAGCTTTTACTAAAATAGCATATATTTAGTAAGCTGTTATTTTGTGTACCATTGAATTGCCGCTTCCAAGACAAAGGTGACCTGAAATATGGCTTTCCATCCAGGGTTGCACTGCTGTACCTGTTGGAATTTGAGAGTAACATGACCACAGTATTAGGCCAAAAAAATCGAGTGACATATATATATCCCAAAATAGCATACAGAAGAGAGAGATTGATTTCCGGGGCTGGTAAATGGGTTCCAACCTGCCCTCCCTCCCCCTACAACATGTAGGGCTTCCACTGATGGTATAAAAGTTCGACCTTAGGCATCTTTCAACTTCTAAATTCTGGAATCCTGACCTATTTTAAATCATGTTTGTTCCTTTCACACACATGACAAAAGCCTGAGAGAGAGAGAAAAAAAGGGGGGCACAAAAAGCCTAACATACCTTTTTTCATCCAGGCATGAAACAATAAAGTTTTTCTTACTTCAAAGGAATAAATAAGTCAGAGGGAAATATCCATATCCTAATTATTACAGAAGGGAACAATTTTTTTCCATTTTCTATTTCATTTGATTTTTCAACTACAGTATTTTTATGTAATTTTTAACGCTGATTTCAAATATGAAATGGGTTTTCCCCTATATGCTATAGTTATCATAAGATTTGTAACTTTTAATCTTGCAAAAAAGGACACCCATTGGTATTTACAATGGGGATAGGTGGACAACGATGCTTAGATTTACCCTAATCAAAAAAAGAAGGTAAAGTACTCCCCTGTGCATAGTACCACACCATGAAGGCGTATAGGGGGTGTGGGGGTAACGCCCCACACTTTCTTGATCCGGTCGTGAGTGGGGGTGATGTGATCAGCATCACGCCCCTGACCGCCTTTACCCCCCAGGGTTTCCCCCAGGTACCCATGTGATTCGACGCTGGGTGGGTGCTGGGGTCGCTTCCATCGTTAGAAAAGTTCCCGGATTTGAACCGGCCGGGGATCGAACCCGGGACCTTTAGCATGGTAGTCAGACGCGTTACCGACTGAGCCACCGCGAAATCACGTAATAAATTACCCTTGACTGATTGGGTGAGTGTGTTTTAAGTCCACTTTGTGTATACAAAGACTAATCAGGACTGGACCTGCAGTTTAAACTGGGATCCTGTGTGCCTCCACAGGGTATCGAACCCAGGACCCCTTGATTACAAGGCTACAGCGTTCCCACTACGTCATCGGTGATGTGCTGAAACATGCCTCTTAGTTTTTCATTTTGGATCATGGCTTCTTTGCTTAGACATGAAATAGTAGCCGAGTTTTTAGCCTCTAGACTGCAAGAAAAAAATATATTGCACTGGTTAGCAAAAGTGTAATATTTCCGAAAGTTGAGACCAGATTTTAGTGGACTTCTTTTCTGAAGACAAGCAGTTTGGTTACTGCCAAATATCCCAGGTCTTCTCACCAACTTAGGTCTTACCTCGTATTGTCCAAAGGAATGGCGGTTATTTCTCAATAGCTCTAAGCACAGTCTCGTGTGTGTGTATTGCAAGAAGAACATAGTGGCATAAAGAGCATATGAAAGACGTTAGAACAAGAATATGATTGGCACACTACTACTGCTCGCGAGATTGCCCTGAGCAAGTCCACAAAGCAAGAGCTACAGGTGCAAATTCTTGACGTGCCATTCACATCAAATTTCTTGCATTACCTTCCGTCTACATGTAGACATATGTGTTATTTTATTTTTAAAAAAGCCCCAAGTTCATACTCATATTTTGCTATGTTGAATATACGAGAGTGAATCAAATATGAACGAGCCTTGATTGGCTAAGCGTCGGAATGGGTAGCAGGGTATGATTGGCATGTGCGGCCGTTGGTAGGTGGGGCTGCCATGAGTCAGGAACCAGAACAGCCGGCATGTCCCATTCTTTGTTTAGTAGCTCTCACGATGAGTGAGCAGAGTGTGCCAGTGTCTGTTGCGCAACGCGTAATCATCAAGTTCCTCACCCAGGAAAACGTCAAACTGGCCGAAATTTACCAGAGACTGCAGGCCCAGTTTGGGAATAGTATCCTCTCGTGGGCAAGAGTGAAGGTGTGGTGTAAGGAATTCCAGCAAGGCCGTGAACATGTTGCAAATGAAGTGCACCCCCGTCGTCCTCGCACGTGTGACGAATGACAACATGGCTCGTGTTCGTGAGCTTGTCGAACAGGATCGCCGAGTCACTGTGAAGCAAATTGCGGCAGAACTTGGTGTGAGCTATGGAAGTGTCCAATCAATCATCACAAAGCACTTGGGCTTCACAAAATCACAGCTCGGTGGGTTCCCAAGCTGCTGAATGTTGCTCAAAAAGATGACAGAGTTCGCATTGCTCGTCAGCTTCACACTCGTTTTGACGTGGAAGGGGAAGCATTTTTGCATCGCATCATTAACTGTGACGAGACATGGGTGCATCATTACACCCCAGCATCCAAGCGTGCCAGCATGGAGTGGAGGAGGAAAGGCGAAGGAAACCCCGTGAAGGCCAAAGTTCGGTTGTCTGCGGGGAAGGTGTTGGCCACGGTGTTTTGGGACTGGAGGGGGATCCTACTGGTGGATTTCTTACATGAGCGTCGGATCTTCAACGCACCCTACTACTGCAGCCTCCTGGATCAAGTTAAGGTGCAGTATCGATGCAAACGACGAGGCTGTCCCATCCGCCAGGACTTGTTCCTCCACGACAACGCCAGACTCCATACAGCAGGTGTTACGTGGCAGAAACTGGTGGAAATGCACTGGGAACCGCTTCCGTATCCACCGTACAGCCCAGACCTTTCACCATGTGATTTTCACTTGTTCGTATCCCTCAAAGAAGAACTTGGGGGTGAGTGATTTGCGACCAACGATCAGGTGGAAACCTTTGTGCGCAACTGGTTGGCTACCCGCCCAGCTTCATTCTACGAGAACGGCATCAAGAACCTACCACAATGTTGGGGAAAAATGTATCATTAAGGGCGGAGAATATGTAGAAAAATTGAATGTGGTAATGTCTCGGTTTCCTTCGATAAATATTTTTTTCCGCCCAAGGCTCGTTTATATTTGATTCACCCTCGTATGTTTAATACTCCAAAAAGTGGTTTTATCTTGCTCTATTTAAAACTGTAATACTTATTGTGATGCAGTTGCATGTGTTTGTGAATATATGAAGAATATCTTCGCCAAGATGGCATTGACCTTTAAAATGTTGAATTGAATTTAAAAAAATGAATATCAAGATGAAAAATTAAAATGTTAAATTGCAAAAAAGAATTGCTTACAAGGAAAAACTAACTTCAGATTTGAAATCGGGGCACCAAAATTATGTTAGAACAAGTGCGGGTATCAATGCAACAAAAATTTTGTTTTTCAGTGGTATCTATGCTAGCAATAATACAAAATTGTTATCTTGGTGGCTACCAACTGAATTGAGTGTTTAGACTTACAATCTTGTTACAAATGCTCCCAGTTTGAGTTCTAGTGTGGCTTGGTTCTTCCTTTGTGAGTCCTTTCTTCAATTACATTTAATTATCATTCATCGTCACTGTTGGGATTAGCCTAAGGAGTCTGAAAGGTGATTTCAATTTTGAAAATGCAAATACAACATAATATAATATAATTTACCAATAGCAACCATTTAATTTATTTTTAAACTGTTATGATGCTTTTTTAATCATTCTTGAATGTTAGATGTTTAGTTTTATGCCAGTGCATTAACCGATTATGTAGCTTTGCCATCTGGAAACGTGAGGTTTGTTACCCCCTCCCCCTCTTGCAAATATGTTTATTATGATAGTTGTATTTGCCTTGTCAAGGTTTCTTTGAGCCTTGATCAACTTGATGGTGAAGTATTTTTTTTTATTAAAGCAATTGTTATTTGATTCTTATGATTGTGTAATTATCTTTTTCTAGTGTGATAAAACAGGGCAGCCCATGGGTGAAATACAGCAGTGCATGCCAGGTGCACAGCCAGAAGCAATGCCTTTAATGCAGCAACAGCACATACCTCAGTTGCCCCCGCCTCCCACAACCAACCATGTGCTGGCCCCCGCAATCGCCCCGCCTACCATTATTGATGCAAAAGGGAGCAAGATTGACAAGTCCACTTGCACCACTGAGCGGTGTGGGGATAACCTGGTACACTGTGAGGTTCAGTGCGACCTTCAGCTTGTGACTGGAACCATAGCTGCTGCTCACGCTCGTCCCCCTCAACCGCTCCCTCTACAGCAGCCCCCACCTCCTCCCCAACCACCACAACAACCGCCTCCGCAGCAGACCACTCCCCAACCACAGCCACCGCAACAGCAACCACCTCCCCCTCCTCCACAGCAACAGCAATCTCCGCCGCAACAGCAACAACCGCAACCGATGGCCATGGGTCCGCAACCACCTCCGCAGCAGATGTCGTCGCCACCACCTCAGCAACAGCAACCACCTGGTCCACCACAACAGAACCAGCCACAGCAACAAATTCCACCCCAACAGCAGCAGCCACAACAGCTGGTGCAACAGCAACCGGCACAACCACAACAGCAGCCAGGTCCTCAACAGCAGCCACCGCAACCCCAGCATTCTCCAATAGGACCACCTCCAACGATGCAACAGCAACAGACGCAGCCTCCACCACAGCCCCAGATGAATCAGCAAGGAACTCCAGGCCCTGATGGCATGCAGCAACAGCAACAACAGCAACAGGAAACTCGAAAAGACAATCAGCAACAAACGTCTCTGGGGCCTGAGACAGTAAAAACAGAAGTGACAGCTACAACAAGTGGCTGCAAGGAAGCTGGCAAGCAGATTATTACTGGGTATGTATGATCTCTTCCTAGTAATTCCTTAAGCTATAGGCACAAATAAAACCTAGACAGTTATGTTTTTATTAGGGCTGAGCCAATACCGATGACAATGTATCTGGATTTTATTTACCGATACTGGTCGTGACTTTTCTGCATTTTAGTCTTTCGCAGCGCCTGCAAAAATTCCACACGACACTCTTCGTTTCTTTGTTTTTACCTTTTTTTTTTTAGCTATAACGTATTAACACCTTTGTAAGTATGCAATGTTACTTAGAAGATAATTTTAACTGATAAAGACTAATGTTCATTTGTCAAATCATCAAGTTAGTCTGCAAAACTATACACTACTACAGGGTACCTTCAACATACCTTTATTATAAATAAAGATAATAGTTATAGTAATAGTAAATAGGCACTCCTGATTTTACTGACATGGACACTTCCTCATTGTAACAACCATGAAGCCAGTGTGGTCATCACATTGCAAATGTGTCGATGACTGTGAAAGAAAAATTTGATCTTTGTAACGATTGTGCTGTATTTTAACCCTTAACCCTTAGATGACCGAGCGTGTTTTCCTGGTAAACGCACGAACGACCGAGGCATTTTCAGCGGGAATTTTAAATTTCCACATGCTTTTATATAAAATTTTATATCTGTGGAACTAAGAACGCTGGAGTTACAAATTATACCTCGTTTTGTTCAGTACTGTTGTGGCTATAAGCCTATGACATAAAAACCAAATTTTCCGTTATTGGGTAGAAGAAGAAGAAGAAAGAAGAAGAACTTGTTTTTTTTTTCCGAAATTTGAAAATCTGCGGGACACTACGACGTAAATGTGCAAAATTGTACCAGCACATTGCCTGATATGTTTTGCATTATCGTACAAAAAATCACGCACATATTCGAGATACTTTCTGGGAAAAATATATTTTCCAATGTGAAGCACCAGTGTTTTTTTGAGTGGGAAATTTGAAATTCGGCGCACGTACATTAATTTTTTTAAATCTGAAACTAGGAACACTGGAGTTACAAATTATAACCTCGTTTATGTGGCTATAAGCCTATGACATAAAAACCAAATCGGGTAGAAGAAGATGCATCGACGCCACGACGTAAATGTGCAAAATTGTACCAGCACATTGCCTGATATGTGTTGCATTATCGTACAAAAAGTGACGCACATATTCAAAATACTTTCCGGGGAAAAAAAAATCCTAATGTGAAACAAAAAAAATATAAGCTACAAAAATATTAATTTTCATCTTACCTTGACCCTGCGTGGCTACCATGTAGGGTTGCTTCCAGCCCTCTCCTACCGGGAATGAAACTTTCGGAAGCAGAGTGTGCAGAGGTTTACTTTGCATTTGGGGCAACGTAATGTTGTACTTTTTATTATGTTTCCTTCTGTGCGCAACCTGCACCTCTGCCTCCCAGAAGATTCCACAGGCATGTGAAGGGCCCATCTGGGGGTTCCGGAAGGACCTGGGGTCACTTGGGAAGGCCGGAGGGGATTCCCTCCTCCAAGAGACTGCGTATAAGGGACAATCTGAAGGCATGTTCGTGAATCCGTATCTCAGACACGCAACTCTACATCAATATCACTTGGTGACAAACCGGGTCTTTTTGCCATCTTACACACCTTTAATCGTGTTGGAGGGGGAAGAAAGCTTCAACTGACTCCACAAAAAAAAAGCAGAAAGTCCGCCACTGGCACAAAAGACAAATCACTAAGTCCGCACGTCCAACCACTTGAAAGGCTTGAGACACAATAATTCACACCCTGAAACGTGCTCACCAACGCATGCTCTGTCTCCACAAAAGATAGCAGCATCCCCTCTCCCCCTCACCCCTCTCCTCCAGTGACCTGGATGTGAAGCTAAAAATAGCATGGTTGCTAGAGGGGGACTGCAAAGTCATCATTGCTACCCACTGAAGCCTGTTTGGGAAATAACAAAGGCATCCTAAAATATTTTGTCAGGTGCAGTTTTTCCTCTCTACGAACTAGACCCCGGCACCCGGCTACCCCCAGCTAACCCATTAGCACTGACACGTGAAAAGGGAAGCTCGAAGATTATTTTAGTGCTTCCCTTGGTAAAAGTGCCATTACAAATCCCAGATCTGAGAAAATAACTATAATAAAATTATGCAACGAGTTTTTCGGAGTGCTGCACCCCCCCAATATAGCCCAAATTAAATTAAACCTTACTGATTGTTTATCACATACGTCAAGACTCGTGCAGAACTAACAACATGTATATCCGAACAAAAACAGAGTCACAGTATGTCCAAAAAGTCTGTTACTACAACCAAAAGCATTTTGTCCCCTATAAGGGATGAACGGTCGTTGGCGTAAATACCTGCTGACCCTATAGGGAACAAATGGTCGTCTAAGGGTTAAAGGACAGGCCGTGACATGGGTGTTACAAGCAGCTTTTTCTCGTAGTATGTTACTTTTTTTTTTAACATACTGTAACTTTGATAATGATCAGAGATGCATATTTTGAATTCTGCATGAATCTAGAGGTATGTAATTAGCAATTAGTAAAGTTTAATTTCATTGTTACTATTTGTTGTGATTTTTTTTGTGATTCATTTTCATTGGTTTCGAAAACATCCCTTCTTTCTCAATTTTGGTGTTTCAAAACACACTTTTGGCAATAGAAGTACGACCTTCCTGCATTCCTGGTGCCAAAAGCACGAGTGCGGGTGGTGGGAGGGGGTTCCGGGAGGCGGCAGAGAATAAAAGTCAAAAGCCTCCAGCTGGCAACAAAGGATTGGAAAACAGCAGACTGCTCTTTGCTGTTTCAAAAATGGGCGCCGTAGGATTACAAATGAAGTTTTGTTGAATGATTTGCCTTGTTTCCGTCAGTCATGATATTTTTAGCCCCTTGCATCACGTGGTTACTTAAGTAAGTTGCGACGGAGGGTATGACAGATTAACGATTCGAACGTTATGAACTTATCTCAGCGGAAGTCGTCTGATGAATTTCAAATTTTGTGTAAGAAAATAGTTACTTCCCCTTTTTTCTTCTTCTAACTGATTACGGATTGTTTTTTCTTCCATCAGGATTATAGCCCAAAGTATACTGAACAAAACGAGGTATCATTTGTACCTCTAACATTCTTAGTCCCGGAAATATAAAATTTAATTTTGAAGCATGCAGAATTTCAAATTTCCTGCTGAAAACTCGCTCGGCGTTAGTGCAAATACCTGGAAAATCAGCCTCGGCGTCTAAGGGTTAAGTTGCTACTAAATTGCTATTTCCTGTTCACTTCAAGAATGAAGTTTGTTCAAAGAAGTACATGTGACATGTGAGAAATCTTATTGGTTCATTTCAATGGCACATTTGGTCACAGGTATGCATATTTTGCATGTAATAACTAGCTAAGTTACTATATTGTATTTGCAAAACCTTGTTGCCAGGGGTCCCAGGTTCAAATAACAGCCTAGGCATGGATATTCTTTGCGAGTGTCCCTTCATCTGACTCATTGTCAGAATTAGCCAAAAGTGGCAGAAAAGTGACATGAAATAACCTAATTCAATCATCGATCAATAATAAAGCAACAACATGACTCAAAATAACTTAGATTTGTGCCACACACTATCCAAATATTCTGGGAAGAATCTAAGTAAGGAGAGGTCCACATGTAATATGTATGATGTGTACTGATGAGAAATTGCTTAATTTTGTGAAAACTGGCAGAAACTATTAAAATGTTTATATAATTATAAATCGTGAGTAGTACAATAAGTTGCAGTTGTACATTGGCCTGTAGAAATACTTGCTTACATATTTCAGTGGGCAACAAATTTTAACTTTTTCTCTGTTAAATGAAAAATAGAATGCGATTGTTATTACATTTTTCCACTGATTTTAAATCTGTTTAATGTGTTTTTCCTATCGGGGACTAACTGCTTTATTAAAACTAATATACATATATAATATGTTACATATTCTGTATTCTAGCCTAAAATGTACTTCTTGAGGATTTTCTGCTGCATTTAGCTTGAGGAAGACCTCTCTTGAGAGTCCAGAAGTAGTTGGCTAACACACTTAGGCTTCAGGTACCGGTTTTCCATGGTAGATATTTCCTGATGGAAACGTTCTCCATGTTTGTCTCTTACACTGCCGAAGTTTGAGGGGGAGAAGTCCAAGTGTGGGACCAAGAAATGGATTTTTAGGGACATATTACCGTATTTACTCATGTATAATGCAAACTTTTTACCAAAATATTTGCCCCCAAAATCTATGGTGCGCATTATGCACGGAATAATTTGAGCAGCCAACATGAAACCATACAGGGTTATTCCATGATTTTGTGACACTCGCATTGATTTTTCATGTTTACGGAACCCTATCATGTTATATACCGTTGTAAAGCTTAAATTCTGCAGTTTCTGAATATGGCAACAGTATTCCATTCAAGATGGTGACAATAATGACTAATGTGCAATGTGGTTGAAATAAGCTCATCACAAAATGAAGGAATGAACCGCTCAACAGACTGCTACTCTTGCATTACAAAAATTTCTGGTTAACTGCGAAGACTAGGCACACTATTAAATATTATGATGTGCCTCATAGTCCAGCCCTTCTCATGTTTGAATGAAACGATCCTTCAAAAAAGATGTAAAGAATTTCCTTAGAAATCATAAGGCAAATAACTGCAAAGAACTTGTTAGTGAGCTTCCTGATAATTACAGAAACTGGGATGTACCGTATTTACACGTGTATAATGCGATGTGCATCCTGTTTGACCTATATATGGTGTCCCACACTCGCATGGTATATGGTATACTCCTGGAATCCAGAACTCCAGGTTATCCGTGACTGAGCGGAGAAGAGCCTTGGTCTTTGGTGGTCTGTGGATAGTCTTGCGAGAATTCTACTTAATTTCCCAGAGGTGTGCCCAATAAAAGGTAAAACTGTTATAATGGTACGTTCTTCTCCTATGTTGTTGGTAGCAAGGGAGCTGTGCGGTGAAGGGACCATGTCCCCATGTTCGGCTGGTCTGGGTGGTGTCGAATCGGCCCTTGTAAGTGCCACACTGTTGTCCAGGGTTGGTCTCCATTGAGATGTCACTGCCTTGGTTATTGTCCTGCTGATGTCACTGATGTGGTACCCATTCTGTTGTAGCATGATTCTAAGATGGTTGAATTCTGAATGTAGATTTTCTTCATCCGAAATGGTTACTGTGGAAACTATGGGCATTAACGTAGAGGTATGCGAGAGTTGTTTTTCTATATACACTATGTCCGAGTGTTCCATCTGATTTGTGGCAGATTAGGATATCCACGATAGGGAGGCAGCCATCTTATTTTATCTCCATAGTAAACCAGTTTCCAAATTCAAATACTTAGGAGTAATATTAACAAATGAAAATTATATTAAAGAGGAAATAAAAAGTAGGCTTAATTCAGAAAATGCATGTTACTTCTCTCTTCATAAACTTTTGTCTTCTCGTTTAATATCTAAGAAACTAAAAGTTAAAATATACAAAACAGTAATTTTGCCTGTAGTATTATATGTATGTGAAACTTGGTCCCTTACATTGAAAGAGGAACATACATTGAGAGTATTTGAAAATAAGATCCTTAGGAAAATCTTTGGACCTAAAAGGGATGAGGAGACAGGTGAGTGGAGAAGAACTACATAATTTCTATTCATGTCCAGATATTTTATTAGAATAATTAAATCAAGAAGACTTAGGTGGGCAGGCCATGTGGCACGAATGGGAGAGGAAAGAGGAGTTTACAGGATTCTTGTTTGGAAACCTGATGGTAAGAGACCTGTAGGAAGGCCAAGACGAAGATGGAGGGACAACGTTGAGATGGACCTAAGGGAAATCGGTAGGGATGAAAAAGAGTATATAGAACTTGCTCAAGATAGGGAAAGATTGAAGGCCTGTGTTGCTGCAGCCATGAACCTTCGGGTTTAAGAAGGCTAGAGAGTTAGTTAGTTAGTTAGTAAACTTGCTGTTTGAATGGTGGTTGTTAAGGAATTCCAAGAAACTATGTAATGCTGGTCGTCCATGTGGCCAAACGACGAATGTGTTTGAAGCCAACATAGACTTAACCTGTCTGGTAACCTGAGAACACTTATTCGAATCACGTCGCCAGGAGAGCTACAATTCCTATTTTTGGTTAACAAGATATTCCATGATCTTGCCACTGAAGGTTCCAGTTTTGAATCTTAGCATTGTCTTTGGACATTCCTTTGCGAGTTCCTTCATCAATTTCTTCTTCATCTTTAACCAAAAGTGGCAGAATAAAAAAAAAATGCAATAATGAAGTAAATTGTGCTATAAAAGTTTGTAAATTTTATTTTAAATTTGTGTTTTATTCTGTTTTCCAGTTTTCCAATTCATGACATGAAAGGTCTGATGGAAGCAAGAAATCCAGATGGGTCGATTGTTAAGGCAGCTCCCATATTGGATCAGGAACTGGCAAAGAACTTAGGTGTTGAAATGGTTCAAAACATGTACAAAGTGAATGTAGATGATATCAATCAGTTGCTAGCTTACCATGAGGTATTTGGTAAGCTACAAAGTGAGATAGCGTTGAATGCCAACCCAGCACTTGCAGCCTGTCAGAACAAACCAGCCGAATCCACAACAGCGGTCGTCGCGACTGGTACCCATATCTGCGACATATGCGGTAAGATATTTCCCTTCAGATACCAGCTCATTGTGCACAGGCGCTACCACACTGAGAAGAAACCATTCACTTGCCAAGTTTGCGGGAAGGCTTTTTCATGTAATGCCGAACTTGCAAGACATGGGAAGTGCCACCTTGGGGGTAGTTTGTATACTTGCAATGTTTGTTTCCATGTTTTTGCCAGCGCCAGCGGGTTGGAACGACATCAGAAGAGGCATTCCGGTGATAAGCCGTACGGCTGCCAGGTGTGCGGCAAGTCGTTCGCTCGGAAGGAGCATCTCGACAACCACACAAGATGCCATACCGGAGAAACCCCATACAGGTGTCAGTACTGTGCCAAGACGTTCACCAGGAAAGAGCACATGGTGAATCACGTTAGGAAGCATACGGGCGAAACTCCGCATCGTTGCGATATCTGCAAGAAGTCATTCACCCGGAAGGAGCATTTTATGAACCACGTCATGTGGCACACCGGCGAGACTCCGCATACCTGCACGATATGCGGGAAAAAGTACACAAGGAAGGAACATCTCAACAATCACATGCGCAGCCATACCAACGACACCCCGTTCCGTTGCGAGATATGCGGGAAGTCCTTCACGAGAAAAGAGCATTTCACGAATCACATCATGTGGCATACCGGCGAGACGCCCCATCGTTGCGACTTCTGCAGCAAGACGTTCACTCGCAAGGAACACCTACTGAATCATGTGCGACAGCACACTGGAGAATCTCCACACAGATGCGGTTACTGTGCCAAGTCGTTCACGCGAAAAGAGCACTTAATCAATCATGTGCGCCAACATACCGGCGAGACCCCATTCCGATGCCAGTACTGCCCCAAGGCATTTACTCGTAAAGACCACCTCGTAAACCACACACGTCAGCATACGGGGGAATCCCCACACAAATGCCAGTACTGCGCGAAAACCTTCACACGCAAGGAGCACCTTGTGAACCACGTCCGGCAGCACACCGGGGAGTCACCACACCGTTGCCATTTTTGTTCGAAAACCTTCACCCGGAAGGAACACCTGGTGAATCACGTCAGGATTCACACGGGGGAATCCCCGCACAGGTGCGAATTCTGCAACAAGACCTTCACTCGGAAGGAGCATCTGGTTAACCACCTGCGACAGCACACGGGCGAAACCCCGCACTGCTGCAGCGTGTGCAACAAGCCGTTCACGCGGAAGGAGCATCTCTTGAACCACATGCGCTGCCACACCGGCGAACGGCCATACAGCTGCTCCGAGTGCGGGAAATCCTTCCCGCTGAAAGGAAACCTGCTGTTCCACCAACGCTCTCATTCCCGTGAACGTCCCTTCAACTGCGACATATGCGGGAAGGATTTCATGTGCAAAGGCCACCTGGTGAGTCACAAAAGAAGCCACTCGGGTGATCGCCCATACAGCTGCGGCGACTGTGGGAAAACCTTTGTCGAAAAGGGCAACATGCTGCGTCACATGAGAAAACATGCAGAGAACATAACGATTCCACCACCTCCCGCCAACGGTGTACTTACAAGCTATTAGCCATCATATTTTATAGTGTAAGGATGGCAGTATTAGAGAAATATTAATTGATATATAACATTTTATATAGATAAACTAGTAAAGAGGAATACATTTAATAGAAATACAACTAGAACTAACAATGTGTTTTATAATACAAAATAAACATAGGGATCATCTCATTATTTCAATGTTGTATCAACATTGGTTTACAATTATGTAAATAGAAAAAAAAATACATGACCACAAGAACTAAGACATACATTGGACAGTACTTTGATACCTGCCGTATTAATGTAATTAAATGAATTAAAAATTCATTATAATCATTTAGAACTGTAGATTTAAATAAAAAATCCTTTTGCCATGCTTAAAAGGGAAGTGCTAAAGTAGAAATGCATATATTTACAAAAAAATAAAATGTTATTCTAGTGCTAATCATATGGTGTATGTAAAGATATAATTTAGAATGTATATCTGTGCAAATTTAAGAAAAGAATATTTATTAGTTCTAGAACTTTTTCTTGACAAAAAAAAAGGGGGGAGACTTTATACAATGTCAGTTTTTTTTGTAGTTAGATAGTATTAGTGTTTGGAGCTTTGTAATAGCTTCTAAAAAATTATGGATGGTCTAGAAATGTTCAGTAACATGCCACGTACATTTCACTTGAAAGGGACATGTGTCCTGTCTATGTAGTGTGTGTATGTGAGTGGGATGAGAAGACAAATGAATAACCTGCTGTAAAAAATTCCTGTGAGTATTTTTGTTTTTAGTAAATTGACATTTTTTGTACATTATTTTATGTGTCATATGTGCTAGTAGTTCCCTGAACGTTTATTTTAGTTAACAGAAGCTTTATTTTTTCAATATTTTTCCATTTTTCCTGTAATAAAAATATGTATTGGAAAGAAATTTGTTCTGAAAGTTACAGAATCTTGCTTTCCATTTCAGTGAATTAATAGGATATATAGTTTGTTTCTTTGTCTGCTTAAAAGGTGCTAAAAACAATTTAACCTAATCCTCATTGATCTAATTATAAAATGTACATAACAGTTTGTAGGGAGAACATGCCTTTATTGGGATATTAAGAAAAATAACCGTTACCTTCAGCTTCATTTATTGGTTAGTACAATTGTTCGAAATGGGGGTTGGGGTGGAATGCAAACCTCCCAGTTAAGAAAATTTGCACAATCATTCCACCACTTAGAGACTTCCACTTTGAGCACTCCTTAGGACGGTAGTATGTACTTATAACAATTGATTTATACAGTTACAAATTTGCATATCAACTCATACTTACCTACATCTCTCTCAATCTGTACTAATTTGTGTAAGAAAGATAATCAAGAAATTAGTAAAGAGTTTTTTGAGAATACTATCTCACTTTAATTTATGTTACACTTACGGTACATAATTTGTTCAATATTTTGACAATAAAGTTTGTTTGTTTTAAGTTCATATCATGTTCAAATAGGCTAATCGGGACTGGACATACACTGTAGGATCTGAACTGTTGTGCAATGTGCCTAGACCATGTAGTGAACCTGGAATTATTTCGTTATAAGGTGACAGTGTTGCCACTAGACCATCAGGGTAGCCTGGTGGCAATTAAATGCCAAGAGTGTAATGTGTATCCTTTGTCAATATAATTTGAATCACACCCAAGTTACAAATTATGCATAATGTCTTTATACCTCAAATAACTAACGCAATAATGACTTGAGGTAACTGTACGTTTATATTATCAAGCTCTCTTTCTCTGAAATAAATAAACCTAGGAGACTCAAAAGTGAAGGGTTGAGTTGAGAAGATTTTACAAGAATATGATTTAAGAATTCTCAGTACGAATGATCGGAAAGGTGCATAAATTTACCATACCATCTTCCTTGTTTATCTCGGAAGATATTATTTCAGATGGTTCCTTGCAAAACAGGCCTAGAAAGTGGGAGTTTTACAATATCTTCTAGATTGTGTTTTGTTCAATATCAGCTTGGCTGTAAATTTTTATTTTAGTAGTAAAAGGCACCTCTAAACCTGAATCTATATTTTCAATTGACTTTATTTCTTTTCTAGTATTGCCAGTCAAAGTAGTTCAACATTTAGATCAAGATTTCAATAATTTTTCTGTGCTTTTACTCCAGTGAATACAGGTACTGTATATTAAAAGAAGTCTCAGATATATCCTCGTATTTCTTTTCCTTCCCATCGTGTCGACAGACATCAGGGTTGAAATAAATGACATTAATTAAATTAGCCAACCAAAATTTTTTGAGTTTTGTAACACCAAGGGCTTAATTTTCTCTTCTATTTCATCCACTTATCATTATTCATCATCATTGCAGTTCTCCTAAACAGATAAAAAAGGGACATATATTGAGCAAGAAAATACAAACTGGTGATTACAGATAGTCAAAATATTCTGTTAAATATAAATAAAGTGCTTCTGTTCATAATTAACTGTTTATATATATAAAAAAACAAACTATTATGAATTAGTTGAGTTACTGGGAAGTCTATATCTTCAGGAACAAACATGCAGCCGTATTGAAACCTTTATATATAGCCTGTTTGGCAGGATAAAAGATATGAGTGACATTGTGTTATATTATTAAATCTCCCCTCGCACATTTATAATATGAGATCATTTGTGTCAATGAAGCATTGTGCAGTTCTTTGAAGCCTTAGGTGTAAGAATTTGCAATGCAAATTTTGTATACAAAAATTCTAGTCCAGAATTTCTTTATTCTTCACAATATTGAGGCATAATTTTATTGTTGAGAAATACTGTTGAAAACTTACAAGCAGATATCTTTGCTCTCATCCCACCAATTTCATGCAATGTGCCTGTGACAGAATACAAATTAGGTGAAATTTCATAAAGGAAAAAAAAAACTTTGCTTGCCAGTATGTACTTTATAACCAGTGAGAACGTGTTGAGAAAAAGCAAATTACATGCACTTTTGTCTGTGCTTTCGAATATGAGACCGCAATACGCAAGTGTGGTATGTTACAAGTGTACTGTGGAAGAAAAGGCAGCTTCACAAGTGTAATTCTCAAAATCGGTGCTTTTTTTTTTCTCCCGACTTGTCACCAGTGTTATCACAAATGTGTGTATTGTCACTTCACTTGAGCTTTTGACATATCTAGTACGAAAATAATTATTGTAAAAAAACATGAGTTACCACAGCAAAGAGTAATGCTACGGATTTTTATTCCATTCACACTTTATCAAATGTATAGATTTTTAAGTGGATGTAATTTTAATGTGCTTTTCAGACAGTAAAGTGTATCATTTCGAATAATTGCTAGGCCAAAAAGTGGCAAAGAAACTTTTGACTATTGTAGACTTAGGTGGGCTTGTGTAATAGGGTGGAGGTCGTACATGGTCAGTCTGCTATATAATTTTAATTTACTGTATTAGTCCAATGTGACAGGCCATTTATTTCCCTTTTTTTATATAAATACATAAAAAAAGCTTATATTATTATTGCTGTATGAAAATTTCACCAAGTTGTGAGTATTGAAAAGGTGAAACGAAGTCTTGGTTGTCTGTGAAAGGCATTGTGCTGTATTACAATTGTACAGAACATGAAACACATACCCTGTGTGCAATGAATTTTTAAGTGGAAGACTGTTACAATTTGTTTAGTGGGACTACTGTTGTTAGTCAAGTTTCCTAACGCAGTTGTTTTTAAGTACTGACTTAATGTATAAAAAAAATTGAGCAGGGAGGGGGGGGGGGAAACGGGGCCAATACATCACACTTATGTACACAGGTATATTGTTTATGCAGAGAAACTGTACGGTATATTAACTGTTTAGTGTATCAACAAAAAAATGAAAAATACAGTATTGTGTAGAAAAGAAATGGGTGTTTATTTTTTTCTTTCCATCATGCAGTTTCTGACAACTGATGTGCAGGGCAAGGATTTTCATTGTGTTATACTTGGGTTGGAGAGATTTTATAGTGGCAACACTGCTGTATATATGCCATGAAACTGAACCGGTGCTTCTTGCTGATACCACATGTTAGTTTGATACCTAACCTACCTACCAGTAAATGGACTCTTCCTTCAAACACTAGGCACATTTGCAGTGACTAGAGGAATAGAGTATCGTTGGCGGTGTAAAGTTGAGCAGTCGCAACAATGTTTTCGAAACTGGAACAGCAGACTTTGATGATGATTGAATGTGCCCGCAGCCATACAGCACGAGTGTGTCATCAAGGTCTTTGTGAGGCATGCGGGAAATCTGCATTGCGAAAGAAGAGGTGTCACTTTCTGCTGAATCCTTCCATCATTTTGCAGGACAATGCTCGGTTGAATGTAGCTTATTTGTTAGCTCAATGGGGCTGGCAGATGCTTGACCATCCCCCCGTACTCTCTTGACTTAGGCTGACTTCGATTTGATCCCTAAGATGGACATTCGCTTACTGAACTGTTCCACAGATTCTTCAGGCAATAGACTTCTCCATTCAAACTATCAACAGAGCTGGCGCTGCTACAGGTATACTACGACTTCCACATCGCTGGCAACATGTTATACACAATGCTGGTGACTACATCTAAGGGCTGTAAAAGTTTAATAAACATATCTCTTTTGTATCATTTGTAAATAAATATTTGCCACTATTAAATCTCCAACCCTTGTAATTTGGCACAGGTGATGCACTACTTAGAATTTCAGCAAAAACCCATCCCTGGATTCGCTTCATTTTTCACTTTTGTTGAATTTTCTGTCAGTGCTGCTGTAACGGGATCTGTTGCCTTTGAAACACTGACGGTATCTAGTCTTTTCCAGCATGGAGCTGCGTATTACCTTATAAATTTTGCACACACAGGTGATGTACTGCGTAGAGATTTCAGCAAAAAATACAGAGCGGAACTAAGAAATCGAAGAAAATCCAGAGCTGGCTCGGCAGCTCAGGTGATGAAACAATGGCACAGTGTGCTAAAGACCCAGATTCGGGTCTGGGTCGACCCTGCATTTTTCACTGAAATTTCTACAAAGAATTTTCATGACTGCATTTTTCTTTTATTAATGGCAATATGTTCCCAACATATAGAAATTCATACCATGAAAAATGTAATTATATTAAGGTGCTTAATTAACATATGAATGCATATTTTCACTTTTTTCAAGGTGTGAAGAATTTTTGTTTACTAAGCTACTTCCAAAGTCATCTTGTGTCATTTGAGATAGGAATAAGAAACTTGCCCTTGTTAAGGAATTCTTAAAACACCCTAAAATTCGCTACAATTTATATTGTTTTCTTGCCAGACAGTCTGGTAATGGTAAAAAAAATATAAAAAGAATGAGGCAATTCAGAATACAAGATTTCTTTTTTCAGGGTAGGTTGTTAAGTTGTAGGAATTCCATCATGTCTTTCAGTAAGTGTCGCACAACAGTAATTTGCTCCTGACTAGTGCTCCAGGCTGTTGTGCCATGAAACAATAGTATGTTGTCAAACCGGTCTTTCTTCTTTCCATGTTCTGTGTGCGAGATGATCTGAATGACTTTCCATTGAATTGTCTTGCCAATAGAGCAAAATGCTGTAAAATTTTCCTAGATTTGAAGTTCATTCATATTGGTCCCCTGAAAAACAAAATTGAGGCGCTATTGTGTAAAAATGCAGATTATTTCTGTGGGAATTGTGGGACAAAGGGAGAATGAGACAACTAAATCAAGCGAGGAAGACACTTTTCCACGGTAAGATGATTATACGAGGCACGTCCAGAAAGTGCCCCAAGATGGCAGGAGTAGTCAGGGCCGGATGCGCTTGTGGAGGAGGAACACGTAACCATAACCTGGCGCAAGCGCAGTTGTGTGGAGTCTGTGGTGAGAGAAACATGGCTCTGCACATGCTGTCTGCATCAGAGATCCACCGGCAGATGTGTGAAGTGTATGGACAGAATGACATTAGTGAAGGAATTGTCCGAAGATGGTGTAGAAAATGCACAGCAGGCTGCACCAATGTCCACGAGGAACCCATCGTGCTCACACGTGAGAAACTGCACTCACTGGGTGACAGATCTCATGCAGCAGGGAACGGGAGATCTGCGGAAACTGACATGAGAGTTCGGACATTGTAAACTGCCGGTTCTGCAGCATGGCTTGCTTTCCACCAATTTAGGCGTCACCATCACAGGATATCTGACGCAGACAGGTTCTTAGCATGGAGAAACCTGATTACCGCGCATACCTCGCACTCTGCGGGAGACTGCATGCGCACAGCCATGTTTTCCGTACCACAGTTCTCTCACCACTGACTCCACACAACTGTTCTCCAGGTTATGGCTACGTGTTACTTCTCCAATCCTGCGCAAGCACGTCCTGCTCTGACCACTTGTGCCATCTTGGGGCACTTTCGGAACTTACTTTTTGAATGCTCCTCGTAGATAAATTTACGAAGGTCCTAGACTCAATGAAGAAGTAATTTCTTTTTCAGGCCAACATATTGTAGGTTTAGAAAAAGCATATTTCTACTGCAATTTGATTCAGTTCGAAAGTTATAACAAAAATAAAAATAATTCCCACAGTGTATATAATATGAAAAATATTTTTTATTTCTTTGTCAGTGGAACATTTCACACATAACTAACATATACAGTATGTAACATTGTTATTCGTACACATAGAATTTCCGAGGAAAAAATGTCATATCTACTAGTAAATATAATCATTTTCATATGTACCTGGAAATTAATGTTAATGAAGGTTTCACCAACAAATGTCAATAAAAATGTATGCGCAAAGTGTATAAACAGAGCATATAATTTGTGTGAAAAGAGAAAAACGCGCTGTTTCATGCAACATTGTTATTCGTACAGGCAAGAGTTTCAACCTACCTCGCATACAACGTCACCACTATTCGAGCGAATTCGTGCAGTTTGCAACTTCGTAACAAGTTTGAACATGCAGGCGCGCTCACCGTCAATGCTGACGGAATGCTGGCGTAGGTATTGTTGTAGGCCTATCGTCTATCTATCTAATGTGCAAGGTGAAGGAACTTGAATTATAAATTTGGCTCTTAGAGGTTATTCGTTAAGAAAAATAGGACAACAGTCAATAAATCACACTCCTCAGTTCAATACACAGTAAACAAATTTAGAGAGGAAGGTTCAACACAGAATGTGCCGAGAAAACCAAAAGAGAGACGGTTGAATAAACGTGACGAACGCTTTATTTTAAAAAGAGTGCGAGAAAACTCCCGACTAAGTGTTCCTCAGTTACAACCGTTAGTAGAAAATGTTGCTGGCAAGATGATGTCCGATCAAACTCTCCGACGTGCCTTGTGGAAGCATGGATATCATGGCAGAATACCACGAAAGAGGCCGTATGCAAATAAGGTGAATCGCAGGAATAAACTTTCATTCGCGAAAGAGCACATCCACAAGGGCCAGGAATTTTGGGATAGTGTCATATGGTCAGACGAGTCCAAGATTAATATATACGGGTCAGATGGGATAAATAGGGTCTGGAGAAAATCAAATAAAGACAATGATCACATTAACACAGTTCCAATAGTTAAACACGGTGGTGGGCCATTAATGATTTGGGGCTGTATGTCGTCCAAAGGTGTTGGTACCATCCAGTTTATTGATGGTATCATGAATGCATATATCTATTTTGACATATTGAAGAACAATGTAAAACAGAGTGCCCAAAAAATGGACATGTCGCCTATCTACAGATTCCAACAAGACAATGACAGTAAGCATAAGGCGCGAGTTAACATGAATTGGCTAATATGGAATGTGCCCAAACTACTACAAACACCAGCTCAAAGTCCACACTTAAATCCCATTGAGCATTTATGGGCAATTTTGAAGAGGCGAGTCCATAAAGCAGGCGTCAAGTCCAAACAAGTGTTGAAAACTGTTGTGCAAGCCGAGTGGAATAAAATAAGCTCTGAAACATGTCGGAAACTAGTTAATTCTATGAAGAACAGGTGTCAAGCAGTAATTAAAGTCAAAGGATATGCTTCGAAGTATTAGAACTGTCAGTCAATTTGCTGAATATACTTTTTTCTTACCTATATATTATTAAGTGTACGAATAGAAAAGTTGTACAAAAAATGGCATGTTTCTCTTTCAGTTTCATTTAATTTATTATTGTCATTGGTTATACAGAATTTGCGTAATATTTTATGTTCCTAATGATATTAGTTATTGAATTGTAAAGAAACAATTTCAAAAGAGTGTATTTCCTTTCAGATATTAAAGCATTTTCTTTGAAAATCCGTGTGTACGAATAAGAATGTTACATACTGTAGTAACAAAAAATAGGAGTATTCCAGTCATGGTTGCCCATGCAAAATTGAGTTTGAATACATTCTTAATATTTATTATTGTGTTGGTACAAAGTGAAGAGTATACTTATGGTACATATGACATAGGTAATAAAACATGGGAAATATATACTGTCAAATGACATATCAGAAAATGGTTTGGCTGCCATGTGGTGTAATATAAAGAAAACATTGAAACTTCTTTTTCTCATTTTTTCACAATTCAGGGTATTTTTATTATTCACAAAGACAAATTTGCTTGTATGAAAATAATTAGTTATACACTTTAAGAAGTTGACACTGTTTTGAATAATTTCTGTTCTACAAAAGGAAAAAAGCAAGGATTTAACATAACAGTATTACAAAGTTTTTGTTTTATTTTTCACACATTTAAGCATGACTGCAAGATAAATAATAAAAAAACCAGTTAAATTGGGCCCAGATTTTGCATGTATTAACCAAAGTTGACATCTTCAATTCAAATCTTCCATTTGTTGAAATTCTTAATGTGCTTTTTGAAGGAAGGGTGAAAAAAATTGTAGGTACAGATTAGGTACAAAAATTGAGGCAGTAGGGAAAATCAGAAAAAAATTGTTTTGACACTGTTCAAACTTTTTTCTCCTATGTGGTGACAGCAACTTCTTTCCATTTATTTTGGTTATTTTATATTAACCTTTCTAAACAATTCTATTGTAATTCCTTCTGGGCTGGTGAGCTTTGAGATTAAGAGACCATGTATTTTCATTACAGTCTACAGAGGTATACACTACACAAATATTCAATCTAAAACATTTTTTGATTTACACAGCAATTTGTAGAAGCATGCTTTGAAATTGATAATGTACTTCAGAAAGGAATTTTCTATTACAAAGAAGAAATATCTGCTGAGGTTTGAGTCAAATCGATTCAACAGGCAAGAAATCCTCCATCTATTGGCAGTGTTACTCCATTTATCATTGAAGCCTTGTCACTGAGAAGAAACAAAATGGCGTCCACAACTTCTTCCACCTCTGCAAGGAAAAGTACAATGGAATTGTCAAAGTTTCAAAACTCATCATTTCGAATTTCAACAACATGATAAAACTTTCCTATATGCACAGCCATGAACTTAGACATGTGACAGAAGTTTGCACTCTGCCACGTCGGGAGCACAACCCTGTATGTTCGGGGTTTAAGGGAAAGAAAGATAATGTTGGTCGTTGTAATCCATACAATACAAACTGAAACTGGAAAGGTCAGGGATGACACAAAAGTGCCCCGGAGAGAGGTCGCCCCAGCTGCCTATTTTCATGGTCGTGCATGTAAACATATGCAGTGCTCTGTTGACATCACTCAACTGGGACCACCTATTGGAAACTCTGCTCAGGTAAGTCCACCTCTATGGTGGAGTGGTTAGCAAGCACATACTACAATGCCAGGGATCCCTGGTTGCAGGCCCGTAGCCAGTGGGAGGGCTAAGGGGGTTGAAGCCCCCCCTAAATCCTACAAATATCTAATTTAAATAGTGTGTAGTGGTAATTAATTTTACTTCCTTAGCAGAAATAAACATTAGATCGAAAGAAGTTTATTGTAACAAAGGAACCAGGTTGTATTTTTATATTCTACCATTTAATCCAAGGAATAAATGGATCCACAGCTCTCAAAAGTCAAAATGTATAGTTTTCTTTGTTGTACGAGGTCACTCAATATAAACTTCAAGTAAAATTTGGCCCTAACTTTTAAAGCAATGTGTAAAAGTTAAATTAACAAAATACAATAACCATGAATTTCAGTACACTAACTGAACAAAATGTAAGAAAAATAATGGATATTCACTCGTACAGTGGATCGACAAGCAAAGTTTCTCCATTTATATGTATAATAATTATGAATGTTGTTATAATAATAAATTTGGAATTAAAATTGGTTTATTTATAATAACTTATATTTTATTATTGTAAATGACAATTATAACCATGGTAATAATTATTATTGTCATTATAATTTCTATTAATGTAGTGATCAGCCCCTTCTACAAATATCTGGCGATGCCTGTGCTGACAAGAGATGAGCCCCACCGAAATAAAATCCTGGCTACGGGCCTGCCTGTTTGAATCCCAGGCTGAGCATAAGTGTACTTTCATCAATTTCATCATATTACTCATCTTGCGATTAGCCAAAAGTGGCAGAAAAGTGATGCTAAATAACAAAAATCAAATAAAGTGTAGATTGGTGCTTTTATTAATTAAGCCAATGCAACTTTTTAGTTTTGTTAACGTGGTGTATACTCTCCAACATCTGCAGTATACATTGGGCATAATGAAGTGAATATTATCAACCTTCTTCCTTGACAAAGAACATGAATTTATTACATTTTTTTTTACTGTCTGCAATAAGAAATTCAGTAGCTCCCAAGCTTTATAACCAATAACATTCAGAGAACATTTCTCTCAAACAAAATGTCAGAATGTCAAGTACGACAAATATCACAAGGTGAGTGATAAGTTCTAACTCTAAAATTAATTAATGAATATGTAAGTGTTGGCAAAAAAAATCATGTTAGTAACAAACAAACAAAAACAACTCATTTTTATGCAATGATCTTGCATTGATAAAATTTCCAATTCGAAAAAGGAAAGGAAAGCATATTTGGCACGCAAAGGATATATAAAACATTTATTATGTACATTCCAGCTATGCAAAATTTATACATTTCCACAGGTATGTAAGTTATGTATTTGGGTAGGCCAAATGTTTCCTTGGTAGCTCATTGATAAAACACTGGCACAAAATGCTAAGGATCCTGGTTGACCCACAAATTTCACATTTTTTTCTGCAATATTTAGTAAAACATATGTGTATGTTTCGAAGGTTCACAGCATGTTTTAAACAGGCCATTTCTGATATGGGCAAAAGTGAAACTGTCGAAAGTGTCTTAAATCAGTATTTGCCTGAAAAAATAAAAATAATCTTCCATGCCTTTCTGATCCTGGGATTACATAACTTTTTATGTTAACTCTTAAAACAGTGTCAGCGAAGAAAACAACAAAGAAGAAACAATGAATCGCAAATAAAAACAAAGGTAAATAACAATATAAAATAAATATAAGTTGTGTGAGCTTTGAGACTAGCTCGAGAAGCAACATGACGATTTCACACCAAAGCCACAAGCGACAGTCTAAAGCAAAACATTCAGCATGCATGTGTAAACAAGAAACCAAGGGGACGGAATGCATGTCGTTAAGGAAACAACCCAGTTCGAGTTTGTCACTTCGGTCCGAAAGCTCCCTAAGTTGGGAATGCCAAATAAAAACTTCTACAGAAACAAACTTGAAGAATACCTGCAAATCGTCCTAAAGGTATCTTGGCTCGCATAGGATCTGCCTTCTCTGGTTTTGACCATCCTATTTTGCCCATCTCAGTCATAACTACCGTTGGATTTACACAGTTCACTTTTATCTGGGATACAGAAGAAGAAAAATATAAATATTTTATTTTTATATGTGCATTCAGTCCTGCAATTGATCTATCTACTTCAGTTGCCATTGTTGGGAAGCAATAAGTTAATTGTATTTGCCACAGTTACTTATTCATGCAATGCTACATAACGAGTAATGAAATTAAGTTACTTTCTCCACCTTTCAAGAGCAACAAGGAAATTTATGGTTTGCTTAAAAAGAATAATAAAAAAATTTAGGGCTGAACTGATAACGATACTCTCACTGATTCTCACTGATAACTAGTTGTTGTTGTTGTTGAGTTGGTGTTTTAAGTCCACTTTATGCACTATATGGCTAATCTGGACTGGACCTACAGTTTAAAGTGGGATCCGAACCACTTGTGCCTCCACCGGGTATCGAACCCGGGACCCCTTGATTACAAGGCAACGACGATACCACTGGTAACTAGGGAGCAGAAGTTGATGAAATATCATCTTTTTTCTGACACCTCGGACACGATGCCCATTAAATATACACAATATTACACTTCGTCTAGAACCCAAAAAAGGTAATTTTAAAGTGCATTTTTGCCAATTTTCATGTTCTCAGTCATTTCCCCCGATTTTCGGCATTTTCCCGTCACTTTTCGCAATATTCGGTGTATTGTTTCATCATATTTTGTCTCTTCTTTCATTTCGGTAATATTCTTGAGTTTTTTCACCAAGGTGAATTAATGCATTTTACACCAATTCATTCAGTGTATACAACTTTTTAATTAAATTGTTTTAAAATTATTCGGTAGTTTCCTTTTCATATTTTAATTGAATGTGCATGTGGTATCATTTGATGCCTTTTTTTTTTTTTTTTTTTTTGAAAGCCAGATTGCATTTTGTTTGATTTCCTTTTCATTTCAATTTTTAACCTGAAACTAACTAATTTAATGGTCATTTTATGCATCTTCCTCTCCCTACTGATAACGATACCAATGCTTGAAAATCGTAATAATTAAAAGTTATTAAAATATTCATTAACAATAGAGCGTACGTATTCCATTCCACTTGTAATTATATGCATCAATTAACCAAGATTTTTGCTTTAAAATATATAAAAATTACATTAGAATATTAAATTACATGTTGTCATCACAAACTTGTGTTTTTTTCCACACAAAACTGGTACATAATAATAAGAAACTTCAAATTTTTCATAATTTCCGGGATAATTAGAAGAGAGGCATTTTTGTGGAACCCGTGAAAGACCAGAATGACAGAAAGGTAACGGTTGGTATCAGTAAATTAATTTCAACCGACACTTTCAAATACTGATACCACTGGTATCAGCTGATACCGATACAATCATCGATATGCACTGGTATCAGCTCAACCATAAAAAAAATGCTTTTGTTCACAAACACAAGAGCACTAAACACTTTGGCAATGTGGTAGCCCTGTTTTCATTTTAAACATTAGTATAACTATGAGTAGGATGCAGTCAACTGGAAATAAGTTGACAGAAACTTACATTATGGGGTCCCAACTCCAAGGCCATAACACGTGACACCATATCTAGAGCTCCTTTAGTGCCACAGTACACTGTGTGGTCAGCTAGTGCAGCCTGGGATGCCTGAGGAAAAAAACTAAACATTTATTAATCTGTTCTAGGAAGTAGCTGTAGAAAGCATTAGGTGTGTGCAGAGGCGTACGCAAGGGGGGGGGGTTACGGGGTTTAAACCACCCCCCCCCTTGAGCTTGTGAAATATTATGAAAAATGCTGTGGAAAAAAAATTAAATTGCCAATTTTTCACAGTCAAAGATCTGGGACAATAATATTACTATTACTTCTTCTACTACTACTACTACTACTACTAATAATAATAATAATAATAATTTGAATTATTATTTCCATGTAGCATGGAGAAAAGCACAGCATTCCAAACACACGCGTCTTTCAGAGTGATGCCTTGAAAATAAACACGAGTTTCTGAGGTTAGGTTAGGGTAACTATGATTTAAAAGAGAAAAAAGTTGTTTTGTATCTCAGTTGCAACAATGTTCAATACACTGCCGTACGCAGGATTTTTTTTTCAGGAGGGGCTGGAATGGTAAATGTGGATAGCACATGGCTTCGTTTTGGAGGGCAGGATGCATAATAAAATATTTCGTATTTTTGGAGCTTTTTAGTCTATTAAAATTGTATTCAAAGACAAATTTTGATTTTTTAAAGTTCTTAACGGATTTTTATTTGAAAATTCTGATTTTCTCAAAATTTCGGTAGGGGCTGGAACACCATCGGCCATCCCTCTACGTACTCCAGTGTTCAACGAACATGTATTTTTTTTTGTGTGTGAACAATGAGAATTAACTAAATAAAGTTATTGGTACGTTGTAAGAGGCTAATGTATAGACAAAGGCTAGGCGGACAAGAATACAGTCACGAATTCGCCTTCCCATTATATTGTTTACCACAGCTCGTTTGAATGTATCTCTTTAAAATGTCTCACCTTGTTGACTAGACAATTATTCAAACGACAATAAGATTAACTATTGTAAAATGTTTTGTTGGTAAGAACAGCGAGTTAATCCAGATGTGAATTATCGGGGACATTTATGCAGGTAAAAAGTCGGAAAAATTCCAACCAATTTCGGGAATCGAATCCGGATCTCCCGCGTGATATCACTTGTCAGACGCTCTATCGACCAGATCACTGCAGCTCCTTGGATGAGTTCCAAGGATTATTTCAATTTATTGCAATATATTTTCTTGTATTTATGGATCTTCTTCACCCTTGAAATGTCTCACCTCGTTGACCAGACAATTATTTCGTAACAAAGAAACAAAAAAATGCTCGCAGGATTTGCTAAAAATCGAATGACTAGAAAGTAATTTCGTTCTATTGTTTTCATAAATACTATATTTATGTAATCTCTACTACTTAATAGTGGTATTAGTAGTATTATTAGTATTAATTCAGCTAATTAATTAATTATAAGTATTATTAATTAATTGTGATTATTATTATTTAATTAAAGCAGTCGGTAGGTAAGCCAAGGCCCTCACGGGCTGTAGAGCTAAGGGTTATTATTATAATAAAACAATGGCAATGTGAATTTGGAAAAAAAGTTTTAGAAATAACACCGCCCTTGATGAAATCCTGTGTACGCTACTGGGTGTGTGCAATGCACAGTGCAACATTTTACAGGCCAGGAACACCTAACTGATTTTACACAATTTTAACAACAGCAGCTAAAACTATCTCTTGCGCATAGGTGGCAACACTACTTGGCCTGTTATGTCAGTGTCTTGAGAAGCAATCATAATAATCCTGCAATACAATAGGAGGACCTTGATGTTGAGAATAAAGTACAAATAAAAATAGCATTTTTGTTTTATAAATCATTAACATAAAATTTCAAAGGCAAGTGCTGCTTTGCAGTTCAGATAAAGACTACCTAGCCATATCATAAATTCTGTTACAAAGTTAATAATGAACTACAGGCACAGTGAGCAAGCTAATGTATTAATATTTGGATGTTACAAAGGTACAGGCCTTGTCAGCACAGAGCACCAATCACTGTTCACCTCTAGCCTTCACACAGGCCCGAAATCTCTTGAGGCCAGTCATCGATTGCAGCACGCACGGTCTCGAGGGGAAAGTCCGCCACTGCTTTCACAAGAGAACACTTGATACTCACAAGGTTTGTATGCCTCTTCCTACAGACCATGCCCTCCAAAATGGACCACAACCGTAGTCCAATGGGCTGAGGTCGGGGCTGCTGGAGGGCCAATCAGCCGGAGCAATGAAGTCAGGCACATTCCTCTGAAGCCACTCCTGTGTGGTCTTTGCCTTGTGGGCCGGTGCTGAGTCCTGCTGGAAGCTCCACGGCTCATTGTTTCACAAGTGGCTCCAACACTGTCGCTTGGTACACTTTTGCAGACGTTTTCACACCATGTTCACAGAAGTGGAGGTCAGTTGTGCCATTGAACGAAACCCCCCACTAAACCATCACTGAGGGGGGATGATGGCCTCTGAGGATCTGTTTTCACGAGCTTCCTGGGATATCGAGGCATAAACACGGTCATTTTGACGATTGTAAGACTCTTCAATCGTGAAGATTTCTTCGTCCATGAAAAGGATCCTCCTGTGGCCAACATTTGCGTAATGCTGATGGAGTCTTTTTGTTTTCTGCTCCCTCTGGACCTTAAGCTGTGGAGTGAGAAAGTGACCAGTACTTCGCCGATAAGCGCGGAGTCCTAGGTCACTTTGGAGCACACACGACATCGACATTTTCGAAATGTTCATCTCTCGAGCCATCACTGCTTGTTTCCTGACAGGATTTCATCGAATCCGTGCCACCACTGCTTTCACGACCTTCTGGCTCCTCACGCTGCGAGGTCTACCTTTCCTGGGGCGGTCCTCAACTGTCCCTCTGTCACAGTATCTGTCGATGGTCCGATGCACGAACATCCTACTGATATTCAGCTTTTTCAGGGTGTTGAAAATGTCCGATGGTGATTTGCCAACTTTGTGCAGTGCGATTACTGCCACACGGTTCTTGTATACACCCCACTCCATTCGAGTCGCAGTGAAATTCAACTTTCCGCTACCACAGCCAAACACACAATGATACTGGTTGTTGTTTGATCCAACATTGTGGGGTTACTTTGCCAACCAGTGTTGCCATCCCTGCCTGTCACTGCAGCAATAATGTAATTTTCAACTCAGTTTTGTGGGTACTTAATCATGAAGTAAAATGAATAGAAAACAACTGTAAATTATGAATTTTTGGAGTCAACACATTCCAGCACAAGAATATTTAAAACTGACAAATATAACTCAAAACGATTACACATTTCCAGCGTTATATCACTTTTTATTGCATTTTCTTTGTAAACTTTGTGAATCAGGCATTTGTCACAGATATTGGAGTTACTGATTGAAAATAATTTTGTATAACTTGTCTTGAGCTATTTATATGAAAATTATGATAGAATGGGAATGATCGAAGCAAAAAGCTTTTATGACCGTATCAGACCTTTTTCTAGATTTCTAGATTTAATACAAACATTACTACAGTGTATCTTAGCACTTTACGACACCCCTTACATTCTCTTCTGCCAAGAATCCTTGCTGCTTGTGAAACGGTCAGAATGAATCCAGGGATGTTAAAACGAATGCAACTCTGTCATACCTGCATCAACGTGGGGGGCTACCATTTTGAACAACTACCATAAGGTTTTCATCATAGAGTGCTATGATACACTGCAGTAAAGTCTGTATTCAATCTAGAAGCTGCATCTTTCAATTGTCTTATTCCACTGAAAAAGGCAGCCCCAACAAATTTTAGCTCATAACTTTTTAATGACACATTTCCGGACTGGGTTTCCTTATCTCATATTGGTACTTGGCAGGGGCGTGCCGTGACCTTTCGTGATAGGCAAGCGATGGGTTAATATTTCATTTCAGTTAATTATAACAATTTCAAATATAATATAGGCCTACACACATTGGCTGTATATACCGTAAAATCAAATCTTCGCTGCACGGTTTATAAAGAAGAAAAACAGACTCTCGATATACACTTGTAAATTTCAACCATGAAGAAAATAATGATTTACTTGATATTTGAGGGTAACGGTAAATTAAATTACGTTCTTTTTTAACCCTGAAAATAAACATCCTATTAGCATAAAGTTTCGATCTTAAATAAATGGAAGGGTTTCGGTTTCTTAGTTATTTCTTATAAATAGCATACGACTGGTGATCACTGGCTAACTTCATAATGTAATTTGTTGATTACTATAGAGTTTCAAACATGAAATTGTACCGCGTTAGGTGGTGCTACGGATGCACAGAAAATTCTTGAAGTTAGCAACACCTGTGGCCAGTGTGGACGAATTCTTTCCAAAACCCTTGCGAAAGACAGATGCGGTCTTGTTGTTGCTTGCCCTCCGCCTTTTTTCTTCGTAAACGGGGATGGACAGTGTCCATGCAAGAACTGCATAAGTCACTCGAAAAGCAGGAAGAAAGGTGAGCAGTCCTCTTCTTCTAACGTGGTCAGTCATGCCGCATCGCCCAGCGTCGTCAAGGGTGTAGCCGGTTTATGTTTCAAGGCAAAAGAACAGAAAATAGAGGAAATGAAAATTCTGCAATGTAAATATCTTATAGTAAATAAATGCCATTCTAATGTGAATAAAGGCATTGAAAAACATGAACTTAAAATATCAAAAGTGTTTCAATAAACAACGCAAGCGGCGCTTGCCCCACCTTTCCTTACCGCACGCTTCTGGTACTTGGGTCAGTCTCCATCCACCCTGCATGTTTTAATCAAGGTCACAAAAACACCCTGTATATTTCCAATAATGTGTATATACCTGCCATTTGTTAGTGATTGTAATTATCTATCATGTGGTTTAATATGGAATAAAGAAATCCCTCAACAGTGGAAAGAATCCATAATTGTTCCTGTGTTTAAAAAAGGTGATAAAATGAACTGCAATAATTATCGTGGAATTTCTCTACTCCCAACAACATATAAAATATTATCTAACATTCTTTTAAAAAGACTAACGCCATATGCTAATGAAATTATAGGTGATTATCAATGTGGATTTAAACGTAACAGATCAACTACAGATCAGATTTTTCACATCAGACAGACACTTGAACAAAAGTGGGAATATAATCAAAATGTCCATCAGCTATTCATTGATTTCAAAAAAGCATATGATTCGGTCAAAAGAGATAAATTATATAATATATTAGTAGAATTTGGAATACGTAAGAAGCTTGTTAGTATGATAAAAATATGCACCAGTGAAACAGAAAGTAAAATTCGTGTGGGTATTAATATGTCTGAGAAATTTACAATTCATGATGGGTTAAAACAAGGGGATGCATTATCTCCATTGCTCTTTAATTTTGCCTTAGAATATGCTGTAAGGAAGGTAAAAGAAACTAAAGAAGGACTAAAATTAAATGGTGTGACTCAGTTGTTAGCATATGCAGATGATGTAGACTTACTGGGGGATGATGTGAATACAATTAAAAATAATGCTAAAATATTTTTCAAAACTGCTAAAGAGATAGGTTTGGAAGTTAACAAAGAGAAAACTAAATATATGCTTACAGGCCGAAAACAAGTGTTAGGTAATAATCAAAATCTAATTATTGATAACAACTCGTTTGAACCAGTTTCCAAATTAAAATACTTAGGAGTAATATTAACAAATGAAAATTATATTAAACAGGAAATAAAAAGTAGGCTTAATTCAGGAAATGCATGTTACTTCTCTCTTCATAAACTTTTGTCTTCTCATTTAATATCTAAGAAACTAAAAGTTAAAATATACAACACAGTAATTTTGCCTGTAGTATTATATGGATGTGAAACTTGGTCCCTTACATTGAAAGAGGAACATAAATTGAGAGTATTTGAAAATAAAATCTTTAGGAAAATCTTTGGACCTAAAAGGGATGAGGAGACAGGTGAGTGGAGAAGGTTACATAATTTAGAACTACATAATTTGTATTCATGTCCAGATATTATTAGAATAATTAAATCAAGAAGACTTAGGTAGGCAGGCCATGTGGCACGAATGGGAGAGGAAAGAGGAGTTTACAGGATTCTTGTTGGGAAACCTGATGGTAAGAGACTTGTAGGAAGGCCAAGACGAAGATGGAGGGACAACGTTGAGATGGACCTAAGGGAAATCGGTAGGAATGGAAAAGAGTATATAGAACTTGCTCAAGATAGGGAAAGATGGAAGGCCTGTGTTGCTGCAGCCATGAACCTTCGGGTTTAAGAAGGCTAGGGAGTTAGTTAGTTAGTTAGTGGTAGTATTCTTTTTTAACGTCCGCTTACCTGTGATGAAACATTAACAATGGATCCACCAGTCTTTCGCTCGATCATGCCCTGAGCAACAACTTGACTCACATTAATAACAGACTTCACATTGATATTGAATGACCTAGAAAAGAAAAAAAAATACTTATCATCTCCAAATCTTTATCAGAACATGAACAAAAAAATAAAATATTTAACCACCAAGCAAATATGAAATATTATTTACAAATTAATATTTTATAAATTGCATTGTATAAAGCAACACACTTCCCTTGTTAATGTATCTACCTATACATACTTTCATTCATGCAATTACCTTTGAATTTCTGGATTGGAGCAGTGCATAACATCAAAATATACACCACCTCTGCAATAATTTAGAAAATATATAATATTATATCAATATTATATATTTTGGCATAATTTGTGTGATACAGTAATATAAACATTACAAAATTCCAGAACTTTGAACTATGTTCTGTGGTATGTATTTATTACAAATGCAAAGACAGTAAAAAGCTTAACTTTGGACACTTAAACTCCTTTGTACAGAGTGCCTCCCTGATGGCGCAGTGGTAGCAAGCTGTTCATAACTTCTGCACCAGCATACATAAAAATCCATCGCTTAAAAACACACAGGATGTAAGAGAAAAATTAATGAAAATAGTCATGGGCAATTTGCTGAGCAATACTAGTGGATCCCACTGTACAAAAGATGATATAGACAGAAATAGTTGGATATCATCCAAAAGTTGGACGGACATGGGCATCTGACTCTAGATCTTTATAATTTTCCCCTTAGATTGCAATCCTGCTTCTTTGAGAAGCATAATAATTATAGGCTAAACTCCCACCAAAAGCAATTATAGACAAAAATACAGGCTTCACCAGGATTCAAACCTGGATTTCTGAAAGTAAGTCATTTTACCTGCCACGAAATTAGTTTGGTATTGACGCTTGTGAAGCACGTGGCGAAACCGGGTCTACGTCACTGTGGGAGGGTGGATTGCTGGCTTCCGAGCCAATCAAAATCTTCCCAGTGCTTCATCCAAGGTCTGGTTACCTAGCAACAGAATATGTTTATCATGGTGTTGCCGCTTATCGGGCGATTGTTCTTGAGATAAGTTTTCATGTTGTTGGGAGAGGACCTGTTGTTTGTTTGTTGCGTTGCGTTGCTGTGATGTTTTAACCGATCCGTTTGTTTAGTGTTTACTGAATTGAGCATATTCTTTGTTGTATCTAGCATGTTGTTTTAGTGTATTATTTTTTTGTACATAATTTTCTGTGTTCTGCTGGTGTGTGTCCGTGTGCTTGTGAGAAGAATGTCAAACACAGGAGACAATACTCAAGATGACAATGTACCAAAGAGACCATTCACTTAAAGAAAGAAAGCCTTCGGTAAAGGAATTTCTCTCAATGGCTAAATGCGGGAGATGGTTTATTCTGCATGCAAATATTTTGAGCAAGAGAAAAACAATGGGAGGCCCAATCATTTCTGTAAATAGTTCTGGACAGGACTGCTGCTGCTGCTGTCAGCGTGTCTAAGAACACTATCGTTAACATAGGGGAAAAAAATATAATGTGGTGGAAATAAATCAATGCGAGGCTTCAATATTGGAAACCCCAGGAAAGAAAAGGAATATCAGTAATTGTGTGACAAATTTAGATACCTTTCAGCAAGACGCTACTCATTGCCATATTTACTCTTATTATAGGAGGAAAGATCATTCCACAGTTGGGATACTGCACGTTTCGTTGAAAGATTCGAGACTTTTTCAAAGTGGGGAAACATCTTTAAGGACAATCATAAAATCTCTGGGATTCTCATACAAAAAAATAATGAATTCAAAACACTGATGGAGAAACCATACATTTCTGCATGGTGATGTAGATTCCTCAGGGAAATTACGAAGCACAATTTTATCTTATGTTATATATCTTGTGTAACTGACTTGTCTTATCTTTCTTTTAGCCATATTTTAAACAAATGCATATAATGTAAAGTATGGAGGCATATGGGGATGTGGAGGTAGGGCTCCACACACTCTCGACCTCAACCTAGACCATATTATGAAGGTGATGTGGTTCACCGACCACCTTTACCCCAGTTTTGCTCCAGGTACTCACTTAGGCTGAGCCGACCCCGGAGCTGTTTGGGATATTTGAAAAAACCACCGTGGGTCTCCTGCGTGAAAGTCAGATGCCCCACCAACTGGACTTTTGTGCACTTCAGTTGCGGTATAATTGAAAGATGGGCAGACTTTAACGGCGACTTCGGAAAGAAATGGTTATTGCAAGTGTATATATTTAATATTTTCAGAATGGATTGAAAAGGTAACCTGTAAACAATGCTCGTTTCGTTAATTCGTTCATTTTGTAAGGGAGATGGAAATGAAGAGAGAAAACAATAATGCATTCATCATTGTTATTCAGTTTTTCTCGAAAAACAATAACACATTTCATCATTGTTGTTCCTTTTCATAACACGTTTTCCTCGACACAGCATCAGATGGCTGCACTGCGTACCATGCCGTACCGCACAATATGGCAACACCTTGATGCGTGTTCCTTCAGCTCTCAATACCAAACTAATTTTGTGGCAGGTTATAGTCTACTATTTGATCAGCTGGGCCAACCCTGGCTGTTTCTCAATTTTGTTGTACCCCAATGAGGATTGCCTTAACCAGCCATACTATTGGTTTGGTAGAACAATGACACTGTATGCCAGCTGAAGGGGGAAGTGGGAAATAATTTGCATCAAGCACCCACACCTGCTTATTATCACTCTGTTGAACCATACAAACATCCCCCACCTGACTTGGCCTAACCTGTTGTCCTTCCTAGCAGAAAACATACAGCATTGTTACTTTCTTCTGCCACACCAACATTGGGGCAAGCCAGGCCAGATGTACAATGGGATCCATAAGTACTTCTCAGCAAATTGTCCATGACTATTTTCGTTGCTTTTTATCATCATCCTATGTATTTTTAAGGACTGTATTTTTACTTATAGTGGTTCAGAGGTTGTAAGCAGATTGTTTGGTGTTTTGTGTCAGTTCTTGAAGCTCTCACTGTATAAGACAAGGTGAGTAAATGTGGTGATGGACAATTTGCTTGGTAATACTTATGGATCCCACAGCACAAACCCCTACCACATAAAGACTTTGCAAAATGAACTTCTTTGACAATTCAAAGAACTGAGGCTTAAACTACAAAGTGGCAACAGTGTGTGTATACTTCTCTGGTTTCTACTTATTCCTTGCCATCTAGCAGACAATGTTTTCCTAATTTCTGACTGGCACAGGAGCAGTCAAGCCATTACTAGCATAGGAAGAACAACAGATTGGAGCAAATATGGTTTATGAATCTGCCTTTGAAGCACTGCAGACAGCTAGATTTGAGTTTACAACAAGCTTGCATTTTTTGCTAGATTTCTGTGATGGTATATCTCACAACTGTGCCACAATGTAATAGAATTCAGAATTTTCTTCACCTACTTGTCAAAATTTTCAGGCTTCACTTCCATAAATGGTTCCAAAATAGCTGCAGCAGCATTGTTCACCAAGCAGTCAATTGGCCCGATTTCTTTAATGACAGCTCTGCTGGCATCCCAGTTCTCTAAATCAACTTGTACAGTTTTGATGCTCTTCTCTTCTGCAGCAAGACTGTCCAAATGCTTTTGTGTTCTTGACAGTGCTATTACTTCTGCTCCACATTTTGCTAGCTTCTTAGCCAAAGCACGTCCAATGCCTGTATGAAGAAAGGTTTAACTATTAAACAGCAATCTTACTGTACAACTCAACACTGAAAAGAAGCAAGAACCTTAGATCTGTGAGACAATTCAGTAATATAATATTCACAGAGTGTGAAAATATGTGGACAAGATATGAATTCATTGCTAACTTGGTTGATGTTCTGACATGAAATTTCAATCATGGTAAAATGCCACACGTCTCCAACGAATCAAACTTGTCTTGTCTGCATGGTAGTCTGAAACCCATTAAACTGTAGTGAATCTGTAAATAAAAAAACCTTACAAACCTCCTATAGAAGTCTTTTAAGAAAACGGAAAAAGAAAAAAATATCTAACAAATACTACCAGAAAATAAATTGCATAGTGCAAGGGTCATTAAGGAAAGTCTAAACATACCAAAAAAGATCATCTCTGATAAGCATTGAGATATTAGAATTTCTCCCTGTGAAGAGTTCTCATAACCATTATCAATTTTATTATAATACACATATTATACTTTATGTTACCCAGTATCATCATGCATTGCAGTATCAATTATGTCTTAATTGTCTTAACATGTGTATTTAGTGAAGTGATGCCAAGTGTACTATATTTATATATTGTAGATAGTTTCCCATTTGACGGATTTGACGCTCTTATTTATATTCCAATCTTATTTTGTGATATCAAGGTCGAAGCATGGTCGAAGGTAACTTTATATTTTGCTTTCTACAAAGTCTCTAAAAAATCAAGTGTGTGTAATTATAATTAGCATGCTCTATTGAAATTTATATCACTAGTTGTTCTATAAACTTGTATGAACGCGTGTGTGATGGGGGGGGGGGGAGAGCGAGCGAACTAACAGTTTACTTTAAGATGGATTTAAAATGTCAAGCTATTTTTAGGATTATTATACACAGAAATATGGAACAATCCTGAATTACTTCGGCGATATTACCTGGGTTAAATTTTCAATGGTCACTAGCCTAGCCAGCCACAGACACACCTACCAAGCTGAATAATGAGTTTGCTACACTTGTACATTTGCCCTTCAAGGTTAATTTGACTGCTCTCCCTCGCTCTCTCCATAGCCGGCTCATGTGTTCCTATTCTTCTTGAACACGATATTCATTGTACTTGCAATAAAATGTTTCTTACCTTGTCCTGCTCCTGTTACAAGCACACGCTTCCCCACAAAACTTATTTCCATTTTTTCCTTCTTGAAAAAGTACGCGCCAAAAAGGAAGTGCCAACAGAACGAGAAGACACGACCACGTCACAGCAGTGAGGAAGGATTAGAATAGGAATGTGCTGATAGGAGACGACCTTGGAATTTTATGGTAATGGAATATCCAGACTGAACTCAGTGCTGCGGACTGCATACTAAAGTTACTGTTGTTTAATGTTTAATCTTCGTCTTATAGGTTGTTCAAAGATAACAAAATTGCATTCAGGGGTCATTTTAAGGCGGGGTTTTACTTTGTTTTTTGCAAAGTTCTTTGGCCGAGTCTGCTGCCACGCACGTGTCAGCAGTAAGAATAAGCGTCAAATTTGCTCCTGCCACGTAATTCGTCTGCTAAGAGGATGTTACAAATCTTAAGAACAGATGAAGACGAGAAAAATGCAAGTTTATGATTAATGGGAATGAATATACAGGTCATTTAGAAGCTTTTTCTTTAGATAGCATTTAGCGATATTATTTTAATGCTAACGGAACCTAACCTAACTACGAGAGCATGTAGGTTTATTATTAGAAGAATGCTAAGGGACCTAATCTTAAAACATTTATGTGAAAGTAATCGCTACAACTTCACAGTATGTGTTACAGACGTAATTGCATACATAGCATGATTAAATCACGATAAAACAAAGACCGAGTTTGCTGCCACGCGCATCTCTCTTGAGGTTCCAGCAGAAAAAGAACGTGGCAGCAGACACTACCAAGTTCTTTACTGTTTTCATTTGAAAATTTTGATTTTATCAAGATTTCGGGAGGGGTTGTAACCCAATCAGTTCCCTTCTGCGTACGCCAGTGGATGCAACAAATTGACGAATCTTAAGATGAAAATGAGTTTAATCAACCACGAACTGTGAACCCATGTAGCTCTGAATAGTTTTGTATATGTATTATTTTCATTTTACGTCGGTTGTCTCTTTCTTTAGGTTGATCGTGACGATGAAAATAAATTATTATCGATTATATGAAATTTATGAACGACAGTGACGGCGCCAGAAAAGAAGGATGGGGAGGCAGATGGAGGGCAGGAATAGTTCTCGAGGGGGCGGTCACATTTAGTAGGCACCTAATTACCACACCAAAATGCATATTTGGGCTCGAAAATAAACAAACAATAAAAAAGAAGCATTTATTTAGTTTTTCTTGTTTGATGGGGTCAACCGGGAGAGGTGTTCGACCCCTGTCCTCTCTGGCGCCGCTTCTGATGATGAATAAATATAGAATTCGAATAACGGACTACAAATTTAGTTCACCTCCCCGTTTTGGGGATCATTAAAATAAGAAACGGTTTAATGCTACATGTCAGCAGTGATTAACTTATTATTATAACAAAGAGATGTGCTGCTAGCTAAAGAAAACTGGGGAATTTTCACGTCCCGCCTGCAGTCAGAAGAAAGGTCGAAACGGGCACTTAAAAGATAGGACCGTTCCAATTGGGTGGGACGTCTGGTAGACTTGATGGCTTTATTTTAGACATCAAAAGAGAGGTGGACAAAGGCGCCGACTTGAGGGGAGTGCAAGACCCTTTCTGCCCCCTCCCAATATTTCAGAAGCAGGGGCCTTACCCACTCAACGTTCAAAATGCACTTGCAGACAAATATATTATAAGAAATAAAGTTGTCCGAAGACGTGAAGTCCCCATTCTGTTTATATATATATATATATATATATATATATATATATATATATATATATATTAGAAATGAGGTTATAATGTCAACAACATTTATCAGTAACTTCTGGCTAAGAGCCTGGTGATTTGTTCATTTGCTCCCTAACACCTTGTTCTAAGTTTACAGAAAGTATTAAAGTTAAGTATTTTAATAGTATATTAAACCTTTGCAACTTCTCCCTCCCCCATCAAGTTGAATTTTCTGGATAAACCCCTACACAATAGGTGTATTTTGTGTCAATAAAGGAGATCCAATTTAAATTTTTACATGAAAAATGCAATCTATATCACCATTAAAATACTACTTTTTTTTACAGAAATTGTTTCCAAATTACTAAAAAAGAGTTTTTTGTTTAAATAATGAAGGCCCGCGTAGGTTGGCAACTCTGTATCAATACAAGGTCAAGGAGGGCTTTATCAAGGGTTATGAAGTCATATTTCCAAGCCTGGCAGTTTTAAGATATTACATAATAAAATAATAAATCATCGCCAATGATACGACGTTTAACGAAATCCAGAACATGTACACAGTTAATCAGAATATCACAGAACATTATCAATAAAAGTGTCAGTAAATTATCCACATTATCCAGAGTATCAATAAATTATCCACACACCACCAACACACCCCTTCACACTTTTCACAACATCCCTCCAACCCTCCAAAGGTTTTTTGAAAACCTCAATTTATTGTCTAAATAGCGCTAAATGTGCCCTTATACCCAGTGGCGTGTCCAAGGAGGTCATAACAAGAGAAATATATAGTGATGCTTTCCCCCAATTAAGATAATTCTCAAAAATCATCGCCAGCACTAGGATAATTCGCTTAGGCACTTAATCTGCTGTTATTCATGGCATCTCTCGTCTCTGTTGGTGTTTTCATGCTACACGTTCACCATGTAAATTATATAAAGTCTTCCAAAATATCGCAGCGGTGACAGGTGCACCCTCGCTCCCTCTGCGGACGCCATTGGTCATAACCCCTCCCCCTTTGTCCCAGTATTCCTAAAAAAAAGAACTTCAAAGGCAGGAAAAGGTGGCAAAATGAGGGCTGACTACGAAAATTAAGTATACATAACCACCTTTTACGAAAATCCTGCGCACGGTACTACTGAAGACGATCCTGCACCCCTAGATGGAAAGTTCGGTGCTACTCCGAATGTGACAAATTCCTGTCCATAAAGTTCACGACGTTAATGCTTCGGTGGCTGAGTGCGTTGAGTAGTTGGCCCATGGAGATCCTGGGTTCGAGTCCCAGCATCAGTTTTATCTAATCATAATTTAACCTCGTCGCGGTTATAAAGAAATACAGTATCAGAGAAAGCGACGCAAAATATGAAGCTACGAAAATATTACGCTAAGCGTTCTAGGAACGTGCTCACTCTTCTGGAAAATTACTCATTAAGTATTTTAGATTCAAAGTCTACTGTTTATTTGTTGTTGTTTCTTGTTTGATTTGGTGTTTTAAGTCCACTTTGTGCACAGTAAGGTTAATCGGGACTGGACCTACAGTTTGAAGTGGGATCCGAACCACTGTGTGCCTCCAGATTACAAGGCGACGCCGCTACCACTGCACCATCATCACGGAGGCCACTTGAAGTCTACTGAAATTACAAGTAAATTCTGTGTCGTCAGTTTGAGAACCAGTCATTCCAAGCAGTTTATGCTAGCATTATTTTCTTGCATCTTTTATAACTACACGGAACATCAGTATGTATCTAATATGTGCTAATACTGTAAAAATAAAATAAAGATGATGAAAAAGTTAGTAATAAAATTTAAAAAATACATAATTTCGTAAAAGAGTTTGTTTCTATATGCGAGCAGCTCTAAAAAGCATTTACAAAAATTGCAAGTAGTGATTTGAAATCGATTGTTTTTAATGGTAGGTGGTAGAGCAGCCCTAGGCTGAACGTCGCTCAGTAGAAAATAGATACTATTCTAAAAAAAAGAAAAACAAAAAGATGCAGGCTAATCGAGTCTGGGATACATTTTGAACTTCCAATATAGCCACAGAAAATGGAGTAGCAGTTCACTCTCTTTCTATAGACAATATGTACTATTGTAAACTCGCTTTCGTATATTATTTTTGTTGTTATAACTATTGAAATGAAAACTCAAATATCTTCACGCTGCAAATGTCGTCTCTCTAAACAGACGTCTGCTGGTGTCGCTTGCCCTCCTAGACACAGAGAAATATATACTCTCCAAGGGCGCCCGCAGGAAGGGACCGGGGGGACAATTCCCCCCTGAGATTTCCGGAAAGAGTTAATGTAATTCGAATGGTGAAATTGTAGCGATATTTTAAAACAAATATATTGTTTTCTGTGACTTACAGGCTGCAAGATATACGGTAGCAAATATTATTATTATTATTTGAAGTAAGCTTACAGTCTATTTTACACTGAAAAATCGAAATTTCCCGCTGCGGTAAAAACCTCGAATTCGAATTTATAATTTTGAGAGTTTCTCTGAATCCTACTCCCGCAACCAGAAAAAAAACATAAAGCGTGGTGTAAAAATCTAGATTTTTGTATTATCGACCCATGGCAGCTAGAGACGACCCAAATGAAGTCAAGTTTAGTGCTCTTTGTACTAAACATACTATATTTAGCCCGTTTGAGCTACCTTGCCGTTGCGCTTTAATATGTTAAGTCTTAGGTTCAGGAGACTGTAATTCTCGGAAACTTATGACAATTCGATTATTGATGGCGGGGAAAGAACTTCCGGTTTGGCGAATGTTCCAATGTAAACAAGTGGAATGCAGATCGTCACCGAGCTTATTTTCTTATAAAAGATCGCAAACAAAATGGATCACTTGAAATTTTTGAGTGATATAGAGAAACAAAGGTGCCTAGAAAAGATTGGCAATTTCCCGGCTAATAATTCCCAAGGCAATGTTGATCTTCTACCAACAGTTTCGTTTTTTGAAAATACTTCTCCAGGTTGAAATGAAGCTTACAATAATTATAAACATTGAAATACTTCGATTACAACAATAAAATAAATAACACTAATTACTATAGTTAAAATTATTGTTATACACTAATAATATATACCTAATTAAATAAATGTTATTATTATTATTATTGTTGTTTATTATTATCATGCTATAAGATCCACAAGCTGAGTGAATATCAGCACAACTATTTTCCATTAATACTTTTACATTTCATAGTTACAATACTGAAATGCACAGTTATCGTATTTTGTTATTAACTTTTACAAGTGTCGTTCAAGAAAGGACTTTAGATAGAAGTTAGAAAAAATAGCTCACAAAGTTTATATTGTGTGACCTCATCTGAAATTATAATTCGAATTCCGAAGACTGTTGAACCATTTATTCTTTGGATTAAATGGTAGAATATGAAAATATAACCTGGTTCCTGTATTTTTCACTCATTTTTTCGATCTAATTCATATTTTACATTGATTACTTTGTTCGAATACTAACCAAGTGAACTTTATTTCTGTTATTAACAAAAAAATAACAAACTTTTTGCTTTTTTGCAACTTGAAATGAAGGATGCCAATTTCCAAGTGGGGAGGAGGGGGTCGACTGACCTACCGACGCCCATGGAGGGGGCGCTTATCAACAACCAAAAGGGAAATGCGTTATAATATGATTATAAATAGTTCCAACTTTTAAATTTAGTCAACACATATGCGTTAGACAATTTCAGGCCGTGTCCCAAAGGTGCAAGACCGTACTTGAAGCGAGCATCCTCCGAGTATGGTCTTGGAGTGCGGTCTTGAAGTCGTGGACTGGAAGTGAAAGTCTTTCGAATTGCTCTTCGACTGCAGCGCCAAATACGGTCATTGGATAAAACTGAGTACTCGTTCTTTTTCCCTGCGTTTAAAACACTTGTTTTTCACCATATAAATCACGTTGCATTTTCAAATGTTCGTGCACATACATTTCCACACATTAGAAGCACTTTAACCAACAACTTGCTGACCCATAACGTATATTTAACCTGTGTTGCTGGCTTTCTATCTCCGCGATTTGAAACAAACGAACAACGAGTGTGGATATCACGTGACCGAGTCAGCTTCCATCTGCACTGCTATCTATGCACTTGCGTACTTCTGTTCTTGGCGCTTTCGAACTGTACTAGGTGACGTCACTTCCGCCAAAACCATGCTTCAAGTACGTACTTCGTACCTTTCGGACAGAGCCATAATTTTCGAAACACGTAAAATATTTGCATTTGATTTGATGAAGTGCCGACTGCAGAGCCTACTCCCTCGTGTCCAATCTTTTCGGTTTACTGAAATCCACTGATTTTTCCGTATCGGGTCTGTCTGAAAATAATGCATAGATACCTGAGAACAATTGCTTTTTCCCTATCTCATGTTGAAACCAAAAGCCACACAAACATTGTCGCCTTTTCCGAAGACACTGCTTTTACTCCTTTGAATTCCATGTTATTCTTTTCAAAACCGGAAGTAAAGTTCTCGCCCGCGCCAAGGAAGCACAGAAATGTAAACATCCGGTGAATAGCGCTATTTAAATCTTTACTAAACCCATTTTTATTGTCGATTTACACGAGAAATTCTTACTTTCGTTGAAAATAATATTTAAAGAGCCATCCCATCACCGTCCAATGTAAAACTTAGGGCAACCAAATGAAGAACGGAATTCTTTAGGGACACCCGCCACCGGAAAAGTTTGGCAATGAACAGCCCCATTTGGATCGAAAGAGGGAAAGATGATATAACTTACACTTGCGTTCACTGTTTGCATGGACTCTCACTTGTTACACATCGTACTGAACACCGTCGTGTAATGACGTCAACATAAAAAACGTTCGTTCTTACCTTAGGTCTGTTAATTTTAGTTCTCTTATCTTAGCATAAATGCACTGCAGTTTTTCGCGGCTTGATAGAAAGATATTACTATGATAAGAGCTCTAAACCTAGCATGCCTATTTTAACAAAACTAATATTTTTCGTGACGTCAGTAGACAAGGGTGTTCAATGTGGTGTCCGATAAGTGAGACTCGTTGGCATGTATCTAGTTTTTGACAGTTCGATGATTTTCTTGTTCGTGATTTGTCAATGCAATGGAAACAGAAGTAAAAACGGGAGGTATGTTTCGATCATAGCAAAATTCGAGTAATGAATAGTAGTTTAAATTGAAATTTATTACCTTCAATGGTACTATTATCGTATGAGTAAAACACCTACGAATCATATATTTCGGACTTCTTTACATTGCTAACGTGTTGCGGAACATTTCTTAAGGCGAAATAATGCATTTCTAACTAAGATAATGTTTATTTTCTCTATTTACGAGTACTTACTGTTACTTGTTGTTTCGAATCTGTAACACATTATGGCCGTCATAGCATACAGGTTTAGGGGGCGTTCTGAGAGTGTTTTGTCGATTTATGCAGTGGTGCAACCTCGTTCACCGGAAAATATCTACTTTCGTGCCCCTTTTTGAAATTATGCTAATACATCGCATTTACGTGTAGAACTTGTAAAATAACCTTGCGATTTACCACGTTCATTGTCCATACACAGCAATTCGGAACCATCTTTGTTTCGCAATTCGTTAATGCTCTTACTTTACGCACAACACTCTTGCAACCTTGAATATTGACGTCAGACGAGGAATGCCTACGTGGTTAGGTTAGGCCTGTTAGGTTAGGTTCCATTAGCATAAATACAAAGAAAAAATAATATTTTCGCTAAGAGACGCGTTACCTTTGTATTGCCTAACATGAAAAAGGTCTCTCCTGTGACGTCAGAACACAATGTTGCTAGAGTGTTGTGCGATACGTTAATGCTCTTCCTTTACGCACAACACTCTTGCAACCTTGAATATTGACGTCAGACGAGGAATGCCTACGTGGTTAGGTTAGGCCTGTTAGGTTAGGTTCCATTAGATAAATACAAAGAAAAATAAAATATTTTCGCTAAGAGACGCGTTACCTTTGTATTGCGTAACATGAAAAAGGTCTCTCCTGTGACACAATGTTGCTAGAGTGTTGTGCGATAAGTGACACTCATTCGGGTCGGAACCATCTTTCCTTCGAAATTTGTTAATGCTCTTCCTTTACGCACAACCATCTTGCAACCTTGAATATTGACGTCAGACGAGGAATGCCTACGTGGTTAGGTTAGGCCTGTTAGGTTAGGTTCCATTAGCATAAATACAAAGAAAAATTATAAAAACTGCACTCTCCTGTGACGTCGGAACTCAATGTTGCTACAATGTTGTGCGATAAGTGACACCTATTCGGGTCGGAACCATCTTTCTTTCGTAATTCTCTTCCTTGCAACCTTGAATATTGACCTCAGACGAGGAATGCCTACGTGGTTAGGTTAGGCCTGTTAGGTTAGGTTCCATTAGCATAAATGCAAAGAAAAATTATAAAAACTGCACTCTCCTGTGACGTCGGAACTCAATGTTGCTACAGTGTTGTGCGATAAGTGACACCCATTCGGGAAAAATTGCTTGTTCCGAACTCGACAGGTGGTTCTAGTGAAAACACGGCGAGGCTGAAACACTGGCTACGGGGTTGCATCGTCTTAACACACGGAACATTGCACTCTCATGCAAAAAGCAAATGGCGTGAGCAGAAACAGCGTGTCGGACAGAGATTTTCGCAGAAAACAACACGCATTCACATTAAAATGGATCAAATCTACATTCAGGAACTTCCAAAACGCTCAAGAAAATGATTTCCGTAAGTACTTTCTCCTGTAAATTTGAAGGAAATTTGAAGGAATCCGTTTTACTCATACGATAATGTTACCCATTCAATTTTATAATTAGTTAGTGGAACATATATATATTAAGATTTATTTAGTTTTAGCCATTGAGCTATGTACCATCTACATTTCCCCCAATTTTATACATTTTGTTAAAATTTCATACATTTTTAATAATACAATATTTTCGCTACTAATGTAATGGTAAAAAATTCATTTGGATATTTTGCAGGGTGCTGTTGTGAAACAAGGACATATTTGTTTTTTTTTTGGAGTGGCATCGAAAAGCATAGGACATGACTAAAAAAAGTAGGTAACAGTTTCATGCATCGGAGAAAAAGTACTGTCCTGCAAAAATCAGGATGTCTGGTCATCCTAATATTACTTAATATAATACTATTAACAAATGCTTGTGTCCATCACACAGATACACTAAATTTGTTTCACCCTTGCAAAACCAAATTTGGCACATACAAATGCATTAGGCATCCGAACACCATAAGGTACCTAAAAAAAAAAAAATACATTAATGTTTGAGCAGCCTGGCCAGATTCTCCTGTAAAAAAAAATGGTCACACCAGTTATACTTTGCTTCACCATTGACCATTCACGGTTTGTGTTTTCAGTTCAGCAGCTGCATAATCACACAGATATCAGTAACTTTGCAATCTTTAGTATTAGAAGTGATAAATGAAACAAAGTAGTACCACATTTAGAAATGTTATAGACAATTTTTAATTTATATTGCGAGAGCAAAATGAAACCACGTTACATTCTTGCACAATGTTGCTTGAAAAGAACTGTGACCTAATAATTTGTTTACCAGATGATGGCAATGATAAAAATCAAATTACTCAGAAAGTGTTACATATTTAGCTTCTGGGATAAACACCAGGACAAGTAAGTATTTCAAAGATACTCTTGAGAAACCAGGACTGTCCCAACAAATCCAGAACTCGACTTGTCACCCAATTTTTTAGGTACGTCGACTGTTTGTCTTAGAAATTGAGCTTGGCTGGGAGAAATGACATTGTATGCCAGACACCTAGACTCGATATACCATTTCAATTACACCACTTTAGTCTACCCAAGTTTTGCTTGAAATATTTGGTGAAATATGTAAGAGTTGGAATGTTGTAATAGCTATCATTTAATTATGAAATTGACTTATGCCACACATTCCTGGTGAAGCATTAACCCTTTCAGCCCTGATTTTTTTTGGTTTCATAAAAAAAATTACCATAATTAAAAACTTTTTTTGGGGGGTAAGGAAACACAAAATGATGAAGTTTTTGTTCAAAGTATTATAGCCTATTTCATGAAATACAAGACGTGCACTTTTGTGTACAACAGGTCTCAATGGTAATTCTTTGTAGTAGTATTCTGAGTGAGGTTTTATATGTATTATAAGCCTTGCAATATAGTTAATATATTTGCGAATAATCTCAATCACTATGTGGCCATCCAGATCGACTTCATCGTAGTTACCCAATTCACTGTCTTTCAATATAGCTTCATACAGAGCATCTTCATCAATGTCTGATAAATTGCCATTTTCCAAGCATTTCAAGAGGCATTCGATTTCCTTCTCTTTCAGAAAGTTTTTTGGTTTAGCACGATGTTTTTTTTTATTGGTCGATTGAGTTGGTGTTTTAAGTCCACTTTATGCACAGTAAGGCTAATCACGACTGGGCCTACAGTTTAAAGTGGGATCCGAACCACTATGTGCCTCCACCGGGTATCGAATCCGGGACTCCTCAATTACAAGGCAATGACGCATCCACTTCACCATCAGGGAGGCACAACATTTTTTGTCATGTGAAAGGCCTAAAATATAAGAAAATATATGTAATTTACTTATTTTGTTCCTTACACAGTATCAGATACAAATTAGGGTTAAAGTTTACTGCAGGGTGTCCTTTTGATTTTTACATAACAAATTGGAATAAAAATACATTTACTTTGTAAGTAAAATTTAACCCACATTAGTATCCAAATAATATATGTAATGTATTTTATTTATAACTTATTTTATCTCCAGTTGAAAAATGTGGTGGTTTAGTCGGTAGGGCGTCTACCACATTGGAGACCTAAGTTCGATTCCGGCAGTGTTGATCTAAGGTTGGAATTTTTCTGGCTTTGTTCCCGCATAAGTGGCTTTGGGGTTCACCCAGTCTCAAATGAATGGGTACCTGGGGGCAACCCTGGGGAATAAAGGTAGCCTGAGCATGGTACTGATCACATCACCTTCAAAATGGCCGACATAGAGAATGTGTTGGGCCCTACCTCCACATCCTTCAAATGTGCCTTCATGCACAGTGAACTTTACCTTTATCTTACAAGTAGAGAAATATAAAATGAATATTCTCCGCACACTTTTATCTTCCTATATTTTATATTTTTATTTTTGGACGGTATGCAAAGGATTAATAGACTCTCCCACGCAGTAAGAATAGGATAATGCAATAGTCATTTTTATGTCCAACATGTGAACAATCCCAATTTACAAAATAATATCTGATTGTTCTTGTGGGTTGGTATTGTGTATATGTGGCCATATTCCTTTGAATCGAAAATGTCAGACACTAAATCCAATGAAATTAGTGTTTACTAGGTTTTACTAGCACCCGGCAATATAAGAAATGGGCAAATCAAGTTATTCTTTACTCTATTTACAAGCGCACAGGACATCTCTAAAGACCTAATGTGCACAATTGTGTATGTCAACAAATACTGTGCGAGTACACACAACAGAAACAATGAAACCGAAAACTATGTAAAGATTCTAAAAATATGAATATTAGCAAACATAGAAATTAGAATATACACACATTATATTGCATAAATACATTATTTTCATAATAATAAATGAGGACTTACCAGCACTAGCACCTGCCATGTCTGCAACCTCTCACAATATATATTATCTAATTTCAAAGATGAGGTGGCGGCACCTGCAAGGTTCCAAAACAAGTTCTAAACACTGCTTCAGAAGTCATCAATCAACCACCGGCATCGTAGTTGTAAGAGGGCGGCATCAAAAAAATGATTTCAATGACGTACACATATGTAACCGTCAGGGCAGAAAGGGTTAAATAAAAACATTTTGTGTAATTTACATGATAATTAGAGGGGTGACCTTTTGGCAAGACACCAAATGCCAACCTCCCTCCCTGGACTGCATTTTGCAGACCAGAGTCTCTCTTGCATCTGGACTCAAGACCATTATAAACTTCCTGTTGTGTGTTGTCCTTACGCAGGGGTGATTACTGATATTGTTGCAGTGTTGCACAACGACCGCATATTTTACCATGAGATTTCATGCTCTTTGTTAGTATTTTTTTCATTGTTTTCCTATTAAATATATTGAATGTAAACAAATAATATTACCCTTGATTGCTTCAAAATAGCTAATTCCATTGCGATCCGTTAAAAAAAAGAAGCAACCTGCAAGATTTCACAGTATATGAGTAGACGTATAGGTCGACGTTGCAGCGCCGAAGCAACGGCCTCACGGCCTGATCTCTGCAGCGAGGAGTATTGGTGCTAGTTATCTTCCCTGATGTTGTAGTGTGGGCGCTGGGACTAAATGTCTATTGTTATAGTTGCGATATTTCGTGTTGTTAAGCCATGTTCCAACAGATACCAATACCGATGCTTGAAAATTTTAACAATTAAAAATTGTTCAAAATACTATGGCAATAAAATTAATACATTGTCATAACATTTGAAAATGGTTAGGCTAAGTTCAGAGTTCCACATTCGTGCAATAGTTATAATAATTTAGTCATATGATTGTTCAAAATTTATTCATATAATGCAATTTAGTGTCTGAAATTACTATTTAAACTAATTTTATTAAATATGATGTTTAAAAAAGCCAATTTGTATATCATGACAAAATTATCAAATTGTGCAATATTTTGAATTCATATTCATAACAGTTTTTTTGACTGACAATATGAAAAACAAATATCTTCAATCATATGTGTTCTTTCAGACAAGAAAGATATGATGCATTCAAATTTATAATTAAATTTATTGAAATTGTGTACATTTGCATTGGCAACTCTTTAAAATTGATCAATGTATAATATGATGTTATTTTGTATCAGCATTCAAAAAATGGTAATTGTAATCATTAGATAAGTATATTGTGATATACATTGTAAAATAGCTATAACAGAGCAAATATGTACATTTACTACACAAACATTCAAGCTGTTAAGCACTTATTGACAAAAATATAAAACAAAAACAATTGAAGATAACACATACTAAAATATCTGGCTTGAACTAGTTACTCTGATACTAGTTGTCTGTAACTTTGGGAGGAATCTCAAAATGGAACAAAGATAAGTACAGATATAGCAATATGGGATGGAAATATATTTGTACAATAATTGTTGCTTTTAAAGCATTAAACTTTGCAATTTTATAACAACTTGGATGCTTAAGCTATATAGAAGCCTTTTATGAATCTTGAATGAACTTTGATTATGATATAATCTTTCAAAAGATTGAAAAGTTGTGGAATGGCACTCATACAGTCATGGACATAAGTATTCATACAAAGACATTGTCTGTATGAAACATGTTATTATACAAAGAAGACCGTAAAGGCAAGTCAAGTCTATAGCACATATGCTCCATTGGAATGGGAAGAATAGAAACGCAAAGCAATTGAGTGCATACAATTGAAATTGTCATGAGAAATGTGGGTAATCCTTAGATAAACTGCTTTCTGGATGGTCATAAGTATTCATACGCCAGGTTATAAACCCCCCCAAAAAGTTCGTGAAACAACAGTTTCCATCATTCAGTGCCAGATATGTGTTTACTGCAGTTGCACCTGTGTAAGGAAGTGGTTGGTTTGGTGTTGGCATGCTGCAGGAAGTCAAATGGGCCGCAAAGGGAAGGAAACCATGATCGAAGAGAGGAGAATTATGATATCATTATACCACAATAAGAACTCGTATTCTGAAATCGCAGATATAGTTGGGAGAAGTCGTGCGACTATGCAAAGTGTCATCAAACGATATAAAGACACAAAAGTGCTGATAAATAGGGAAAGGGTTGGGCGTCCTCAGAAACTTACTTCGAGAGAGAAACAAGGACTGTTGAGAATGATCAAGAAAAACCCCAAAATTAACATCGTCAACAGTGTCGGCACATGTTCACGAACAACTGGGAAAACAAGTGTCCTCAAGAAGTATTAGAAGGCTTTTCAAACGAGCAGGGTACAGAGCTAGGGCACCTAGAAGGAAGCCATACATCAGTAAGAGGAACAAGAAGGCAAGATTAACATTTGCAAAGGAGTATGTGAGTAAAAGTTTGGACTTCTGGGATAAAGTGTTGTTTACGGACGAGAGTATATTTAATTTTATCCATAGTGATGGTAGAATTTTGGTGTGGGGAAAGCCCAATATTGAGCTTGAGCCTCGAAATCTCTTGGCCACAGGTAAACATGGAGGTGGTGGCATTATGGTCTGGGGCTGTATGTCAGCCTCAGGTGTTGGAGAACTCGTCCTTATTGAGGGAACTGTGGATAGATTTGTCTAGTTGGATATTCTGAAGAACAATTTGCAGCAGAGTATCGATCATTTGGGTCTTGGGAATGATTTTTACTTCCAGCAGGACAACGACCCTAAACATACAGCTGAGATTGTCTGCCTTTGGTTGTTATATAATACTCCCCACACACTCAAAACTCCACCTCAGTCCCCCAACCTTAACCCCATTGAACATCTTTGAAGCCATTTGGAAACCAGACTCCGAAAACATGACATTACAAGCAAGAATAGACTGAAAGAGGTCATTTTGCATGAGTGGCACAATATTACATCTGAAATAACCACGCCTCTTGTTCATTCTATGCAAAAGAGACTGACAGCTGTTCTCCATAACAGAGGAATGCATACTAAATTATGACGACATGGTATTTGTTTCTTTCTTTTCTTCAAAGTGAACTTTTATGTTGGTGTATGAATACCTTTGTCCAGCCAAAGAAGCGGGTATTGAGAAGGTTTTGTATTTTATTTTTCTACAAGCAGCATCTGATATTTATTTTTGTTGTCAATATATCGTTTGGTGCATACATGGTAAAGCATTAACAGTTTTGACTTCCTTATTGTTTCCCTAGCTGCTGCAATTCGTCCTTTTTTCCTTTCAGTTCCACTGTATGATTACTTTTGTCCATCACTGTATGTATAAAATATGCCATGTTCAATTAAAGCAGTTAATAGGTATCTGCTTTCACCTTCCTTAACAAGCGAGCTTATAAATTAATTCCTCAAATGAATGCTTTGAGGAAAGTTACCTAAAGCGACACACATATGTTCTACATTTGGGTGTGATTTAACCAGATGCCGAGTTTTGGAAACTGAAGATCAGGATTGTAGAAAACCTGGATGAAGAAATTGGCATATTGAACATACTCAGTTGTAGAATGGATGCATGCTAAATTATAAAAACAAAGACTTACTCTATCTCAAAAGGAGATAATAAAGAAATATTTTCTTCTTATAAATAACATTTATATGTTATAAATGTTCTTCTAAACAAATGAATAATTTGATGCTTTTGTAACTTGTTATTTTTTTATTTTTATCAATATAATTTGCATAAAAATATTTATAATTGTTTGAGAATAAACACTATTCATCTGCATATGTAAACTGGTATTCCTTTTCAACATATATCCGTAGCTTCCTACTGTTCTATTACATTGATTTGAATTCTGACAGGTATATTCATAAAATGATGTGCCAATCAAGACTTCATATTTAACCGAGGACATTTATCAAAGTTATTGATTAGTGAGATAGATTAGACTGAATTGTCTTCTTGATATTTAGTCTCACTTTCTTCTCTTTTCATCACTTTTATTGTCATAATACTGATTAATATTGTTGGGTGAGCCCAATAAGAAGCATCGATTTATCAGAGTTTTCCTTTAAAATATTCAACAGTTGAATCTGAACTTAAAGTACTTCTTACATAAAAAAACAACAACACAATTCTGCACAATATTGTTGCCGAACACATGGAAACTTCAAATTTTGCATGATAATTATTAATTATACCACCTTGAAAGTATCACGTGGCATTTTGCGGATCCTGCGAAAGGGCCGGTACCAGTGAACAAAATACAACTGATACTTTCCGATACCGATACATCGTCATCGGCTCAGCCCGAATATAAATACATAAAATTATGAATATAGATAATTACATTATAAATATATAAAAATTAAATTTATATATATATTCGCTGCAACCAACAACATTCCGAACCAGGAGCCGCCACTGTCCTTACGTGTGTCTGATTGTCCCTTCATCCATTTTATATCTCATTTTCTTTCATCCATATCTTCATGAGTAGTCAAAAATGGCAGAAATGTGAATTGATTTGATTTACTGTTTGCTGTATTTTACTCGCTTTTTGTGCCACTTTTGGCTAATTTGCGTTGATGGGGATGAGTGATGATATGATGAAATTGACGAATGGACACACACAAACATCCATTCCCAGGCCAGGATTTGACCCCTGGCATCGTAGCGTGATGTGCTAACCACTCCGCCACGGGGGCCAGCAGCAGAAATGTGAAGTGAAATGAATAAATCAATCAAAAACATGAAAATTAGACTCTGCAAAAATGTTGCACCTCATTATTGCAGGTACAGTGAGATGAGATGCCTGCATTCCAGAAAGTATCAACTTGTATCAGGGCCAACCTCCGTGGTGGAGTGGTTAGCACATGCCAGGGCTCCCCAGATTTGAATCCGGAGCGTTCCAGAGTTTCGTCTGACACTTTACATGTAAAATGTACGGTTCTAGACATGTGATTGGATTAAAATGTCACTAATAATTTATGTTGGTAAAATATGCAAATTATATTTATTTGAACCTTAATGCAATTAAAAACAAAAATAATTTCCTCAATTTCATCATATAACCACGGATTCTCATTGCCACAATTAGCCAAAAGTGGCAGAAAAGACACAACAGAAAGGGGAGAACCCCTGAAGATGCCCAACCTCCACCTGCATACATTCAGGGGTAGGTGCCTAGTGCCGTGGTACCTTTTAAGATAAACCAGGGCGTCAGATCTGCAGAATTTCGGTTCCCCCAATCTTCTTTTCCACCTTCTTTATTGATGCTTTCAATTATAGCTACATGTTTGAGGCGACAACCCACAACTGATTAACGTCTTATGGATAGTGTGGACCAAGGTTGTTTCGGCATACCAGAAACTAGCTTGGTTTACAGTTAAGGTTTTTTTTTTGCTAGTAGTGCAATAAAATAAAATTTATACATATATATTTGTCAGTATGTTAGTAATAGAACAAGGTGTAATGTGTTATGACAGGGTGAATAAAAAGTGTGTTATTTCTTGAAGGATATTAGTCTCTCTAAAATGTGAGAGTTAAAATAGGTAAAGTGTTCCCCTGTGCTTAGCCCCACGCCATGAAGGTGTATAGGGGGTGTGGGGGTAACGCCCCACACTTTCTTGATCCGGTTGTGAGTGGGGGTGATGTGATCAGCATCACGCCCCTGACCGCCTTTACCCCCCAGGGTTTCCCCCAGGTACCCATGTTATTCAACACTGGGTGGGCACCGGGGCCGTTTCCAACGTTAGAAAAGTTCCCAGATTTGAGCCGGCCGGGGATCGAACCTGGGACCTTTAGCATGGTAGTCAGACGTGTTACCGACTGAGCCACTGCGGCCGTTAATGTGAGTTAGTAAATAATAATAATAAAAATAGTAAAAGAAAGGGGCTATGTGACCAAATATAGAGATTGAAGGGTGAAGTAAGGTGAAAGTATGAGAAGAGAGGTGATTTTGCTGAGGCAGAAAAATACATTAAATATCCTAATCAATCAATCATCCTGTATCAGTGATGAAATATGAGCTGAATACTTTCTGAAAGAGATACTATTCATATCAGCCGATCTCAGCCCTAATGTTTTGTTTGACAGTTTCATCATAGTTAATATTACCTCCTCTTTACTTCCAGTACGTAGCAAGGCAGCATCAACATGATAGGGACAAAATCATCTAGTCTGTCACCCTTATCATCCCTGTTGGGATTGGATGGCCCATTCCAGAAAGGGCTGATGTTCTTACTGCAGCTGGCGTGGGAATCCCGAATCCGGCTGCCCGTGCTCATCACGGTCGGTTTCATGGTGTTGGACATTCGGATGCAGTTGGAGATCAACGTTGATGTTGACGTCCATGGCCAGGTGGACGATGTGCAGGAAGATGACGATGAAGATGAGCACAACCACCATACTAGGCGAGGACAATCCGACGAAGACAGGGATGTTGAGTTTATATAAGTGTGATGTTCGTTTGTTCATATTTTGATGTGCAGGACTTATCCATTTTGCCTGCCGAACTGTTCAGTGCCTTTCGTGTGCAACATGATGTGGACACGTATTTTTATGTTTTTCCTATCATTGCAAATTTACGGAGGAAAGTATTATTTGATAAACTATTTTCTTTATGCAATTGAAATATTTTTGAAAGATCTGACAGTTTCCAATATTTGAGTAATGCTCAAAAAAACAATGAGTAATTGAATTTTAGTTTTTACTTTTTAGATTGCACCTGCTATTATTCCGAGATCCATTTTGCAGTGGATTATTAATTTATTGTTGTGTGGTGAGGACTTTCTTTTGTTCGAGAAAACTCATTTGTTGTTTATAAAGATTCCATGAACTTTTATACCTTGAAATAGAAATTTTTGTATTTGGAAATAGCTTGCTAACTTTATGGATACTCTGTATTTTTTTCCTGCGTTTGAATGTTTGTGCAAAAGGGACAAAATATTGTGACGTCTCTTATTTATTACTTTTTTTAAAGTTAAGAGCATGAGTGTGCAGTGTGGCTACACAATGAACAGCCAAAAATTTGAGAAGGCATTACTTTTGTTCCAATCTAGCACACCAGGATTTTGCAAAAGTAGACACATGTATACGATAAGCAGAATATTGAAATAGCTGTTTGTTAAAGAAATTATAATTTTTTGGTGCAAAATTTTCATCATTTCATGTTTTGTAAAATTCACATGTTAGTGGGATTCAAGAATGGTGGGTTGTTTGAAATTTTACATACCTTGCGAAACTCCCAATACTTTGAAAAGCTAGTGTCTACTACCGGAAATATATAAAATACTGATCAATATATTGAAAAATAAGGAATAAAGTGAACCAAATGTAGAACACACAAGTAGTATGTTTCGAATTTTTATTTGCAAATTATCAGAACCACTTGTGTATTCTGTATCCAGTCAGTACTAATTTTTCACAAGTAGCTTTAAGAAATAATGTCAGACATGCCCTTTAAATAACAATCTCAATCCTTTAAACCCACCTGTGTTCTTAGGGGATGGGAAACAAATAAACATTATATGTGTTGCAAGAAAAGGTAAATGGTCAGACTTAAAATTCCATTGACAACCTAATATTTGTACATACAGAACAGTCTTATTAAAATTTGAAAGAACAAGGGGTGTCAAACTGCTTTCCTGTAGCCATTCTTCAGCAGTTGTGTGTGTGTGTCCTTGTGTAATATATTTTTGTATGAAGTTTCATATAATTGGACTCTGGTAGGATGCTGTGTCCACTTGCTGTCACTTAAAATGTCAGTAAAGGGAAACCTATTTTGTAAGAATGGAACCATCTTGAAGACAATGGCTTAAAAGTATTTAAAAATTATGTTATAAATGTTTTTTTTAATTTAATGTTAAATAAATTGGTATAAAATGGATTAATTGTTGCTTTAATGGTATTTGGATATTGTTAGTGTTTATTATTAGTCAAGTATTGTCTTTTTTTTTTCTCACTAGAATATTCATGCTAGTTTTCGAAACTTATGGTTGCATTTTTTTTTACTTTTGATGTTGCCACAAACAAAAATAAAACAGGGTGAGTTTGTAACTTAATAATAGACTGTTAGTTTATGAATAATTTTAAAAAACTGCAAAACCTATGTATGTCAAAATACCATAATGCATGTGCCAACCTCAATGGTGGAGTGGTTAGCACAACAACACCAGGGGTCCCAGGTTCAAATCCTGGTCTGGGCATGGGTGTTTGTTGTGAGTGTCCCTTCATCAGTTTTATCATCATCACTCATTGTTGCGATTAGTCAAAAGTGACAGGAAAGCTATGCTAAATAACAAAAATGAAATCCAATGAAACCTAAATGCACTGAATTAATCAGGGATTGTACTTTGAACTAATAGGATATCTTGGAAGGGTATTCAAGTTGTAAATGGGGTCGAGTGACATCTTGTTTGATAGGCAGCGTAGATATCACATTAACTTTAAAATTACTGTGCACACCATTCTCAGATTCCTTCTTGGACATACCTTCAACAGTAGTAATGCTGTCAAATTCTTCAATTAACAATTCAATGTTTAGGGGCAAGACAGTTGCTATGAAACTGCATGTAATTCATTTGCTGTGATTGTGTTAAATTGGCAGTCAGTATTAAGAACTTCGTCGAATTCATCTTTATTGTATGTCCAAAAATTAAATTCGACGAAGTTCTTAATACTGACTGACTCCCAAAGTGTATTACAGCTGCTTCAATCCTCTCACAAGAATCTTCATAAATGAACCCCTTATATTATAAATTGTAATCAGTTAGTCCAATCAATACAAAAAACTGGAAAAACCATCGAGCTTACTTGGGTTAAGGCACATAGTAATATTACAGGCAATTCCCATGTTGTTGAGTGTTCAAAGAAAGGGGTGTGTCTTCCAAATATTATGCAGTTATCATTGTATTATACTGATCTAATGCCTAGAATGAGGAAAGAAAAATTGAATGACTGGTTTGATTGGTGTCGTCTTAAACTAGTAACAGTTGATGAATCATGTAGATCAGTTGCTCAATTCAAGCCACAAGAACCATGGTTTCATTGTGTTAAAGAAATTGAGATCTAAACAATATTTATTCAGAATTGGAGTAATAAATTATGAGACATGTGAATTTTGCTGGGAAAGTGCAGATGTGCATCATGTAATACTGGAATGTCCAAAATATAGGAGAGAAATACATTATATGAAACTTTATGTAATTTAAAAGTTCAATATCCTTTGAACTTGACAAGTTTGGTGGCCAATCCAGATGTTCGAGTGGGATATAGTTTAAGATTCTTAAGAAAATGTAACATGCAATTGTAAAGGGAAATTATTAATTTTTACTCTAAATAATTCTTAATATAACTTCTGTGAAATAATGGAGGGAAAAGATATAATGATAATTTAAATGTAAAACAATTATGTATATTCTAGAAAGAACTCGTGGACAAAAAACGTCATAAAAGCTATTGGGTCCAAAATATAAGATTCATTTTGTGATTTGATTTGCTTTATTTTACTTTGCCTTTTGTGCCACTTTTGGCTAATTTGCGAAGATGGGGATGAGTGATGAAATGATGAAATTGATGAATGGACACTCACAAATATCCATGCCCAGGCCAGGATTCGAACCCGGGACCCCTGGCGTCGTAGCGCGATGTGCTAACCGCTCTGCCACAGGGGCCGGCTATAAGATTCATTGATTGATTTAGGCTGGTAGTATCCCTCTCCTGCTTTCAACATTTTTTTTTCTCAAAGTTGTACAATTCTAAATTCTCAGTGAGGAAAATATCCTACTCCTCTGTCATGCTTACTCCTTTTCAATCTTTAAGGGTTTGCCAATTCCAAGCAAAGAAAGTAAATATATATCAAATGACAGCTGCATTTTCTGCAAAAGGTTGACTTAATGAAACAATTTGAATTCAGTTTTGCTAGGTAGCATGTTAATTTGTTAGCTTTCGATGTTGCCACCAAAGTTCCCAGATGCAAGTCCCAGCCTGTCCATGGGTGTTCTTTGTGAATGTCCCTTCATCTATTTCATGTAATCATTACTCATATGCCTCCCCGATGGTGCAGTGGTATCATCGTCGCCTTGTAATCAAGGGGTCCCAAGTTTGATATCTGGTGGAGGCACATAGTGGTTCAAATCCCACTTTAAAACATAGGTCCAGTCCCCATTAGCCTTGTTGTGCATAAAGTGGACTTAAAACACCAACTCAAACTCATTACTCATCCTCAGTGTCACCATTAGCAATAACAAAAATACAAACAAAATGGCAAAATTTGAAAATTCAGTTCAGTGTTTCAATCCTGTCCTTACTTTTTTCTTCAATTTCAACTTTGAGTTTGTCCACGGTCACCTATCTGGACAAAAAGTTCTGTGGATCTGGTGTCTTAAACGTTTTCCTGAACATGTCACCCTGTTCCATTTCTGATCAGGCTTCAGAGGACCATCTTTGACACTCCGTCATGCAGAAATGTTTTGTTAATATGTTATGTGCTGTGCCCATTGATAATATTGTACACTCCACTAAATACCTGACGGCTCTTCTCTGTCTGACATCACCATGCCATGAATCTTGTCATTGTTTTCTTGGGTGGCCACTGTCACTGGTGGGCCACCTGCATGGTCATCTGCTGCATTTGAACTCAAGATACAATCTAGTCAGTGGGGTACGCAAGGGGGGGGGGGTTACGGGGTTTAACCCCCCCCTTGAGTTTGTGAAATATGAAAAATGCTGTGGGAAAAAAAAATTAAATGGCCAATTTATCACAGAAAAAGTTCTGGGACAATACTATTACTATTACTACTACTAATAATAATTTGAATTATTATTTCCATGCAGCACGGAGAAAAGCACAGCATTCCAAACACACGCGTCTTTCAGAGTGAATGGTTTCAAAATTAACATGAATTCTTGAAAGTAAAATATGAGGGCAACTATAATTTAAAAAAGAGAAAAGTTGTTTTGTATCTCAGTTTCAACAATGTTCAATACACTGGCATACACAGGATTTTATTTTTCAGGCTGGAATAGTAAATATGGAAAGCACATGGTTTCGTTTTGGAGGGCAGGATGCATAATAAAATATTTCATATTTTTTGAGCTTTTCAGTCTATTAAAATTGTATTCAAAGACAAACAATGGTAATCGGGACTCACTTTAAATGAGATTTCGCATTTACACATTTTGATTTTTTAAAGTTCTTAACGGATTTTTATTTGAAAATTCTGATTTTATCAAAATTTCGGTAGGGGCTGTAACCCCATCACCACCCCTCTACGTACGCCAGTGTTCAATGAACATGTATTCTTTTGTGTGAACAATGAGAATTCACTAAAGAAGGTCCTTGGTTCGTTGTAAGTGGCTAATGTATAGACAATTGCTAGGCGGACAAGAATACAGTCACCAGTTCGCCTTCCCATTGTTTACCACAGCACGTTTGAATGTATCTCTTTAAAATGTCTCACCTTGTTGACTATACAATTATTAAAACGACAAGAAGCTTAACTATTGCAAAATGTTTTGTTGGTAAAAACAGCGAGACAATCCAGATGTGAATTATCGGTGACATTTGGCGGGGGGAAGAAGCCTAACTTATTCTAGGAATCGAACCCGGATCTCCCGCGGGGTTGTCAGACACTCTACCGACCAGACCATCGCAGCTCCTTGGATGAGTTTCATACTTTGATTATTTCAATTTATTTTAATATATTTTCTTGTTTTTATGGATTTTCTTCACACTTCGTTGACCACACAATTATTTTGTAACAGATACAAAAAAATTCTTCCAGAATTTGATAAAAATCGAATGACTAGAAAGTAATTTCATCCTATTGATTTCATAAATACTATGTAGATCTCTAATACTTAATAGTAGTAGTGGTATTAGTAGGATTATTAGTAGTAATTTAGCTAATTAATTAATTATAAGTATTATTAATTAATTATGAGTATTATTATTTAATTAAAGTATAAAAAACAATGGTAATGTAAATTTGGAGAAAGTTTTAGAAATAACCCCTCCCCCCCTTGATAAAAAATCCTGCGTACGCTACTGAATCCAGTAATAATAGAATATTATGTAGATTGTCCTAAAGTTTGTACCACGTCCTCATTTATTACTTTCGGTTTTATGGTTTTTATTTTCAAGTACTTGACGATTGACAATTGTCCATTTCCACCACCTTCCTACAGATGCTCTAGTTCGACAAACTGCGAAAACTAACATTACATGTTAGAACATGTATTTTTGCATAAAATCATTATGAGGCATCTGGTTTCCAGGAATGTTAAACTTATACTTGTCCAAGTGGGGGAAGGGGGTCAGTATTAGAGCATATTGGACGTTCCTCGTAACTAAGTAGAAGAGAAAATTGGAAATATATTTTACTTCAACACAGTTAGGATTCTTTCTTAAGGTAGTGGGAGGCTTCATTCTGCCAATAGGTGCAGTGGTAGCATCGTCGCCTTGTAATCAAGGGGTCCCGGGTTCGTTACTCGGTGGAGGCACATAGTGGTTCGGATCCCACTTTAAACTGTAGGTCCAGTCCCGATTAGCCTTAATGTGCATAAAGTGGACTTAAAACACCAACCCAATCAATCAAACTGCCAATATTTAGTGCATGATCTTTTGCATTTTTTGCTTGATATATTTTTTTTTTTAAAAAAACACTATACACACAAATTCAAAATACTTTTTGGAGGATTTATTTAAAGGATAGTAAACACTCCTCTTTTGGACTTTGAGTGGATGATGCTTCAGCCCCAAAATCCATCCCATTGGTTGTTCCCGTCCAACATTGAATGGAAAGTCACACTTATTAATTTACTAATGCCAATGGTAACTAATATATTCAAGCAAATTTACCATTTCAGTTTGGGGAGTTGAACTGGACCTTCAGATTTTCAGTGTTCACCCAGAATCACAAGGTCAGTTGGAATCTAGTAGAAGGAAATAGAGCAGCTTAATGGAAAATTGATGGCATAATAGAAACCCTCATAACACACTGGAAAATAAAAACTGGTTCAACTTTCTACAGATATGCCAACAAAACTGCAATATGGTTAGAAAAGTCAACTTCACATATTTCCTCAAAATAATGGTTACATATTAAACTCGTAGGTATCCTTTGCTACAGAATAGGGATGTGGAATACATGACTTCTACTGGCACCTAAGACATTTGGCCCTCTTCCTACTGACTTTTTGAGCCACTAAAATGTTTTAACAGTAAAAAGAAAATCAATTGCCTTGTCATGGTGTAGCTAAAAATTGAGAAAAATGTATAACAGGTGTGGATGATGTGGGAAATTTATCGTAGCTCTTATTTGGATATGAAAAAGACTTGGGGCAGCCTAGAAAATATTTGGTGTGAAGTTAACATTTCAAAACCATGTGTAAAATGAATATTAGTTGTAAAAGTTTATGAAGTGCCAAGTTGGATAGTTTTTGTGTTCACTAGGAGACTGACTGAGCAACTGAATCTCCCTACTGGATTCATACCGTAGACAATTTACATTTTTTTAAGATTATGGGATGCAAGGACATATTTAGTAGAGGTCCCCGGGGGCTCCGAAAGACTTAGTACCACGTACTAAAAATGAAATAATGAAAATATACTTATTTAGCATTTTTTGCACAATCGAAGGGTATTTATTTCCTTACTGGAAGGCAAGGATTAAATTTGGATCACACGGCTTTGAACGATCATACCAAAGAAGAGTTATGCATACTACTACTAACAATACTATGTGTAAAATATTAATCAGGAATTTTACTTTTTGTCAACTGGATCTAACATCATCCTTTGTTGTTGAATGCATATTTAATTCTCTAATATAACTTTTCTTGGCAGAGGAAGTTGTTGTTATACAATTTTGGGCAATATTAACTATACGTAAGGTAGATCATGAATATGTGTGGTTATAATATATCTATTCTTAAGCAGTCCTATTCGTGTAATAATGATACAATATTAATTACTTTACATATTAATATTATTTTAATTTAAACATTATTATTATTATTATTATTATTATTATTGAGAAACTCGGTTTTGACCCTCCCAAATTTCTAGATATGTACCTGATAGGATGATGCTCTTTTCCTAGTGATGTCCATCTGCGAGCAAGTAAGTTAATTCAAAATTTTGAATGATACCCTCTGAGCCATAATGCTCTTGCAGATTATGGTAGACATCATTTTCAAAATTTTCAAACACATTAAAAGCGATCACGACTGTACGAAACTACAAGATGAACTTAACGAAGTACTTGAATGGTGCAAGAATAACAAGGTTAATCTCAATCTCAAGAAATGCAAAGTAGTATCATTCACATGTAACAAACGTCCCATTCAATACTCGTATAGCATTTCCGAAGTAGAAATCCTAAGAGAGAATACTGTAACTGATCTTGGAGTCACATTTGACAAAGCTTTAAATTTCTAGACACACCCTGCATGCATCCTCAGTGAAGCACACAGGAACCTACGATTTGTGATGAGAATGGGTAGCCAGTTTAAGGAAAAGAAACCTTTTTGCTACTTTACTATACGTTTGTCAGATCAAAACTTGAATATGCCTCAGTCGTCTGGGACCCGTTATTCAAAAAAAAAAAAAATAAATAAATAAAAAAAAAAAAAATAGAGAAACTCCAAAATAAATTCTTAAGGTATTTAGTATATAAACTATATGGCATTTATCCAAAATTCACTTCATGTGACATCTTAGCAACATGCTGAGTGTCCCGTCCCTTGAAAAAAGAAGACAGATGCACCAGTTAAACTTCCTTTCGAAACTTGTCAATGGAAAAACTGACTTCTCCGCACTTCTCGCAAAAATAAACTTTTATGTTCCATAATCAAAATTGAGAACCAGAAATGACCTCTTCCAAATTCCATGCAGTAGAACCAGGATGGCCGAATCGGATCCCATGAGGAGGATGTGCGTGTTGTACAATATAGTCTCTAATGATACCCCTGACGTTGATCTATTTAGGCCTAAAAGCAAACATATTATGTGAACCCTGTATAATAGCATTTTAACCAAATATGTTGTATAGTTTATGATATACATATATATTGTTGTTATGTAACGATTATTCTGTTCCGTCTTACAGTTTCTTTTCTCATTGTTTATGTTTTCTCTTTCCGATTCTTAATTACTTTTGTTTTGTCAACATGTATGTGCCTGGTGGTTTGGTATCTTTACCTTTATTTGTACAACGCTGTAATCTTGTTAATTTTTCTGTTCCTTAAATCCTTGTATGGACCCAACTTGAGATTGTACTTTCATACAATACCTCAAAGCTCTGTAACTGGGCATTTGCCTGTAGTGTTTAATAAATAAATACATTTTATGAAATGTTACTGGGAACCCACTCAACCACATTCCACAAATTAAGGAAAGCAGTAATAAACACAGTCATTAAGTTATTTGTGATGGCCTTGACTCGTACAATGAAGCTTCTTCTCTTGATACCTCTTCTAAGGTCACCCACAGTAAACAAATAAGAGTTGTTCTTAATATCCATTGCTCGCCCTAAAAAAAAAATCCTGTTCGAATTGTGCCACTGTTGACGCACAACATCTGTTTCTTAAATCAAATTTTGCATATTAATTTAGAATTTCTGAGATTGTACAAAATTTCTGGAAGGCAGAGAACATTGCAGGAACAAACTTATACAATATTTATTAATTAAATATGAATGAGAAATGTATACAATGTATTAGGCTTCATGTTCAAACCTTTAAAAAAAATATTCCTGGGTTTGCCACTGCTACTCACTTTTTTCGCACCTAACTACACTCAGTTTGTTAAGCACATCACCAGTGCTTCAATCATAATTGTCGATTATGGCCTAAAGTCACTGGCGGAGTGACAACTTCGTTATTGTTCGGATGGCCTTGACTAAATTTAATGAGCTTTGCTATTTTGGATGTTTTTTATGGTGGAAATTGCTTAATTTTAAACGTCAGAGGAGTCTTATGTTAATTGACAACTTGTCAGTTTTGATGGGGGGCAGGGGTATCACCCAGCGGCGTAGTGCCCATGTAAGGCTTGTAAGTCCATCTTACAAGTTGAAATTATTGAAGAAAACTTATTTCATTCCCGTATTTATCGCTTGAACACACATAGCAATATCAGACTTCAAGTAGAACTTTTAACGAAACAATTGAGGACTTGTTTTGATTCGAGTTGTTTCTCTGTAAGGCTTCTTGAAAGGACTTACGTGCTGGTGAATGGAAGAAATGATTTCGACTCGCCCATGGCGGGTGTGTTTGCTTACGTAGTATCTTCTCAACCAATGACAGGGCGCCCCGATTCTCACGCACTGTAAGACGCATTACGAGTGGGTGCTAACTGACGATATTTCTGTCCCCGCTGCGTCTGTTTGCCACGGTCAGAAGAGAACCAAGAAAATCGACTCCCGTGTTGTTTCAACAATGCTTGACGGGAGGTGTAGCTAACAAAACGGGTGTCATTTTAAATGTGTAAACTAACTATTAAGTTCACAAAGAGATGGTTTAATGTTGGATATTACATTAATTAGAAGCAGCGAAGTTAAAGATAAAAGAGGAATGTCTGGCAATCCTAGATCCGGCAGCGCCCGCAAAGTTAGGCGCGTGCATCCCAGTTGCCCGTAATGTTAAAAGCATACGCGTAATACTTAGCGTTATGATTTACAGATTTCTTTTACCTTTTCCTTTGACTAAGTTGCTTGATATGCTTTTCAAAATGTGCGCAAATATCGTAACCGTGATAATGAGTAATATTCTCGAATGCATTTGCAAATTGTATCCTACGCATTTCCCACAAATGGCTTTTTAGTGAAAGAAAAAGAATAATAAGAAAAAAATATGACATGGCCTTTCCAGAAGAAGAATTTGTGTCCTTAACTAAGCTGTATGCGAAATTTGTCAATTGCTACCAGTTGAAAGTTGAGCTACACGTAATTTATTCTGAAGCCGAATATCGAGTAAAGAGTGTGTTTGAACTTCATGAGTACTTGCGTACTACCCATTTGAATGAAGCTGTTGAACAAGTGTACAAACTAACAGAATTCTTCCTCACTGTTCCTGCCTCAAGCTCGTCGGTGGAAAAGTAGTTTTCTGCACTGAAGAGGATTCACACATTTCAACACAGCACACAGACTCAGGCAAGGAAATCTGACTTGGGACTGATATCCATTGAAAAGGAGCTGCTAAAGAAATTGACCAGAAACTCCCGATTTTACGACGACGTGATTGAGGTGTTCAGACTAAAGGATCGTCGGATCGAGTTACATTATAAATGAGAATTTTCATTAAGTAATACATACATATGCTATTATTGTTAACATAGAGTGTGTGCATTTTGTGTTTGAAATTGAGTATGCCCATCCATGACTTACATTCAAATAGATTCTATTTAGTTAAAATATCTTTGGGTTTTCTTTATCCAATATTCATATCAGGTTTATCTAAGGAAGCCTTACACCTTTCATAGAATCACGCTACGCCACTGGTATTACCAGAGAATTTCATTTGAATTGGCGGAATGGTTACAAGTGGATCTGCTTTGATGGTTTTTATGAATATTAATTCCTTGTACAGGGTCCGGCAGAGGAGTTAGACGGTTTTGAAATGTGAATAACACACCTAATTTTCAAAGGTACAGAAATTTATTACTACAGAAATACAGGTTATTGTATGCCATTTTAAGTTATTGTATGCTAATTGCCATGTCAATTCTGTATGACTTAAAAATGATGTCCTTCAAGTGACTTCCATTTACGTGTACACACATTCGAAGCCTCTCCCAGAAGTTGCAGACGGCACGTTGCAATATTTCACCGTCAATGTTTGCAATTTCCTCTCTAATTGCAAGCTTCAGGTCGTCTAATGTGCGAGGTTTATTCACATACAGTTTGGTTTTTTAGGAATCCCACAGAAAAAATCACAGATTGCAAGGTCTGGTGACCGAGGAGTCCAGGGTATATCACCAAACCGGGAAATGACATGTCCTGGAAAAAGTTGACGAACAACAGCCATAGAGGAGCTAGATGTGTGAGCTGTTGCTCCATCTTGTTGGAACCCTATGCCTTGCTGATTTATCCTATGCATACGCCGAAGCCGACGAAGTTCTGCACCCACCTGAGGATAGTGTTGCGGCTTGGTACACGCCCATGGGGTGCCACATGAAAATGTCGTCGAAAAAGATGCTGCGTTTTCAGTAGATTCTCCAGTCTTGAAGAATCCCTCCACAACAAACGCTCGATGTTGCACATTCCAGGGCTTCGTGCTTACTGGGCTGACAAATAGTTAAGCAGGCCACCAACTTCTCACCGGATCGCCGATTGTTGATTTGAATTTCTTTCAATTGTTCAAACGGACAAAGCGCTGACTCAAGATCTTACGTAGGTCATTTAAAAGGAAAGGAAAAAGGCCTTCGAATGTGTATAAAAGTAAATTGAAGGCATCATTTTTTTTTACACGAACTGTCGTGGTAAATAAAAATGGCATACAATAACCTGTATTTCTGTAGTAATATATTTCTGTACCTTTGAAAATTAAGTGTTATTGATTCACATTTCAAAACTGTCTAACTCCTCTGCCGGACCCTGTATCTTTATCTTTCTTCCTTTATTTGTCTATCTCTTTCCTATCCTCATCCTTCCTCCATGTCTATTCTTTTCTCTTTTTCTTCTCAGTTTTTCTATTCTTCCCTTTCTTCCGCTGTTTCTCTATCGAGTGACAGGGGAGCAGGGGGTAGCTGCCCTGCGGCCCCCAACAAGGAAGAAAATCTAGACAAATAAATGCTCAATGGTATGAGAGGGACATTCAAGGTTTACCAAAGGCATTTAAAGCACAGTGTGATTTCGGTATATTATAGTGAGAACAAAACAAATTATGCTAAATGCAAATATATCGGCATGTGCAGTATCTATCTTGCACTCGCCTTCGAGTGGAAATTGTGGCTGGAGTGGGTGGTAATATCAGTTGCGATATGAATGTTGATCGTTACACTTGGGAACACTGTCAAGCAATGGTTTGATATTGTGTTTATACGTTGAAGTACAATGAGCCCTTTGACCTGTATTTTCTCCCATCGCAACCGAATCTTTTAGCAACCCTTGCGTTTACAACTGCATGAGGGAGGAAAGCATGCACTTACAATACGTTTGGCAACATAGGGTGTCCCGGTTCAAGTTTGCTTCATACTGCGAGCGGCGTTCGGCACTTTGGGGTACGAAAATGAACAACGATAGACGAACACATTGAACCGATTGCTGATTCGTCGATTTCCAGCCACGAGGAGAAAGGGGGCTTCTTTTCACCATCTTCAGGCCACATGCAGGAAGATAAGATTACATAGATTAGTTCTCAATACCTCAGAAGGCTTATCCTGTTACATTTCCCGCCACTGGGTGGACTATGGTTTGCTGGAAAACCTAGGCAGCTATCACATGAGCACTTCCTCACAAGAGGAGCCCTGGATATATCACGCGCATTTCCCCTAAAAGCGTGAAAAGCTCATTAATTTTTCTTGCTCTTTCGAAAGACTCGTGGAACAGCACGTTCAATCATCATCCTTGCACCCAACATACCTTTGGAAACAACAAGGGGCCACTCGCTGGCAGGAACTGTACCAGGTTGACTCAGAAATTTCAAACTTTGAAAAAATCTTCCCCGAGCACTGTTAACGGGATAACCGGGTAGCTTGATTTTTTTTTAAAAAAAAGAAGGAAAGTCTAGGAACCACACTTTTAGCCCAAATGCATTTTTGTGTGGTATTTAAGAGTATAATACCAATGTTAGATGTCATGGTTCATGCCCTTCAAATCGTTATCTTTTCGGCATTTTCTGGCCGTATGTCTGTCTCTGGAGCAAGCGAACGAAAACAAGTCTCTGCGCAAGTAGTGACGCGAGACGACCCCACCAATGAACACGTGAGAGGGAATGGGATTGCGTGGAGGGGGAAAGCGACTGCAGCTACCAGCCTTCGAACAGCGTGTACTGCTTCCCTCTGCCCACTCCACTTCTCCCCCTTGTCTGACGCCATTCGCGGCCTTGCTCCAGAGATAAACGGGACAGGGTATAGTTCGAAAAGTCTTACAAGGACTTTCTAGACGTCTCGGGGGAGGGGGTAATGTCCAATTTTTGAATATCAACGTGGTTCATTAGCTTTTTAGATGTCTCAGGAGGGGAGACGATTGACTCACCCATGCCTGAAGTCAGTAGCGTACGCAGGATTTCATCAAGGGGGGTGTTATTTCGAAAACTTTCTACAAATTCACATTACCATTGTTTTATTATACTTTAATTAATAATAATTAATTAATTAATAATTTTTATAATTAATTAATTAATTAGTTTAATTACTACTAATGCAGCTGCTATTTATGAAACAAATAGAACAAAATTACATTTCTTTTGTTTCTTTGTTACAAAATAATTGTCTAGTCAACGGTTATTTGTATATGATAAGTGAGACATTTTAAGTGTGAAGAAAATCCATAAAAACAAGCAAATATATTAAATTTATTGAAATAATCGAAATATGAAACTCATTCAAGGAGCCGCGCTGGTCTAGTCTGACAACTTCGTGGGATATCCGGGTTCGATTCCCGAAATTGGTTGGAATTTATCCAGCCTTGTCTCCGCACCCAGCCTCATAGCAATGGGTACCTGAGAGCAACCCTGGGGGATGAAGGCTGCCGGAGCATGGTGCTGATCACATCACATACAAAATAGTTCGAGAATCTTTGGGGCCCACCATACCACTACATGTGCCTTCATGGCACGGTGCTATATGCACGGGGGAATTTACATTACCTTTACCTATGTAACTCGCCCAGGATGATGATGAAGCGCGAGAATACATGTTGCTAAATTCCACGAGTCTATGTTTTCGTTGAAAAGTAAGTTTATAGACATTCCAACACATTTATCACTTCTAGGTGATTCACAAAGCACTTCTTCGACATTATTTAATGATGTGGATGTAGACTCAGCATCACTTGAGAGTTCACAAGGGGATGTGAAATCAGTACCGGGAAGAACGTTTGCAATAAGGTCGGCACACTGCGACGAAGCAAGGAATTTTCACAATTCTCGCGAGAGTCACTGCGCGACTTTTTGCAAAAAAAATTGCAAAATTGAACTTTGCGGCCGCTTAGATTGTGTTTGGAATTTTGTGTTTTTCTTCATGCTGCATGGGAATAATAATTCAAATTATTATTATTATTATTATTATTATTATTATTATTATTATTATTATTACTGTCGCAGATCTTTGACTGTGATAAATTAACCATTTTTAATTTTTTTCTACAGCATTTCCCATAATATTTCAAAAGCTCAAGGGGGGGTTTAAACCCGGTAACCCCCCCTTGCGTACGCCACTGCCTGAAGTACTGGGTGTCCCAGTTAAAAGTAGCTCGGTTCAACGATTTGTCTGTCTACGATGCAAATGAGGGGGCTATATTGCACCAGTAAAATTGAATAGTCTATTGTAACGTGAACCGTGGTAGGTACTCAAGGTCAACAGTACACAATCTTCATTTCTTTTCATGATCCTTGTCATGTAACTGTTGATCGGAGCCGGGCTACTTTTAACTGGTACACCCTGTATATTAATGTATTTTTTTTCTGATTTGAGTGTGATATTCATAAGAATATTGATATTCATAAGAATATCAATTTCTTTGGTCCCCCTCTCCACGGTTTATCGATGAAAAGGGTGAAATTGTAGAATGAAAACGCTTACAAAAAAGAAGAAAAAATCCTACTCCTGGATAGCCCCCCTTCCATCTTATTCTGAGCTCAACCAGTACGTGCGATGGGGGAGGAAGAGGGGCGATAACTCATCCTTCACCCCCCGCCCGCGTTTCCTGTTACCGTAATTGTGTGGATTCCGCGATCACACCGAGAGGATGAGATGAAAAACTAGAAGTCCTGCTGGTAACGACGTCACACGAGCGGGGAATTGCAATTGGCCGTTTCCCAGACAATGGTCTACGAGATTTCTAGAAAGGATATAAGGGTGGGGAGTAGCAGAGAGGATAACTGCGCATGGCATGTAACTTGAGTTTTCTCAAATTGCTAAGTTCATCCTCTTTGGAACGAGTATGTGACCCAAAGAAAGAGAATTCTCACTTTCAAAAGAACAATCTCATTATACAGCCCTATGAGGTAAAAGTAGGGAAGTGGGATATTTTGAAGTATTATGTAGAAAATAACAGATATTTCACACTAGTTTAATTTCCACACTTTTGATTTAATTTAATTTATGAATCAGTGGCTAAAAATGTAACATATAACAGCTGTTAATATTAAACACACAGATTCTCAATTCCTTAAACATTATTACGCACATGCGACACGCACTCCAACCATGGCGAGACGTATAGATCTAGAACTAATAATAAATCATCATTGCAATGAACAAATACATAGGTGACGAAACTTGCGAGAAAAGGAACGCCAATCCATTCTGACACCCATAGGCAGTCCAGCAGGTAGAGTGGGATACATAAGTATTGCCAAGCTATTTGTCTATCGCATTGTTTATTCTCTTTATTTTCCCCAATGAGAGCTTCAAGAGTTGAAACAAAACGCCAAACAAGTTGCTGATAACCTCTGCACCAATATACGTAAACACCATTCCTTGGATGCATGAGATAAATTGATGAGAGTAGTCATGGACACTTTGCCCAACAATATTTGTGCATCCCACTGTACAGACAAGGTGCGTTGGTCTTTCTCATGGTCTTATGGCACATCGAAGGCCAGAGCTTGATTTTAGTTCCACGTCTGTGTGTCCAGGCCCTGGATCAGGTATAAAATCAAGTTTTCATACATTTCTCGGATAACTGACAGGCCAATAACCTTATCCTACTAATCCCATTAATAACCGAATGTTAAGTCCACTTGCTTAGTGATTTGCTGCATGTTTATTTTCCGTTTGCTGTGCAGTGTCAGATTCTGTTCAAAGATGAACGTTTACAGCTTATGAATTGATTTGTAGTATCTGTGTTTTACATAGATGCTCTCTATTGATTCGAATTGTATATCACCGCCGTCTTTTTTTCTCTCAATATGCGCAATCAAGATGTGAAGCTTCAATTATGACGCAAAACTTACCTTTTACAGTCTTGCGTAGCCTACTAGATGCCTGTGCTTTTCATGAAGACCGTAAAGATTTCTACGTTGAAGTGTAAGGGCAAAATGGTTTGTTGTTAGGACAAGACACTCGAATCTGAGCTTCGGTAAATTGTATCAACTTAGAACATATAGACAATTTTGTTACTCCTGACATGTAAAGGTGAGTACACTTTTCTTTGCATGTTACGATATTGTTCAAAAGGATTTTTGTTCGTTATTCAGTGTGTGTAACTGTGTTTTGGTTGCCCCGTTTCTCGATTTCATTATTCTTCCGATATCAACATCTTCACATGCGAATGCAGATGAAACAAGTGGCGCATATCAGCAGTGGTACAGCAACAAGGGGTTACAGGGGATCAAAATTTTAAGAGCAGTTACAGTACAGTAGGTCCTCCCCGAAGCTATCAATCCATATTGTACGTACCTCCCGGAAATTTGTTCTGACAACATTTAGCCCATATTTTATCTAAACCAATAACCACAATCTTTAATAAATGCTTTTCCAAAGGTGTGTTTCCTTGTACATGGAAGCAAGCATCGGCCGATTTCCTTACTTCCTGCACTTGCACTGCTAGCTGAAAATATCATTTCTAATCGTATCCTTGCACATGTTTCTCCGTTCCTCTTTCCCACTCAACACGGATTTCTCCCTCATGCTTCCTGTGACACAAACCTTGCTTGCTTGCTTACCAAAGCGGTCAATTGCCTGAATGCCAAACAAGACATGGATGTCGTATACTTAGACTTTTCCAAAGCCTTTGACTCTATCTCTCACACGCAACTCATCCACAAATTATCGAATAGATTCAATATTCACGGAGCTCTTCTTAAACTACTTTCATCTTACTTGCACAATAGAAAGCAAAAGGTTATCGTATCTGGTTGCTCTTCGTCGTGGCTCCCTGTAGTTTCCGGTGTGCCCCAAGGAAGTTCTCTGGGGCCTCTGTGTTTCTCTCTCTTCATGGATGACATTCAACAATATATTTCTTCCGAATGTTCAGTATTATTGTATGCTGATGACTGCAAATTATTCCGAAACATTAGCTCACTTCAGGACACATGCTACATCCAAGATAATCTCAAACACATTGAACGCTGGTGTCAAGACTGGAATCTCAAATTAAATCCGGATAAATCTGTTGTCATGAGGTTTACTCTAAAATCCAATAGCACAGCGCCATCCTACAAGTTATGCAACCAGGTTATTCCCTTCGTACGCCAGCACAAGGATCTTGGTGTCATTTTTGATAGCAAACTGACTTTCAACCATCACATAGACTACATAACTTTTAAAGCGATGAAAACACTTGGACTAATTTACAGATTTACAGACGTAACACACGTTTCTGCCCTCAAAACCTACTTTACAATGTGTCTTGTTCATATTCTTGAATATGGCTCCTGTATTTGGTCAATGGCATGTGAAAGCAATTTAAAGAAAACAAATAAAGTAGTAAGTTTCTTCGTCAGAATAGTCACACACAGATGCCCAACCCTTGCAAACTTCTCCAAACAATAAATTTTATCCACTCTATAAATTCATGACCTTTCCCTTCGCCGTCAACTCTCAGATTTAACACTACTCTTCAGAATCATTAATGGACAACTTTTCACCAGCGAACTCTTGCTAATTCTTAATATCAGAATCCCACGTCCCAACAGTAAATGCAACAACTTCTTTTACATTAAATCTTCAAGGCTATCTTTAGAAAAAAGATCACTTCTCTACAGGCTACAAACCACTTACAACTCACTAAGAGACGCTCCGGGCTTCCATTTATCAAAACAGACTTAGAGAACGGCGTGCATAAAGCAGCTGTAGAGTAAATAATATTCTTTTTGCCCTAGTTGTTATTATTCTTGTTATATATGTATATGTGTGTGTATGTGTCCATCTTATTATTTTGTTTATTTCTTTTCCTGTTGATATCCTGTTGTAAAATGGATTTTTCTGTATTCAGGACTTTTCAAATAAATAAATAAATAAATAAATATAGTTACAGTTGGTAGAAGTAGGTTTTTAGTACCATGAAACAGGCTCTCTCTCTCTCTCTCTAAAAAAAGCAAATTATGATATTTTAACATTTAAAAAATCCGATATATTTTCAATGTAGTGATTCTTGTGCAAGAGGTTTCAAGGAATCTGTAAATTATCCCAAAAGGCAAGAAGCCAGAGAACACGTTTCTGAGCAAATTAAAAATGTAAAGAAATGGGAAAAGATCAAATAAATTGAGAACATGCTCGCTAGCTACAGTTTGTTCACAAGTAGAAATTAGTAAGAACTTATGACGATTTGCCATATCTCACTGACTCTTTCTCTCTTCCTCAAATATGATAGCAAAGTCTCGATATCATTGATTTTACAGAGGTTTGTCTCGTTCTCGGTCACGTCACGACCAGATGAAATTCATGGACAGTCGCGAAGGAAGGCCCATCCATGCCCAGGCAGGAATTAGAACCTTCAACCTTCGATGTGCGATAGTGAATAAAGTTGACACTTCTGTTATGATTGGGAAGGAGCTTAAGAAAGAACAATCTAAATTTTATTAAAAAACATACTTTTCCTTCCTTCCTAAAAATTAAGAAAGAATGAAAATAACTAATTTAGCATCCTGGACGCGAGCGCAAGTGCGTAGAGAAGCATATAATAACAGGATCCATAATATCCTCTGCTTGTAATCAACGGGACAGGTGACAAATGAACCTAATCCCGGATGATTCCACTCGCAGGTGCTGCCGCCTAGTGGAGTGGTTGAAGTCTGTCTTCATTAACCCACCTGGCCGGAGGCAAGAAGGGCGGAGAAGAAACCGCGTTTTACTAAGCATTCGTTGTCATGGAAACCTCCTTGTGGCTGAAGAGGAAACGCAGCTCAATACACATGCAAGTGCTGCTTTGTGTAATAACTGTTTTCTAAATGATTCTTTGACATTTCATACAATAAATGGACTGAAATGCAAAGTTATTCTATTTTGTTGCTAACTTTTACACACTTCGTTCAAGAAGAAGTTTTAAAAGCTAGGGAGAAATTTTAGTTGTAGTCAGGGCTCGAAATCGAAATTTTCACGAAACGGAATGCTTTATTCTCGTTAACGTTTTTTTTGTCTGATTGCTACAGTGACGAGATTAACGACTAGTGAAATGACGTGCTGTATTAAAATTAATAATAGTTAATATTACAATTTAAAATTTAAACAGACGGGACTCGAGTATGAGAGTCAGCTCGCCCAAAAAGGGGAAAAATTGATTTATGTGTACATATCGTCAATACTTTGGGTAAATTTCTCGTAAGGGACAGACGGATTTCATCAATTTGACAGGAGAAATTACTTACCCAATGCAGTTTCTTTATACTTCTGGAAGTTCGGGGAAGTGTTTTCTCGCATCGTTCATTGAATTTTGCCGGTAAATCATCTATTTTTCGAAATAAATGTGTGACCGATGCACGAAAGCTCTTGCATCCATTTACTTCCAGGTGGATGTAGCCTGTGTGTGATGACGTAATCCCGGTCAGTGTTTCCAAACCTGTGTCTTTATAACTGAAGAAGGTACTTTCCCGCAAATGGTTTGTGTGGCTATGTGTCAATGGTTCGTGGGGCTATGCTAGAATGGTGTGGGGCTACACATATTTTTTCGAAACCAATTTTTAACTATTGTAACCTATACGTGACCCTACATAACCTAACCTTCCCGGAAATGTTTCGTGGGGCTATGTATGAATGGTTCGTGGGGCTATGCGTCAATCGTTTGTGGGGCTACGTAGGTATTTTTGGGTGCAGTGGGGTGGAAACACTGCATGCCGAGTAAGTTAGTGAAACTGTGACCGCCATTTTGCGTGTTACCGAAGGGAAAAGGAAACGAAGAGAACTTACTCGATATGTCGCAAATAAGAGCTTATTTCCGTGAAATAAGCGAAATGCCACCTTCAGCAATGTTTATCAATGCAGCATACGTAAGTACGAATATTCAAATTAAATGAACTAGCAAATTTCAGCCGTTTGTCCGATACGAGAAATTTACCATACTTTGTTTTAATAATACTTATTTTTAAAAAAATCAATTTGTGCAAGTGAAAGATATTTCCATATTGTTATTTTGCGTGTTATCAATGATTGAATTTATTGTTTGACTGACTTGATATTTTACTCTTGGGTTAATCGGGACAAAGAAAAAAGGACGACGAACAGCACTGAAAAAGGGAAGTTCAAGAAGGAAGAAAATACTGCGGATGGTATGATGGTTGCAGTTCCAACGCTCTGTACTTGCCTCCAACCCAGGCAATCGGTTGACGCCGTCACACTCTCCTAAGCCCCCTCGCGGCAACAACACATTTATATTTTTCTAGGTGTAGGGGAAATTTGTATGAATCCTATAATTTTAATGTATAGTGTGTTTTAAAAGTCCTGCAAGGATTCTAAAAAACTATAACTTTAAAGTACGTAATAGGTTTATTACAATGAAATAGTATATGTTTGTTTCTACACAGAGGAAAATTTAAAATTTTGTTCTGCCCACACTGCTGAATGACGTGTGTGCCGGTGATCACGTGATTCCAAGATGGCGGTTCATTTCGAGCCCTGATGATTTACATTGTGCGACTAAATTTTGTAAATTTAGTAAGGAATACGATGTTTTTGTTTATGAAACTTACTCAAACATGTTTTGTTGATGCATTACAAATGAGTTTTTTTTGTGCGTGTGAGGGCTTCTACAAATAAGAGAAACACTTTCTGTTAAGATGCTATTTTGGGAGCCTGCACAATTATTAGTGTCCTAGTGTCCCCATGTATACTATTACCGCACGCAGCGGGGAGTGCGTCTTCGTAATTGTCGCGGTGCGTCACTCCAGAGAACAGTGAATGTAGGATTTCTGAGAATTGATTGGTGCATTTTGTTGGCTTCGACTGGTGGTCATTGTCAGAAGATATAAGAGCAAACTTGCGGACTTAGGAGAAGGATATACGTGGAGGTAAGTATAACCGTACAACTTTTTAAATCCTAGCGCTAGATGGCACTGTTTATTCTTTTGGTTAGTTAACGTCGCGTTAACCGAGAGCTAATCTGGAATTTGAATATGGATGGTACTGGGGTGTTATTGAACTGTTCTTATGTTGCTTTTCTTTTTCTTCCGGCCAACCGCATGGGTGAGGATGAATGATGATTAGATGAAATTGATAAAGAGATCAGTACTCAAACTCAGGATATTCAATGTGATATGCTGATGATGATACACACTTTTTTTTGGAGAATAGCACAGCGTTCAACGACGACAGAGGTACCGGGTTCGAAACCCGGCCTGGACATGTGTGTTCTTTGTGAGTGTCGTTTCATCATATCATCACTCATCCTCACAATTAGCCAAAAGTGACATAAATGCGAAGAAATATAAATCAAATAAATCAATCAATAAAATTTATTGATTGATTTAGTTTATTTTACTTCGCGTTTTGTGCCTCTTGGCTAATTTGCGAAGATGGGGATGAGTGATGAAATTGATGAATGGACATTCACAAACAACCAAGCCCGAGCGGGATTCGAACCCGGGACACTTGGCGTCGCAGCGCGATGTGCTAACCACTCGGCCACAGGGTCCGGCTAATTAATGAACTTGTGTCACGGGTGAGACAGATAAAACACTACCTCTTTACTTAATAATAATAATTTTATTTAAATTTCTGTGCCTTTTTAAATGATGAAAACAGAGAGAAGGTAACTGACCTTTGAAGTTGAAGGGGAAATATAACACTTGAAAGAGAAATTAATTGTTGTTTGGTGTCACGGGTAGGACACAATACACAAAATTAAGTCAAGATGTTAAAATAAATTAACAATATGTAAAATAATTATGTTTATACCTGAATTTCTATCCAAATCACAATTTTAGATTATTGACTCACAAGATAGATTAACGCTATAGCATTTAATTTAATTTTAAAACACTTTATGGGACATGCAATGCCCCATTTGTATAAAATGACTGTGGATTGTCCTTATTTTCAGTCTGTGCAGGATGTTGTGGTTCGTGAAACTTCATTGCGTATTGCTCGTGGTCTCTCTAGAATGCCTTGCCCAGCTGCCTGACTTTCTGTCCGACTCCGGCCCGTCCCAGGACATCAACTTCGAGGTGAGTAACGATTGGTCAAGCCACCGTCCAATCACGATGCTTGATTTCTTCGAAACAAAAAAAATAGATATCCTTCGCTGTTTGACAACCGTTCAAGTACGGATGTCTTATCAGGTTGCATATACACCAGGGGCTTTAATTAAGTCTCGTCAGGCATTGATACCTAATCATTGTCCGAATTGAAAAGAACTTCCTAGTTTCACATTTCAATATTTCACCCACGCAGTATGTAGATGTCAATTCATACTGTATCTAAGTGACAGTGTCGGCAAATGTGAAATATTTGAGGCATATTTACATAAAGCAGCAATCAATTTTTAATGTGAAATGTACTTTTTGCATGATATTTACTTACCGGAGGTTCTGATCATCTGCCTCTTCTTCGTTGCGCCCTTGATAGCGAGTTGGTGAGTATATTTTCTTTATGGGTTCCAGAATTGAAATTTCTTACCTGTTTCCCTTACAATATTTTTTGAGCGCTACGTTGTGCTTCAATCTCATGTTAAAATCACAGATTATATATTGCCAGTCCTTTCATAATAAAGGGTGAAAAGTGTATTCTTAAAATGCTATAGCATACTAAATTTCACTGCGAAAAAAATAGTTAAAAGTTCGAAATTTGTTAAACTAAATGATGTTTCTTTTTAATTTTAAGTGCTGTAGAAATCATACTTCTATTGTCATTGAATAGATGAAACTACGAGGGTAAGTCAATATTTAAGTCACAAAATGGAATAGAAAGAAAAGTTGAAATAGTCACCTGATGAAATGTGGTTTGTTTTTCAACGTAATCTCCATGAACATTTAGGCACTTGTCCCAACGTTTCACGAGTCCCTCAAAGCCAGCAACGAAGAAGGGTTGTGGTTGGTGTCGTAGCCAGCTGGTAACCTCCCGATGGACCTCCTCCAATCCTGGAACCGGTGACCACCCAGGTGATTCTTCAGTGGGCCGAAGAGATGAAAGTCGGATGGTGCCAAATTCGGACTGTAGGCTGGATGTTCCGGTCGTTCCCAACCTAGGGACCGTATGTGAGCCACTGTGGTATTGGCACTGTGTTTCATCCAACAGAAGAACCCCGTCTCTCAAAGCATCTGGACGTTTCCTGCGAATGGCTGACCGTAACTTCGTCAGGGTTCTGCAATACGTGGCTGCAGTGACAGTGTGACCCTGGGCCAGCCACGAGTAGGATGCCTTTTCTGTCCCAAAACACGGTGCCATCAACTTCCGTGCTGACTGGGTGACCTTGAACATGTTACCAGGGCCGGCAGTAGTCATTTTGCCGCCCTGGACGGTGGCGGTAGATACCGCTCCCTTTCGAACGCCTCCCGCCCCCTCCGTCATTACACTGCAACGGGAAATTGAAAATCAACATATTCTTAAGAATAATATCAAACTATAAAATAAATAATGAAACCTGTTACGGTCTTGCAAAACAATTAAGCATAAAAGGAAGTCTCGGCCACAGCAAAACTTTAAAAAATGCGACAATTATTATATTTTATGAAAACTCTCTCTCTCTCTCTCTCTCTCTCTCTCTTTCTCTCTCAAACGTATCTTAAATGTAACAAGTATTATGAAAGAAATGACTTGACTTCTATGTTTAACGTTGTAGGCCTATGATATACGCATGTTTGGATTTTTAAAAGAATTACATCACCCGCGTGGGTGATCTATGGTCTGAATTTTTTCCTGCGTTGTCCTCACATAAAACGGCTCAAATTAATGGGTACCTGGGTGCAAACCTGGGGGTAAAGGTGGCCGGAGAGTGGTGCTGATCACATCACCTCCAAAATGGCCGAGATCGAGAATGTGTGTGCCCCCCCCCATCCCGTAAATGTGCCTTCATGACATGGTGCTATATACAAGGGTAACTTTACCTCTACTATTGCATGTAATAGTCTTTTTCGTATAATGCATAAAATGAAAACAAGCGTGTTTCAGACTTGATTGACCGAAGGTAGTATTTTTATTAGCCTTATTTTAAAAAAAACCTTCGTTCGCCACTTGCCACGGTTACCGACAAAGTTAAAAAAATCGAAGTGTAACACTCAAATTAGGTGCAAAATCATGACCCTTTATCGTTTAAATTAGTAGCTTCTATGTGTTAACATATCGGCAAGTTTTGTAAACTTTTCAGACAAGAGACCAATATCATTAAAAAAATTGAAGAAATCACTGTGATGTTTAAGCTGCTCAACTTTTTCCCTTAGAGCCGAAATGATCGTCTAGGACCTGGTAATGAAAATCAACTTCGTACAGTTTTTGTGGATCTTCAACAGTTTCATCATACTGTAAGTGCTTCTTTCGATTTCGGCCCTGTACAGTGTTGCCTATCTTTGGATCATCTATGTGTATCTAAATTCGATGCCAATTCTTTCTCATCAACCGGGACTCACAGGTCGTCGCCACCGACGCCTCCACGAGTGAAGGGAGGGAGGTCCTGCCAGGCATTATACTGCGAGGTGGCGTCTAAGAAACTTTCAAATTTTTCGTTACTCCTGCTGTTTTCAAAGCGATGATATGTTTGTAAGAAATGGAACAGCATCTAACAAATCGTAGATTAATGTTTTGAAGACATTTGCTCATACATTACGTCAAGTAAAAAGTCATACCACATAACTAGTGAGCAAAGGAATGTAAAGCCTCGAAACTGGTTTGATTTTGTGACATTCGGAGAGTTTTATTGTCGCCACTTATTTAAAGAAGCACATCATAGACCCCTCCCACTTGATATCTCAACGGAGTTAAGGCATCGAATCTGCTTTCCCACCTTGTGGCACTCAGAGGTTTTAAAGTGATACTACTGATATGTTCCTTCAGAACGGTGGGTTGGCATATATTAACTTCCAAGTTATTTATTTGGTAACATAATATTATAACTTCCAAGTTTGCAATAGGCTTACTTTTTCTTCTCTTTCAATTTTGCCGCCCTTAAAATTTGCCGCTCTGGGCGATGGCACCGCCCCCCCCCCCCCCTTTTCCGCCGGCCCTGCATCTTACCCACTTGGCACTTAATGACTCACCGTGCGTTGACGTTGACGTTGAAGTTTCTTGAAATTTCATGTTGAAGTGCCGTTTCCTTGACTTCCATCTGTTTTAAAGTTGTGGTAGTGGCGTAGTGCGATGAATTGGCTTCTGTTACCTCTGCAACTGTCGCTCGAGGTTCGGTCTGCGATGGCAGTTCAATTGTGAACTGAATGTTGTGGTGCTAAAAAGGGCCGAGAAAATTTTGGTCCTAAAAGGGTCGTTTTTGCTATGACAATTGGTGTTACATCTGAGTTATTATTGGTTGTCTGTTTAGAATGCTTCTGTGATGAACTCGATGAGTGTCTGAACGATGGTAATGGCTTTGTCTGTATCGTTCTTTGTCTTTTGGATCTTGTCTTTCACATTCTTGATGAGCGTTTCTTATTCTCTTGTCTTGCAATTTTGTCAGGATCCAGTTGATGATCTCGTTTGTCTCTTCTTGTTCTTCAGTTGGAGTCTGAAGTTTCTGGCTATAAGTCATGGTAGTCGGTGGTATGTTCTTCGCTGGTGGCTTCTTTTGTGGTAGATTGGTTGATAGTTGTTTCTCATGTTCCTTCCCTTCATCTGGTTTTGGTTTCATCTAGGGATGTGACGAAGCTGAAAATTTACTGATGCCGATGTACTCCCCGATAATTTTTGGAACCGATACCGATGCCGATATTTAACCGATTCCAATACATAAGATTATTAAACAGAAATGGGATGTTATTTTCTGCATGACAAAAATGAATTTGCTATGTACATTTCTATTGCATATCATATGTATATACATATATATTCTCAAGAGATGCTAATGTACATTTGCATCTACAAAATGTTATGTGAACCTTTAAGAAGAACATGGATTCTCAAGAGATTAAACATTAGTACACAAGCAGTTCTTTGAAATGCAAAATGAATTCCTGTTCTGCCAGATTCAACTTCAGAAACACGAGATTGGGAAGCACTTCAGGAAGTAACCTACTTCTTTTCTTATCTCAAATCTGTTCAGCAACACTGAACACTTAATCACTGAATACTGATGCAGCAGGTATGCCCAAGTATTTTCTCAGCACTTGCTTCAGATTTGAATATTCATTTTTGAATTTCCAATACAACAGCAGATCCTGGTTCAGCAATGTACTGTTTTATTTCCGATTTATAGTTAGGTTGATCCTCTGAATGAGAGTTTGCAATAATTTTATTACAGAAACTCTACAATAACGAGGAGTCATAACCTAATTTTCAATAAATCTTACAAAACTAGAATATAAAACTTATTATAAGGTAAAAACTCTAGTATAATCTGTACCGGTTTAAATATCGGATTTTTGCCGATTCCGATACCGATGCCGATGTGTCAATTTCGGCCGATTTTCATACATCTGTAATCGGCTTCGGCACATTCCTAGTTTCATCTGATGCGCACGAAAACGTGACTTTATAGCGCCGTATATGATACACGGTGGTGCTGCCACCTACACCGACACTTGCGGAAAGGATCAGTGCAACGACTGATATTCATAAAACATTTTCACATTGCAGCAATTCGAAGATATTTCATTTGGCGACTTATATATTGACTTCCCCTCGTAGTTTCAACGAATACTTTAATCAATACTAATTATAATAGTTTTCTACCAAATCAATCAATCAATCTTTGTCTATTTCATTACTTTCTTTCCTCGTTATTATATGCTACTTATTAATAATAGCGGCGTTTGGGTGCCAAAACTGGGGGACAACGAAAGTTTCTCTTGGTAGACAAGGCTTAGACCTCTCGCTTGCCTTCTTATCGTCGCCACTGCTACTTATTAACTCACACTGTAATTTATCTTTATCATAAAATGAAGTCACTGTTAATATTACATGTAACTTTCTTTTTAAATTCTGTATTTTTTGTATTATCATTCTTCTCTCTCACTACCTCATTGACAAGGGGGGTTGTATCGTTGGTTAAACTGGAGTTATAAACATAGATTTCACTGCAGGCATTAAACGTAGTTTTAACTAAAATCGAAGGTTAAACTGGAGTTAAAAACTATATTTCTCTGAAAGCATTCCTTAAAATTAATTTTAACAAAAAATCGAACATATACATAATTTTCTATTTGTATCTGTGTATCTCATTTTTGGCTGTGCATAGAGATATAGCTGTTTTCTTATTCTGACGGTAGGTGGCAGGTCACGATGCTTTGGATGCAGCGACGGATGAATTAGCGGGTGCAAGCCAAACCACTGATTCCCCATGCACACTGGAAATTCAAGTTGTAAGTAATATCCTGCGTAATTGGTTCTTTGTGTGTGTGTATGTGTGTGTGTGTGTGTTCGAATTTATTAAATAATCATTTCTGCCATTAACAAGTGGTTAACTATAAATGGACTCACATTTACATGTGTTTTACTATACTGATTTAATTTTTGAATATCTTGTAGCAAATCTCTGGTAAATGAATGCTTATAATTGGAGCACTAATATTAGTAAATATTTTGAACAGCTTTGGATTGTTACCAGGCATCGGTATCGGTGGGAATATGTATGAGTATCTGTCCAAAGTGGTATAGCTATGTTTATGTATGTGTGTATGAATATAGTATACAGTAGCTATTTGCCGGCGTGTAAGTTTATCTTTAAAAATAGGTCCGATACTCATTTCTGGAAATTTTCTCTGTTCTGGATCAAAGCTTCATGGGATGCTGTGAAAACTAAGATAGTGGCTAGATCATTTAAGAAGTGTAGCAATAGTAATATACAGAATGGTCCAGAGGACTATTTGTTGTATGAGGACTCAGACTTAGATTTAGAAAGGGTTTCAAGTGACTCTTCATTTAGCTATGGAAGAAAATGCCTGGCTTTGACTAAGATTAAAATGTATTCTTTCCTAGTTAGATTGTGTAAGTTATTTGTTGAAAGTAGACCTACATTTTACATTGTATTTGAAATGGTGTCGTGTAGTTTCCGCCAAGTCATTTGTGCCGAGGCTTCTTATCGGCTCATTTCCGTCGTGACATATGTCAAGACCTTCCTCGGCTGGTTTTCCCACAATCCAGTGTGTCATCACCGCCACGCGCACGTGTGTTTATGGGCAAATGGTGCATCGTGCATAAAGTGGACTTAAAACATAAAATCAAACGTGTGTTTATGACGATGCACAGCTGTGTTTACACTGAGATAAACCTATCCAGAGAGTCAAATATGACTTTTCTTTAATTATTTCAAAAGACGTTACACAGGATTACTTGTATCAATTTTATTCCACAACAGAAAATACATAAATCAGTATTAGCCTATTAACTATTAATCATTTATCGTTAATCGTAAAAAAAACATTGTAAATACAGTATTGTTAAAATATTGAAAGCATTCTACAAGTACTATGTAAATGTACACTTTGGAAGCAACATAAATGTGCCAGTCTATTACACTTAATTATTATACACTACATAAAATCGTCAAAAACATTATAAATACAGTGCAATTTTTTGCAAACATTATAGAAGTAATAGCTAGTATATATAATCACAATATTTCGATACACTTGCACAACAACAATACAAACGTTATTTGAATTCTTGTAGGTATGCAAATGCTCTAAGGCATTCCACGCGTTGTTTCTATCATTTCCATATATTCTCAGCCATCTTGTCGCCTCTTACAAGTCTCAGTTTTACATAAATACTAATTTCCCAATGTATATCCCTCATATATAATTTCATCTTACATTCATTTACCAATCACCTTCCTTTTCAATCGAAGATAAACACAGCTGGCGCTGAGCAACGTCATAAACACACATGCGCGCGGCGGTAATGACACTTCGGATTGTGGGAAAACCCATCAAGGAAGGTCTTGACATATGTCGCGGCGGAAATGAACCAATAAGAAGCCTCGGCGCAAATGACTCGGCGCAAGCGACACGGACTCATTTGAAATACTGTAAATTAAGTATATTGTTCAGTGATAAAGCTTTTTCCTTAAAAATGCGTACAAATAAGGGATGCATCTTATATGCCGGCAAATACGGTATATGTATGCTTGTATTAATCTTGTCGGCGTCAACGATCATGATGCATATTTATATGATAATTACAGACAAAGAAGATCCCAGGGCGATGCATCACACTGGGGAAGAAATCTCGAACGAAGGGTTGTTTGGCTGGAATGTATCTTCACCCTTTACACCAGGATTGCATGTAACAGCCCTAACATCCAGCCGACACAAATGCACAAGCTCTGGACTTGGGTGCAAGCAACAACGCCAAGTTCGACTCAGCTCTATCGTCAAAAGATTGTGATCTCATTGTAAACGTGCCCATTATCACATGTACCAGCCACCATTATCATATATGTATTGTCACGTGTATTTACTCATGAGTGTTGTTTTCTCAAGCAATGTTCAAATATTTACAATTAAATACTACTGTGACATTAAGTATTGTTGTTTATTTATATTATTATTATGACCTGCATTGTTCATATATTGTTCAGTTCCTTACAATGTCCTCTTCCATTTGTACGTATCGATTTCTTTGTGTCGGTTCTTGTGAAAGAGATAATTGCCATGACTTACGCCCCAACCCTCGTAGCAATATGTGAAGACTTTATATTATGTACAAAAAACATAAATTAAACACTTGTATGTTTTCATAGTATATTTATTGCCGGACCCTGTGGCCGAGTGGTGTCGACCTCCGTGGTGGAGTGGTTAGCAGAGCGCGCTACAACGCCAGAGGTTCCGGGTTCGACTGCCGGTTAAGGCATGGGTATTTGTGTTCGTCTGTCATGAGAAAAATCGAGAAAATAGTCCAATTGATATGAGTGAAAGTCGTGTGAATGATGGGGAATACTTCCGTATAGGAGTATTCCTTTAAAAAAAAAAAAAAAAAAAAAGTGGTTAGCACATCGAGCTGCGACGCCAAGGGTCCCGGGTTCGAATCCCGCTCGGGCTTGGTTGTTTATGAATGTACATTCATCATTTCATCACTCATCCCCATCTTCGCACCAAGAGGCACAAAACGCGAAGTAAAATAAACTAAATCAATCAATCATATATTTATTTTGTTGCAATTAAATGAGGTCTAAAAGTGGTAAACGTTGTAAGTGCCAAAAGCGAAAGTGTTGGGAAATCGCATCTTTCCGTACATCAGCCCGTAAGAACGTGCACACTAGTGACCTATTTACACGCCCTTTGAACTACTTATAGGGCTACCAGCCACATTTCACGTTTACCACATTATAAAGCATGGCACATTTCACAGTTTAACGTGGAAATCGGTGTTTGAATTATTATGGCACTTACAGCGTTTACCAATTTTACTCTTCAATTATTATTACAATAAAAAAAGTAAAGTGTTCCCCTGTGCTTAGCACCACGCCATGAAGGCGTATAGGGGGTAACGCCACACACTTTCTTGATTCGGTCGTGAGTGGGGGTGATGTGATCAGCACCAAATAATTCTAAATCTGAAACCCATAGCCCACTACGAAGGATCGTAGCGGGCTATAGTTAACCAACACAATTTTCACCTGGTAGCCAGTAGCGGCGATGCCAAAACTGAAGGGCAAGGACAATTTACTTTCTCTTAGTGCACAAGTTTGAGTTTTTGTTTTAAGCCTACTTTTATGCACAGATAGACTAATTGCGACTGGACCTACAGTTTAAAGCAGGATCCGAACCACAATACCATTGAGCAGGTGCAAAAGTGAAAATAGTGGGGGTGGGGCAACTGTCCCCATGCAACTCCAATCGCCGCCACTGCTGGTAGCCTTGCATCAATGACTATAAAACTAAAAGTACCCAATACCGCAGACTGCAGACTTTTGGAGACTGCCTCTCTTCTACACAACAAACACATTCATTTATTGAAGGACAAAAAAATTGATATGTTTATAAGTTTGAAAAATCGTCGATGTTGCATTTTATAGCTTCACATTAAAAAAAAATCATGGCTCGATGGCGCGCCAAGGCCCCCATGACCCCTCCCCTGGGTACGGGCCTGCCCTGGACCTCCCCTTTACATACGTCCTTGACTATAAATGTAATTCAGTTACTTTTTGAACCAAGAAAGGTAGCAGATCTGGAGGTGTATTAAAAGTGTTCCCCTGTGCATAGCACCACGCCATGAAGGCGTATAGGGGGTGTGGGGGTAACGCCCCACACTTTCTTGATCCGGTCGTGAGTGGGGGTGATGTGATCAGCATCACGTGTGCAGTCGAAAAGCTGACAATGCACAGAGTATGATTGATTGAATTTGTTTTTAAGTGCACTTTATGCAGAGAAAGGCTAATCGGGACTGCATCTACAGTTTAAAGTGGCTCCAGAACCACAGGGTATCGAACTCGGGATCCCTTGATTACAAGGTTGACGACGCTACCACGCTACGGGGAAGGCCACACAGAGTATTGTACCCCAACGGCAAAAGAAACAGTAGACGAGTTGTCCACCACCATTTTCATTCGGTCTATATTACGCAATGTGATGACAATGAATTGAAATAATGACGTCAATAAGCAGAGAACAATGCCTGCTTTGAACCAACATAGTTTCTTCCTTAAAACAATACAGGATGTAGAATAAAGAAGTAATGAAAATAGTGGTGGATATTTGTCTACCATTATCTTTGCCGTTGACTGTACAAATACGCACGTGGACTCGAATTGCTAAGTCTGATCTAATACATTATGTCGAAAGAAACTTGAGAAGTGGGGGAACGTGACGACACAAAAGAACAAACCAATCACGTGCTTTCTTTTAGCGAGAACACCTTCTTGGCACATCCTACACGTCAATCATCCTATCAAGTCCCAAAGCCAAAGACATTTGTCAGTTTTTCTCTCAACCCCTGAAGAAGAAGCGAGCTTCCAGTTTTACACGGAAAAGTGTGCTGACATGAGATGCTTGGCTGCTCTGGCTGCGTGTTCGATCCTACTTCTACAGCTGTGTTCATCCAGCGTAGAAAGGCTGGATTCCGTGCTCTCAGCTCTGGAGAAGGTGGTGACGTTTTCCGTTCGAAACTGGCGGGATATGATATTCGATAGCGTTCTTGGAGTGCAAATAACGGAAGGTAAGTTATTTTCCCTGTTTTAAGGCATTTGATGTGCGGATGGGCTAATCGGGACTGGATCTACTGAACCACTATTTTCAGGTTCGTTAATTTACAATTGAAGCGTTCTACGCTGTATGGCACTTTTGGGAATGTGCTGAGTTACCAGTCAAATCATGCTGCGGCCACAGGCTACAAGCTGGCCAGTCATAAGATCGGATGTTGTCCAAAGATTGCTACTGTGTTTGCATAAGGATTTCTGTTGTAGTCCAGTAACATACAACAGGGTTTATCCGTTGTTCTCGCATTCACTGAAATGTGTCATACAGCGTTATTCGGTGGAAAGCTTCAATTGTGGATACTTTTGTTAACCTCCTCAGATCTGTGGTAATAAATAGGGAGACAAATTTATGGTAAATAAAAACTGAGGAGAGCGGTAAATAAAATGTTAGATCAGCGGTATATACCAGCGGTGGAAAAAAAAATGGCACACACTTTTTCATTATGAGAGGAAACAAAATACAAGAGAGCCATAAATTGATAAACTACTTCATTTTTATATACTGTACACATACACAAGTACTTAGCTGTCCAACCAAAAAGAAAACATCAACACAAAATCACTTCATTTCTAAATTGCATATTCAAGGGAAGAAAGGAATGCACCTTGACAGGGAGCGAAGTTTTCGAACTGAGATTATGTGCATGGGAAATCCCAATTTACAACGTCTTCCTGATGTGATCGAACATAAAACGTTCTTCAGCTGCAAGTGGTAGGAAACTTTAGGCAAACGTTTCGTTACAAATCGACAGTTTGCGCGCACAACCTCGATTGCCGGTTTTTGCGTGTTTTTTACTTAATTTGATGATATTTCACGGTTATTTTGCGAAAAAGCGTTCATTTCGTGGAAAAGCACACATTTCGCATTACTTCGCGAATAAAACTCATGCATATTTCATCATTGGGGGTGTAGTTACGTGCAGAATGTTCAAAATTGCATCTTCTTTTCACATTTCGCGATTTCGCGCATCGCGAAAATTCAATGTCCCTAGTAATAAATAATAACAATAATAAATAAAATTTGTGATTTCGCAAATGTAAGAGTTGCTTAGCAAACTATTCTGGATGCTATATTTATGGGAAGAAAAACTTCTAAACTCTGCCCCCTCCCCTCCTCAAAGTTAAGCCCCAGGTTCGATCCTACCGCCCCCACCCCACCGATGTGCCACCACCGTAGTGTGTGAAATAACGGGGGGATTGCCGCCCCCCCCAAAAAAATTGTGTCCGGCAAAATAATATTATTTTTATTCCTGCCAGGGATGTTTTTATCCCCATCAAAGGAAATGGAATTGAACAATAACAAACGGAACTGAAAAATAATTCGTGTCCATTAATGGTCCAGGCCTCCCCGATGGCGCAGTGGTGGCGTCATCGCCTTGTAATCAAGGGGTCCCGGGTTCGATTGCCGGTGGAGGCACATAGTGGTTCCGAACCCACTTTAAACTGTAGGTCCAGTCTCGATTAGCCTTACTGTGCATAAAATGGACTTAAAACACCAAATCAATCAACCATTAATGGTCCAGTCCAGTCATCAAATAGGCTATTTCCCTGCCGAAAAGTAGGCAGCCTTGTGGATTATAGAAAAACGCTATTCTGAAACTGTCCAACCTCACCAAGCCGAGACAACAGCAGACTGTTTTCCACTTAAGTTTTCATAGCGTAGTGCTGACATTTTACATGTACGCAGTGGCGGCAGTTGCCCCCCCCCCAAATTTCGCCACTTTTGCCTCCGCACTATGCTAAAGCTTATCTACAAAAGGAAAAATACTGTCTTTGCCCCCCTTGTTTTGGCACCTTACCCCCCGGTTTTGGAACGAAATCGCCGCCACTGCATGTACCTATTAAAGTGTTCACAAGAAACTTGTTGGTAGGTTAAGTCTGAAATTGGCAAAATAAATTTGGTCAAGTTTTCGGTGTTAATAGTTCGAAGGCTCCTTTTGTGTATGAGTTTGGGTTTTCGTAAAATGTAAACATACTGTTTCTAAATTACGTGTAAATGTTATCATATTTTTTAATGGCAAAGGTTAGAACCAACGCTCTAAGGTTCTTACAACCGCAAGGCAATAGTTCAGTCTAGTGACTGGTAACATATGCCAATTTACGTACTCAAAAACCTAACTTAAATACGCCTCTGAATGGGCATCCTCCCCAAAACAACAAGCTCAATTCTCACAGTGCTCCACCGGGCAGGCCCGTACCCAAGGGGTTGGGGGAAGGGGCCATGCCCCCCCCCCCCCCCCATCGAGCCATGATATATTTTGACGCAAACGTACAAAAATAACAAGGATAATTTTTAAGATTTTGCAAAAATTTAGATTGTTCTTCTTGTATAAATGAATGGGTTGTCTCTGGAGAGAGGCAGACTCCAGAAGTCTGCAGTCTACGAGGGGCGATCAGGTTGCTCTGACCCTAACATAGAAAGAGTGGCAATAGGGTTTCAATTTTTTTTTATTTTCAACATACTCCTCTGCAACTCCAATACACTTTTCCCATCGGTGCTCCAACGCCTGGATACCTTGCAAAAAAAAAAAATCTTTCGACTGGTCCTCCAACCATGAGTCCACAGCCCTTATCACCTCAGAATCATCAGAAATTTTTTGCCCACGAATGCCATTCTTCAAATGTTTGAACAAATATATATCACTGGGGGCCAAATCTGGGGAATAGGGTGAGTGGGGCAACAATTCGAACGATGCATCTGCGATAGCAGCCCTCCCAATGCGTGAGGTATGGATAGGTGCATTGTCCTGGTAAAGGATAACACCACGGGTCAACATTCCACGCCTCTTTTTCTTGATGGAATCACGTAATTTCTTGATTAGGTCACTGTAGTATGTGCCAGTGATGGTTTGACCTCTTTGTAGATAGTCCACAAGAAGGACACCCTTGCAGACCCAGAAAATTGTGGCCATCACCTTCTTGGCTGACGTTTGAACCTTGAACTTCTTCGTTGGTGAAGAATGTGGGTGTTTCCACTCCATGCTTTGTGATTTTGTTTCTGGGTCGAAGTGATGGACCCATGTTTCATCCATAGTTACAAATTGGGCAATGAAATCGTCTGTCAGCACGAAACTTGTCAAGAAGTTCTTGACTGATGAGCACTCGGGTGCGCTTCTAATCTGGGGTGAGGTTTCGAGGGACCCATCTTGAAGCAATTTTTTTCATTTGCAATTCCTGGGTAATTATGTTTTAAACAGTGCCATATGACAGGCCACACATCTCAGCAACAAGACGGATAGTGACTCCACGATCCTTCAGCACGATATCGTGGACTTTGTTAATGTTTTCGGTCGTCATGACAGTTTTTGGTGCTCCACCTGCATGTTCATCTTCACACGACTCTCTCCCACAATTAAACTCACGACACCATCTCTTCACCATACTGCATGAAGGAGCAGTGTCCCCTAGTGTATCCACCAAGTCCTCATGAATTTTGGATACCGTCCACTTCTTCTTCACAAAATATTTGATCACCGCTCTCACCTCAGTTTTCTCCATTCTGGCACATTGACACAACTTCACTCAGTTAAACCCCTGTAAACAGAAAACTGTACGCTACTCAGACTTGCAATTCAGAATGAAAGCATATAAAGGATCACTAAACAATAACAAAATAAAAAATCAATCATAACGTCATTCCTTCTATGCTAGGGTCGGAGCAACCTGATCGCCCCTCGTACTGTATTTAGTAATTTTAGTTTTATAACCATTTATTCGAAGCTACTAAATGTTCCAATTTGGTTGGGACAGTTCACCATATTTAATCCATGTATTGACTTTTTCGAACTGCGGTCTTGATGAGAAAATGTCCACTTTTTGTGGTTAATTCACATTCAGACATGTTCTTCATTATAAGGATAATTCCATAGCGTTGGGTACGAATTCCCATTGCCGAAGGGGGATCTCCCACCTTCCCACCAACGAGCAAACTAACAAACTCCATAGCCTTCTTAAACCCGAAGGTTCATGGCTGCAGCAACACAGGCCTTCAATCTTTCCCTATCTTGAGCAAGTTCTATATACTCTTTTCCATCTCTACCGATTTCCTTTAGGTCATCTCAACGTTGTCCCTCCATCTTCGTCTTGGCCTTCCTACAGGTCTCTTACCATCAGGTTTCCCAACAAGAATCCTGTAAACTCCTCTTTCCTCTCCCATTCGTGCCACATGGCCTGCCCACCTAAGTCTTCTTGATTTAATTATTCTAATAATATCTGGACATGAATACAAATTATGTTGTTCTAAATTATGTAGCCTTCTCCACTCACCTGTCTCCTCAACTCTTTTAGGTCCAAAGATTTTCCTAAGGATCTTATTTTCAAATACTCTCAATTTATGTTCTTCTTTCAATGTAAGGGACCAAGTTTCACATCCATATAATACTACAGGCAAAATTACTGTTTTGTATATTTTAACTTTTAGTTTCTTAGATATTAAACGAGAAGATAAAAGTTTATGAAGAGAGAGGTAACATGCATTTCCTGAATTAAGCCTACTTTTTATTTCCTCTTTAATATAATTTTCATTTGTTAATATTACTCCTAAGTACTTGAATTTGGAAACTGGTTCAAACGAGTTGTTATCAATAATTAGATTTTGATTATTACCTAACACTTGGTTTCGGCCTGTAAGCATATATTTAGTTTTCTCTTTGTTAACTTCCAAACCTATCTCTTTAGCAGTTTTGAAAAATATTTTAGCATTATTCTTAATTGTATTCACATCATCCCCCAGTAAGTCTACATCATTTGCATATGCTAACAACTGAGTCACACCATTTAATTTTAGTCCTTCTTTAGTTTCTTTTACCTTCCTAACAGCATATTCTAAGGTAAAATTAAAGAGAAATGGAGATAATGCATCTCCTTGTTTTAACCCATCATGAATTGTAAATTTGTCAGACATATTAATACCCACACGAATTTTACTTTCTGTTTCACTGCTGCATATTTTTATCATACTAACAAGCTTCTTAGGTATTCCAAACTCAACTAATATATTATATAATTTATCTCTTTTGACCGAATCATATGCTTTTTTGAAATCAATGAATAGCTGATGGACATTTTGATTATATTCCCACTTTTTTTCCAGTGTCTGTCTGATGTGAAAAATTTGATCTGTAGTTGATCTGTTATGTTTAAATACACATTAATAATCACCTATAATTTCATTAGCATATGGGGTTAGTCTTGTTAAAAGAATGTTAGACAATATTTTGTATGTTGTTGAGAGTAGAGAAATTCCACGGTAATTATTGCAGTTCATTTTATTACCTTTTTTAAACACAGGAACAATTATGGATTCTTTCCACTGTTGAGGGATTTCTTCTTTATTCCATATTAAACAAATTAATTTATGAATTTGACATATTAATGAATTTCCACCATATTTAATTAACTCAGCTGGTATTAAATCAATGCCAGGTGCTTTGTTATTCTTTAGCCTTTTAATAGCATCTTTAACTTCAGTCAAGTTAGGTTCTGGAACTAAAGGTTCTGCTGTGTGTACTTCATTTACTTCTGATTTATCTCCTACATGAACATTTAAAAGGTCATTAAAGTAGTTCTTCCATCTATTTAGAATATCGCTTGGGTCAGCTAGAAAATCACCGTCTTTATCTTTTATCAAGTTTACTTTAGGTTGCCACCCCTTTCTAAACTCATTTACACCTTTATATAAATCTATGATATTTTTATTTTTGCTGTTTGTTTCAATTTCGTTAATTTTGCTTTTCAAGTAATCTCTTTTTTTACTTCTAAACGTGCGGTTAACTTCTCGCTTTATTCTATTATAATTGTTTAGATTTGTATCATCAGAGTTATTTAACCACCTAAGTCTAGCCTGATTTCTTATTTCTATTAGATTATGACATTCATGATCAAATCATGGCTTACATTTTCTCGGTTTATGGTATCCTATACTTTCTTTAGCTGCTGATTCTATTGCATTACGTATGTGCTCCCAATTTTTAGTTTTACAATTCCATTCTCCTGGCCACCTAACTTCCTGGACAGCTATTACATCTAATTTATACTTAACTATCTCATTAACTGTACACTGAAATGCCCCAGGCCGGTAAAGGCTCAGAACATTCCAGGTGCTCTACGCCTAACCCCCAATATGAATGGAGGAACTACTACACAAGACAAACACAAACACATTAGACAGCACAATTACTACACAAGACGAACACAAACACATTAGACAGCACAACTACTACTCAAGACACACACAAACACATCACAACTATAACACAATATAAACACAAACACACCACAACTACTACACAATATGAACATAAACAAACTACACACCACAACTACTACACAAGACAAACACAATCAAATTAGACAGCACAACTACTACGCAAGACAAAACAAACATATTAGACAGCACAACTACTACACAAACATACTAGACAGCACAACTACAACACAAGACACATACATACACATCACCGATACTACACAAGACAAACAGAAATATTGTTATTAACCAATAAGGAATCACCCCCAGATACACATGAAACCTCCCTGTTTCCAAATTAAAACTATGAGGAAACAATTCGACACAGAGACCGGCGGTCCGCGGCATCATGAAAAGCAACTATAAAAGTTTATTTTTGTATTGAGTAATTAGTAACGATGACGACAGCACAAACAACCAACGAGCTTGTTCTATTAAAATGTTTCCCTCATTAAAAACTTTCCGAGGGTAAGAGTTTGTGTTATAACAACAAAGATAAGCAATTAGTTTGGACTTCAAACATACTTTACTAAGAATAACATCATAAACACATACAAAGAAAAGAAGGAATAACAAAGAATGATGTCTGCATGTGCGTGGATGTTGCATACATCTCTTATCTCTCTCTCTCTCTTTAGAGCTGGCAACAGCATGCGGTAAAAACGTACTTCTACAGTCATAGATAAGATTTTAAAATTATATCAAATTGGACTAGTAAGAAATGGAGCCGTAGCTGCGAAGGTGATTGTCATTGTCACCCTAGGCCCATGGAACATAGAAATAATCGTGGACAATTTGTCGAGTAATACTTGTGCATCTATGTCGTAAGTAAAATTAAAGTATTTTAGACCGACCTGTCATTTTTCCTCCATTTCTCACCTCCTTTCGTCGGCAATAAAACATAGTACTTACATGGTAATTAATTTAATAGGAAACTAATGTCTTCTTAAAGTTTCTAATTTCTTGTCCCTCCACCTAGTTATCTTTAATTTGCAATCGATTTTGCAGATGTGAACATTAACACACACTGCTTTATTGAAGACGGTGTGGGATGCACAACCGACTGCCCTTTTATTAGCCACATTTCTTCAATGCTAGGTTTTCCTATCATCGGATTCAACGAAATAGAGTAAGTACATAACATTTCTACAATGTCTAAGTATGCCAGCTACATCTAGGTAGGGGGATGCAAATTCGGTGCAGGGGATTCGAAAATCATTTTCGTCCTGGGCGCTGAAATCTCTAGCTTCAACTCTGATAAGGAAATATTTCCTTTCGAGAGACAATTAATAGATTTACACCATTATAAAAACATAACACAATAAAAGTATGAAAATGTAATTATCATTTTTAATAAAAAGCAATAATTAAATTAACAATAACTATAAAACAAAACAAAAATACAAGAATGTAATTCTTCGTGCGTAAAATCTACTCCCAAAATAACATTTTGTGCATTATTAAGAACTGATTACAGTGAGATCCTCATCTGCCCATTATTGAAGTACGTTCAGACAAACGGACAAGGAATTATGTCTTTTACAAAACCATAAGCTCGTAGCAACTCATCAGGTCTGAGTAAGGACATGACTTCTCAACCTGACATAATGGTGTGAAAAAAGGAATTTCAGAAGTTACCCCTGTTTCGACTGCTGCTGTAGCTCGTTTCCATAGCACCCAGAAGGTCGTTGCCATCTGAGAACCAGCTCCAACCAGGATGCCCTCGCAAAGTCCATGAATCCAGCTAAGCCACAAACCAGAACTGAAACGGAACAGAGCAGAAGTCTTCAGCTAAATGTTTGAATAGTTGTTTTTAGTCCGCTTTATGCACAGAATGGCTAAACGGGACTGGTCCTACAGTTTAATGTAGAATCCGAACTACTGTGCCTCCACGGGGTATCGAACCCGGGACCCCTTGATTTCAAGGCGAGGAATTTACCACTACACCATCGGGGTGACCCTTCTGTTAAATATTGCTATTTCTCAAAACTAACATAAGATTGAGCATATATATAGGGATGAGCATAATTAGCTAAGATTTTAAAATAGTAGAAATAAAATGAACACGTTTCACTAGAGCATATTATTCTACAAATTCGCACAGTGACTAACAGAAACAGCTTTTTCCAGCTGCTGTTACATTTCGTGCTTAGATGCATTTCATTTTCAAGATCTGTTCAGTTAGAAAAATTCAAATAATTCTTTTCCAGTTTCTTTTGATAAGCTTAAATACATTATGCAATTACGGGTGGTGCTTGAAGAAACGTGTTCTGCATAAATTGATTTTTCCTCTTTATCATTTGTCTGTAATGCAAATATTTTTCTCCAGGGCAGCTGGCCGTTCTGCTCCGCCATCTAAAACTTCGAGACTCTTCTACGCTACCCCAGGACGTCGTGGCGAGGATAGAATCGTTGAAAACCAGCTTGTCATGGTTGGCAGACCTGGTTGTTCGGGAAGGGCTCCTTATACCGAAGGCAGAAATGGACCGTGAGTATTTAAACACAGCGAGAGTGGATATCAGTGTACGAATTAACGTGAGGGGGATGCTGAGGATCCCTCTCCCCACGCACAAAACAATTATCTCCGGCAAAAGATAATTATTTTTATCCCTGCCAGGGATGTTTTTATCCCCCTCAAAGAAAATGAAATTGAAATTATAGCGTATAACATTATTATTAACAACCGGGTGGCCAGAATTAAAGTTACCCAACTCAGAGCCTTCTGTAGCCTGTTTGAGGCATCGTAGAACTCTGAAATTTGGTGAATCCACTATGCAGACCATGGGGAAGAGGATGGCGATGAAAAAAATAGTTCAATTTTCCGCCACCAGGCTGAAATGTGGCGCTGTAATAATGAATATTGAAAAACATAAGTGATTTAGCTGAGTTATTAATTAGAAAGACATTTGTTAGTGGCTGGAAGTTGCGAGAAAATAATCTCTCGTTTATTGCAAGATTGCAAGGTAAAGGCAAATCCATAACCAATTGAAGCAGTTTACGTCATTATTACAACCCGTAATGGAAGTACAGCGTCAAATTTCAACCTGGTGGCGGAAAATTTAATTCTTTTTTTATCACCATCCTCTTCCCAATGGACTGCATAGTGGATTCACCAAATTTCAGAGTTCTACGATGCCTCAAACAGACTACAGAGGGCTCTGACTTGGGTAACTTTAATTCTGGCCAGCCGGTAAGTAACAAAATATTGAAAAATCATTCGTGTCCATTAATTCCATTATCAAAGATTTCTCTACCGAAAAGTACGTGGAAAAGGAGACCATTCTGCAACTGCCAATTTTTATCTACAAGCAAAGTTTTCTAAATAAGTATTTTGGAGGATTTAAAGTACGTAATATTCCCTTCAAATCATGGAAAACCGGGAACAAACCAAAACATGTATTCCGTAAAAGTTTACTCGTTTTTCTTCCAGTTCTGGGGTTTGCTCTTGACCCAGATGTGTGGTTGATCGACAATGTTCCGTACCCAAACCAACTGAGTGAAGCTATCCACTGCGAGAACTCGACATACGAACAGTCCGACTTTGTGGAATGTCTCAACGCGCTGAACAACCAGTGTGCAGTGAACGAAGAGTGTTGGAGGAAAATGACATCTTGCGGCACCAGCAGGTACTACTTAACACACCAGTTGATCTATCTGCTGGTAGGGGAACAGGTACGCATGCACAATACGTGTACGTTGGTGATCAGAATTGTGTATTATAGCATAGATTGTTCACAAAGCGTCTCTTATCTAGTTTTATTTTATTTTTAAGTTTTTGTTTTGTGTACACTCCATGCACAGATAGGCTAATCCGGACTGAACTAAAATTTAAAGTAGGATCCGAACCACAATGATGCCTTCACCGGTTATCGAACCTTGATTACAAAGCGATGACGTTACCACTAAGCCATCAGGGAGGCCCAGTTTCTTATTTTGTACAATAGTATTGAGTGTCCCCAAAGTTTCTTTCTTTTGGTACCATAATACAGAGTGTTCCAATTTTTTTGTACCATAGTGCTGTGTCCCCGTTTCTTTTTTATGTGCCATAATAGTGTACCAGAATTTCTTTTTTGTACCATAGTACAGCGTCTACAGTTTTTACACCATGGGACATAGGGTCCACAGAGTTTTATTTTTGTACCATCGTACCTTGTCAATTGAGTTTCTCTTTTGTGCTATAATACAGAGTGTCCACATAATTTACAAATTTACTTTACAAATTAAAAGAAAATGCTGAAATAGCAACTCATGGGATAATTTAATGAAATTTATTGCAATCTACCCTAACGAAATCTGGTGCCGTGCAGTAGTTGGTCAGTGTACCAGATTTGTAGGGAAATAACAGATCTCTCGTAGGTTCGATCTCTACTATTAGGAAAAATAAATTGGTTCATCTGTAGACGAGAGAAGTGTTAAGATTAAGTTTATCAACAAGCGCTAGACAATTAACGTTTCATGCTAATGTAGAGTCATTGTAACCAACAGAAAATTATTCTATATTTTATTCATTTTTAAGAAAGATACAGGTCACATGAGGCATCACACACATGATCCTCAAATTCCCCTGCCTGACTCACTGTGTAAGTAAAAATTATACAAAAGCCCCTATCACACGGAACTGGATTTCTAGTAGGAATGCCCGAGTTGGCGCTGAACTAACTTTCTAGGTAGCAATCATGGCCGCCTGGCTGACTGCTTGACTGGTTTGGAGTAATAGGACATGTTCTAATTGTTACTAGCTTTCCTCGACTAGATACTGTGAAACAGCCAATCAGAGCAAAGTTTCGCCATGTGAAGATAATCTGTGAGTGTGCTAAGGAGCGCTTTTGTCTGTGGTTTCCGAGTGTTACTCCAGCAATGTATAACGTATACAGCATGAAAGGCGCGTTGAGTTACACCATCTATGCTGAGTGCACGGTGTTTACATTTGAAACAACTAAAATATTCTTCCATACGTGTACAGTAAACGTTGTAAAGTATGTATTTAAGCAGCGCCATTGTTTTGTACCTAATAACGTTTTATACGAAACGTTATTCCTCTCGGTTGAATAGTTATCGGCTTTTAAAAATGTGAAGTGATACATTGTTTACATCTCACGCGGCCGCCATTACAACTTCCCTCGTATGGGAACAAAAGTCTATTGACAAGTACGCTGATAAGTATCGTGTGAGGCGAAAACTAGCAAATTGGTAGCCAGTTCAGCGCCAACTAGGGTATACCTACTGGAAATCCAGTTCCGTGTGATGCGGGCTTAACAATAAGTATTGCAGTGTGTGTGTATATATAAATTAATGTCATTTGTATTTTTCTTACGCATGCAGATTGGCTGCAGCCGGGTGTTGGAGAAAATGTCCAATTCCATAAACCTTTTGTCCTTGGACGATTTAAAGATCAGAATATGCTCCAGGATATACGAAGAAGCTGTGGATATAACCAAGAGAAACTTCACTTCGTTTTACGATGAGGATGTGTTCATGGAGCAAGGTAATACACGTTAATACGAAGCGAGATTCCTGTTCAGCAATTTGTTTCACTGGGAAACATTTGAAACGTAACCTATTACGTTATTTAAACAGATTTCGCGAGTAACAAATAAACCTTTATGCAAGGTACTGTCTGACGCCTTGTGGTGGAAAATATTTACTATACGGCAGTACAGGACAAAAAGTATAATTCTACCAGCTTCCCGCCAAAAGGCAGATGGCAGTAGAGAGTTGTGTGTCAACCACGTTCTTTCTTTCTTCCTTCCTCTGTAGCTATCTCTAATTTCTTTCTTTTTCTTTGATTCTCTCTTTTTCTTCCTCTGTAGGTATCTCTATTTTCTTTGTTTTTCTTTCATTCCATCTTTGTCCTATATCTTTCCTTTGTTTTTCTTTGATTCTCTCTTTCTTCTTCTGTAGGTATCTCTATTTTCATTCTTTTTCCTTCATTCCCTCTTTCTTCATATGTTCCTATCTCTTTCCTTACTTCTTTCATTCTATATCTCTTCCACTGTTGCTCTTTATTTCTTTCTTTCTTGTTCTATCATTCTATTTTTCTTGCTCTATTTTTCTCTCGTTTTTCTTTTATGCTCTTCTTCTCTCTTTTTCTGTGCTTCTTCTTTCTTGTCCTTTTCTCTTTCTTCCTCTGTTTTGTTCTTTCTTCACACACACACACACACCAATTGCTTCCTGTTTCCGTCTCATTTCCCTCCAGCTCCTCTCTCTATCTCTTGCACTCCACCTCTTCTGTTTCCATCTGCTTATTTTTTTATCTCCCTGTTCATTCCACCCATGTGTATGCTCCTTCCTCTAAAATAAATTTTAATAAAATGTGTATATTTTGGTGGAGAGAAGGATGGGCTAATCTATTTCACAATCTCGACGATGAGGATAAAAGCTAATTAGATAAACAGATGAAGAAACAAACACAAAGAAACATTTATGCCCTGGCTGGATTTCCAGCTGAGAACCTTTAGCAGCGAGATAGTGATGATATGGATGGAGGCTTCGGTGGGTGAGCAAGAATGCACCAAATGCTCTCCATGAACTGTGCATGGCTTCAAAGTATTAACTTCATTAGGTGTAAGAACTACTGCATTTAAATGTATTGACAATCCACTATTACAGGGATGAGCATAATTAGCTGACGATTTTAAAATAGCAGAAATAATATGAACACGTTTCACTAGAGTATATTATTTATTGGAATAAATTTTTACACTTCTTGCAGATTAATTCAAACAACACAAACACACACACACACAAACTGATACTAACCAGAAATAATGTCTTTCAAGTGTTTATCATGGAGCATTTTTCTGAAGTTTATAATCAGACGCTTTAAGACATCCTTCCCAATACTCTCAACTCTTCATCCGATAAGACTCCAACACTGCGTAGCATTCCAAGGCAACCACTTGTAGAATTTGTAACATAATAGGCTCTAGTGAAATGTGTTCATTTTATTTCTGCTATTTTAAAATCGTCAGCTAATTACGGTCATCCCTATATATAGGTTTAATCTTGTGTCAGTTTTGATAAATAGCAATATTTAACTGAAGGGTCTCCCCAATGGTGTAGTGGTAACATCCTCGCCTTGAAATTAAGGGGTCCCGGGTTCGATACCCGGTGGAGGCACAGTGGTTCGGATCCCACATTAAACTGTAGGTCCAGTCCCGAGTAGCCATTCTGTGCATAAAGCAGACTAAAAACAACTATTCAAACATTTAGCTGAAGACTTCTGCTTTGTACCGTTTCAGTTCTGGTTTGTGGTTTAGCTGGATTCATGGACTTTGCGAGGGCATCCTGGTTGGAGCTGGTTCTCAGATGGCAACGACCTTCTGGGTGCTATGGAAACGAGCTACAGCAGCAGTCGAAACAGGGGTAACTTCTGAAATTCCTTTTTTCACTCCATTATGACAGGTTGAGAAGTCATGTCTTTACTGAGACCTGATGAGTTGCTACGAGCTTATAGTTTTATAAATGATATAATTCCTTGTCCGTTTGTCTGAACGTACGGTATGCGCCAAAATATACAGTACTGATACTTGCGCATCTCGAACACGTGGTTGCGTTTGTCGACGGGGCATAGCTCCAGCTGCACGTTTTCGCAGTAGTGAAAAGGAAGTTGTGTTGTGCAGTTGTTGTTGGAAATGGGTCTCTCGACGGAGGAAAAAGTATTCATAGTTGAGCATTATTTCCGCTCATACGGAAGCGGCCGTGAAGGTGGACCGAGTTTGAAAAAGGTGACTGGTCTATATGCAAACCCAAATGACAATCGTCCACTCCACATGCCCTAACCTAACCTAACCTTAGGTTTCCTGACAGTTATGCAACCCAAAAGGCACGATTGTTATTTGGGTTGCATATAGACCAGTCACTATATTGTAACATGTCTTATACTTTTGTTCATCTTTTCATTTCAGTACTGTATATTTTGGCGCTGTACTTCAATAATGGGCAGATGAGGATCTCACTGTAATCAGTTCTTAATAATGCACAAAATGTTATTTTGGGAGCGGGTTTTACACACTAAGAATTACATTCTTCTATTTTTGTTGTGTTTTAAAGTTATTGTTAAAATAGTTTAATTGTACTTACGACATAGATGCACAAGTATTACTGGACAAATTGTCCACGATTATTTTCATTAAATTTTATCTTGGATCCTACGTGGGACGTGTAAGGACGAAATTATTGTGTGTACTGGTGCAGAGGATTTCAGCAGCTTGCTTAATATTTTGTTCAATACATGAATATCTCGTTGCATAAAACAAACAGAAGAAACCTGGTGATGGACAGCTTGGTTGGTAATACTTATGTATCTCACTGTAAGTACATGTTATGTATAAAAACCAAAACATTTCATATTTAACACTTGCGATAAAGTTTGCCGTTTCGCTTATTATAAGAGCTAATATCTTACAGAAAACGAACTTTCTACGTTGGCCATTAAGCTGAAATTTATATAGCACATAGTTACCTCTTATTGCTTAACTGGTTCTGTATTTGCGCGAAGTCTGTCATTTCAGTCATTCAAAGCGTTTCCACCTGTGAGAAAGCGCTTTGGAAAGAGTCGCAAAGTTAAAACAAAACAAAAGAAAGAAACAGATATTTCAAATGTAAAAGTTGATTGATTGAATTAGGTCATTATGCGTGGCTTTTCTGCCACTTTTGGCTGATCGCGACGGTGAGGATAAGTGATGATATGATGAACACCTATATCTAAGCCGGGATTCGAACCAGGGACCTCTAGCGTCTACGGTAACCACTCCATCACGGAGGTTGACGTGGTACAAGTTATAACTGAAATTGTATATACGCTCAGGGTTTCGTCCAATTTGAGAATCCTGGGAAGTCGGTAAGAGTAAAAAAATTCAGCCCTAGAGTAAAGATAAAACAAGTCACGAAAAATCAGAGAATTTCATAAAAGTAAGGAAATATGATGTTCTTGCGTTTTTGTAAGTACATACTTGATATACCTGGTGTTTTTAATCTGAAAATAAATATTTTAAGATATGGCGTCTCTTACATCTGGAACCACAAATATATGGAAAGAATTTCAAAATGCCTGGAAAATGTGTACGAGTAAAACTCGGGTTAATTTGATTTGATAAAATGAGTAGGAATCCTGTGGGCCTCCAATATGGCAAGCTATCACAAAATTCTGTTTCTATCAAGTTTTCTTGCCTTATAGTAACTAAGTAACCTGTGGATTCAACCAATGTCTTTGTATCAACTTTTGATAAGATTATGCGATTATGCACGTCCCCCCAAATCATTTAATGATTCCCCCGCATTACATTATTCGCGCCCTCAAACCATATCGTAATCCGCACAAAGTAAAGCTTAGGGTGTTAATATAATACGGTTCCTCCGTATTCTTGAGGTAAATATAATTGTTTTAGTAAACCATAACAATAATTACGTGGATTTTATCTTCAGTGTAAATTTAACTTGTTAAAGTAAAATTTCCGTGTGACGAGCAGTTAAAAATGTGGAATCGATATATTTTTGTTCCAAATGATGTACCTGCTTTAAATTAAGCAGTATACCAACACTAAGCATTATATTTTAAGAAGTGATGTTATTAATGAATATCGAGAATATCGCTTATGTCTTGTAATGTACCTATAGCATAAAACTTCAGATTCACCTGAGTAAAGCGCCAAACACGCAATCTCGCAATACATTATTGATTGATTGATTTAGTTTATTTTACTTCGCGTTTTGTGCCTCTTGGCTAATTTGCGAAGATGGGGATGAGTGATGAAATGATGAAATTGATGAATGGACATTCACAAATAACCAAGTCCGAGCGGGATTCGAACCCGGATCCATTGTTGTCGCAACACATTATTGCGAGCGAAGTGTTTTGTGCCTCTTGGCTAATTTGCGAAGATGGGGATGAGTGATGAAATGATGAATGTACATTCACAAACAACCAAGCCCGAGCGGGATTCGAACCCGGGACCCTTGGCGTCGCAACAAATTATTGCCAGCGAAGCGAGCAAGAAATTTATTTTACATCCATTTAATTGCAGGCCTTCAAGAATATTAATTTAATGGGTCTCAATAGTTTCTTAAGATCCCGAGATATTTAGTCTTTTCCAGCTTCTCTTTTGGCACGTTCGGGGTCGAAAACGTGTGGATACCATATCGCTAAATACAGTCTCTAAAATGTAATGTTCGAACTCTCTCTGCAGTACAGAAATTCCTTGACAATCTAAGATTTACTAGTAACACTTTATCAAGAGCTTCCTATCTCCCCCTTTAAATTTAATACTCAATCCTACCACCAACATTTCCATGCCAATTAGCTGTTGATATTGAAGAGTGGATATTGCTTCCTCCAAAAAATTAATTTTGAATTTCCGTAACAATCTAAGACAATAGAAATACACAAGAATTGGATACCTCCCTCAATTTAACGCTCAATCCCCTTGTAACTAAAATACCCGCCATAATGTAAGACCTAGAGTTAGCTACTGCCCCCCCTCCAACATTTAATTCAGAGTCCCCCCAGAACCCAGGTGTGTTAATTAAGGTATAATATGTAAGAGATGGATATTTCTCTCCTCCCTTCATTAATTCCCTTAAATACTTTCTTTTCTTCATCTAATGGATTAGATATGGTTGCATTTAAGGTGTAAAATTTTTACATCGGTTTTGGAAAAGTATATAAATGTTGAATTTTATATTCTTTGAAGGGGAAAAATTCCCCCCAAAAATCTCGATGGCGCAGCCTGCGCCATAATCCCCCCCTGTGGGCACCCCTGCGTCCAACAAACTGTAAACCCATATTTTCCAATCCGGTACTAGATATCTGTGGATATTACGTTCTCAGCTTTCCGATTGTAATAATATTTCACGTTCGTTCTTTCCAGGTCGGAATCAAAAGAGCGCAATCTTGTGAGACGGAAGCGAGATGAACATCTGATGGTAGACAACTGCCTAGCTCACACTTCATCAGTGGCGACATCTGTTTTGGGACTTTTCGCCAGGCTGATAGTTGATTCCAAGCTTACTGGATTAGAGTTGCTACAGTAATTCAACCTTTTGACTTAGCAGTATTTTCTTATGTATGGTATATTAGTGGTTATTATACCTTGTAAACTGCAGATTTTGTCATGATTGAGATGTTTCATGCAAATAAAGTATTTAATCCTTGCCTCAGCATAATACAGTCCAATAAGGAAAGTACCACCAGTATGGAAATTTATGATGGCCTTGTTTCAGTTTCCTTTAGTGCAGGGAGATGCGCTTACATCCCTAGGTTTCATAGTTTGCGAACAGTCATAAGATCGCAACGTAGTTCGTACTGAACTGCAAAGTCCGACTGCACAGCTTAAAGTGGTATCCGAATCACTATTATGTTATTATTTCTTTCACGAATGTTTTGTATATGTTGCAATTATACAGGATACGAGTTGGCAATGGAGGAGGATGTCTTGGAGAATCCACTGACTATGTTATCACGTGAAAACTAAAGTTAATTTTCGTCGGCAATGTGACCCTTTAATAATACATTATACCCACATCTATTACATAATATTTGCATTAGGTTATCAAATTTTCATTGCGGTGCTTGTAACTTAACTTGCTTTCAAAGTAACGTTAATACGTCTTAGCACAAACAATTCATAGGAGGAAAGATCTAGTACAAAATCTCGTCATCTATCAAATATTACATATATGCGAAACCAGTGTTGGTAGAGATATTTCAGAAGTTCTTGAGACAAATCTCTACTAAATTTTAATGTTACTGTATTATAATTATCTGCAAATTGTGTTGTTTCTTAATCATAACCCACACAGTAATCATCCATTTCTTCTAGAAGAAAAACTCCCGATGTGCCTATATGAGCATAAAGTCGACTTAAACTTCAAACTTCTAATGCAAAAAAATAGTGAATAGTATTCACTGAATACCCTTGCAAAATGTGTGCAATCTATACATACTCTTCGTTATTTCTTAATTATTGAGGAGGACATACTACTGTAAAATGCATTTCCTTCCAAAACAAAGCATTTAGCCTGCACTAAATGTTACTTTTTGTATAAGAAAATTACCATCTAACTATACATAAGCCATGACAAGTTAATTCTAGTAGTATTAATATTTTTCACTGCTGGACACATGATCTATTCACCAACGATCTCAGTTTCAAATCCTCCCGGTGGGGGCACATCGTGGTTTAGATCCTACTTTAAATTGTAGGTCCAGTCCTGATTAGCCTATGTGTGCATAAAAACTTAAAACAATAACTTAACTCAGAAATCAGTTTGAAATCCTGGTGGGGGCATGAATGCGAGTGACCCTTCATGACTTTAATATATTCACCATTTATCCTTATCGTGGCGATTAGCTTAAGGAGGAAGAAATGCAACGTGAAATAAGAAAAACACAAATAGGTTATTGTTCACAATAACGTTGTATAATGTTGATGTTATGATACACATAGATTGTAGATAGGATTCAAAGGTTTATCCAGGCTTTTTAATTTGGGAAGGTATAAAGTCGTTTTTAGGACGGGAATAAGGATACATTTAGAGTCAAACTGACTGCTCAGGAAAATTTAAAGGTTTAGCAAAGTTTAAGTAGACTTTATGCATAATGAGTCGATTTGATACGAAATTTGTACTCGAATTAGTGAATCTTCTGTTAGAAAGCTACATCTTTATTCAAAAACTGCATATGCATAGAATTGGTTTACAATGGGGTTAACAGGTGACACACAAAAAGAAAAATAATAGGCCTACAATTTATTCCATAATATTTACATTTCACATATATGTATATTTAGATTTACATTTTTCCAAAAAAAAAGAACAAAAGAAAACAGCATTTAGAAAAAATCTTTTCAAACACATGTATAACATCAACAACTATTTGAATCATCTCTTTGTATCCTGGATACAATTCACCCACTCCCTCGCACACACACACACTTCGGCTCAGAATCAATGCATCGGGCAAGAAAAGTCATCGACTTGTCAAAGTTTAAAATGTAACTTATTAAGTTTTCTGACATCCACTCGTACGAGCCTTTTTCACAATCAGCCTCAGTGACCACGCATCTGTTCAATCACAGCTTTGTCAACATTAATAAAAACATCAACAGGCTACGTTAATATCACATTTATATTTTTACTTGCTTCATTCTTAGTCACAGATAAAATATCTGTACACTAACAAAGGAAAAAAATCTCTTGTTTCTCCAGAATATATTTTTCACAAAAGAATAACAACCTGGCCAAAGCTCCCGAAGGTAATCAACCTTGAGTACATATAACAGTGTTACGTAATATAAATTCCATTTAAAAACAATCTAACTGCAAGAGCACACACTAAGTATGTTAATAATTTTGGAATAATAGGCGACAATGTGGTTCACAACGTTAAAATAAATTATGGAATACTCGACGGTTTAGTTTTCAATACTGTACACTAGCGCCACAATGGCAAACCTCGAAACAACAGGAGGCACTCAATTTCTTCGAAGGTCTTGTCGAATAGGCACGGTAAAAGGTCTAGCCAGCAGACATGTCAAACGAGCAGTCTTTTGTTTTGGCAGTGCTGTGAATACTTGTTAGACATAATGCCTGATGCTCGAATATATTGCCGAGCTTTTGTACGTTAGTTTTATTTATTATGTAAAATTTGTTTTGATTGAAACTTTAAGAATCATTTCAAATTATAACAGTAACTGTTACGTACATGGACCTGTAAAGCATGAAGTGAATATGCTAGAAAACCCAGGTATGTCCATTTCTTTAAGCATGTTTCTAAGATCTTTGTACAATTATACAGAATCTAGATGGTAGAGAAGTCAATGTAAAGTCAGAGATGCGGAATATGATTTTCATTTCATCCACAGAAGCTAAGGAAATAACATAATAAGTTTTATGTAGAACATTATTCACTGCCGAACTCTCGCACTAAAACGAACCGAGAGTTCTTGGTTAGACGTCATTCGCCATAGGCCTACACCTTTCCTGTAGACACAGTCAAAAAATATGATTCTCCGTAACAACTGTGTTATATTAGACTTAGGTTCCGATTGTGTAACTTCGATATCATAATTATACAAACACGTTTTTTACATGAATGGAATTCTATAAGTGTCTACAAACACTTACTAAGCAAGTTATCTGATTTCATTGCTTATTATGTGCAGAACGATTATTTCATCCCGCTCGTATATGCTTACGTGTGAGTAGGTAAGGCGAGTCAAGCTCAGTGCTCTAAGCATTATAATTAAGGAAGAAACTCACTACGAACGTTCGACACGGCACAGACTGGCATTTGCAAGTTTTTTTTTAAGGGAAATCAAACTCACTGAAGTCCGGTTCGGATCTGTTCACGTCGCTTCAGCTCTGCACAAGAGCGGAACAGCCTGTCTCCCCCCGAAAGTTAAGCCTGTTATGGGCGTTCGTCCCGAACCACTTAGACCACGCTGGTTTGGATTTGTTGTTTACTAAAAACACTATTGTGGTCTTGTTGGAGCAAATGTGCATGGATAGTGACGAGAAAGTTTTAACAGAAGTACCCATTCCTCTATGACGCCTCCTATTAAAGTTCCTCCTCCTCTTTTCATAAACCATGAGCTCTCCATTCCAGTTTCTGGCTGGTCCAGTGCCTTACTGTCCATTTGCAACATGTTTCGTGCTTTACCTATGTGCTCACCGTGCTTATATTTTAAGTAGGTTAGGATGTTTAGCTTTGGTTGTCTTAGTATTTCCACACTATCCTTAATTTTCTTCACGGGTATACAAGATTTTCATGCGGAAAGAACCCCATTAATACTTTCTGCGGCTTTGATACATGCACACACATTATTCTTTCCAACTACAATTTTACTCTCACAACAATTTCCAGTATACTAAATACATTCCTCATCCTCTTGTAAAACTTGCATAAATTGTTACACAATCGGAACAGTGACCATATATCAAAAGAAACGATGAGAGATTCTGGAGAAACAAGTGAAATGGATACTCAATAAGGAAACTGAAACCTTAGTGGGGTTGCGGTACAGCGTAGAGAAAATATGTGAAAATCTACTTGACATGAGTAATCATTCACCAAACTTACCAGGTAAATACATATAGACAAACATTAAAACATTTTTCGCTTTCATATTTAAAACAAGACTCCAAAATCGCTTCTTTCAAAATTATAAATCATTCAAATAAACTTTTGTTCGGTTATTAGCATAATAGTTATGAAGTATAAAATTATCTTTAAATATATATATATATATATATATATATATATATATATATATATATATATATTTAGACACTTCGTTTACTCATTTTTACTATTTTTATTTACAAATCAAGTCATGAATACCTTATAACTCTGTGTGCGAGTAGATGCAATTTGTAATAACAGGGAGATAAATTAGTGAACCTGTAAGAGTTATTCTAGCTGGAATATTTATGCTGTGTCATTGTCGTGAGCGGGCCCAACGACGGCAATATATCTATTGCGTGCCATATATATAATAATAATAATATTATAAAAAAGAACAACCAAATGCAATGATTAATTACACTGATTTTACAAGAATGAATGTTATTGTTTTCTTTAACATATATTTTAGTTCTATTAGTAACCAAGAATTTTGTGCTGGTTTGTATCTAGTGAAAAATAATTTAATCGTTCTCAACTGTAATGACTGCGCCTGCAATGAAAGACGTATGGAAAATTTGGACAGTTCTGTATAGTGGAGTTGAATATGTACAATACAATAATCTTAGTTTCATTTACATTGAAGGAAATATAATGTATTACTAACAATTACGTTATTTTAGTTATTAATCTTTAAACCAAAAATAACGGTAACTCAGTACTTCACGTGAGTAAAGTATAAACACTGCTATCAGTTGTATGATTTACGCAACAGTCATGTTTAGCTTTACTAAAAAAGAATAGACAGACATATTTGTGTAATTGTGTGCACTGCATTTCTGATGTTTTCCATTCAAACACATAACGACCCATCTTATACGAATGTCATAATTCTATATGCACTTCGGTCGCATGCTGCCCTTTTTTTTTAAAAAAAATCATGCACCCCTTTTGAGAATTCTGTTTATTTTAAGCCTTTATACCTGACTCATCATCTGGTAGAGTTTGTTGGGACAGAATACTTGCCCTAAATTTTTAAGCAAATTTCATTATACAAATATTATATTTTTTTGAACATCTTTGATACAAATCTTAGAAAGCCAATCAAATTCTGGCCTAAAGTAAGCATATATTAATCCATCTCTTTCATAATTCATATTTTCCTTATATTTTCATGTTCCTTCACAGTAAACATAATGTTAAATAATGTTAGAGCATATTACTCATTGTTCGGTCCAGATAGACTAAGATGCTATAATTGTTCTTGCAGACTACTAGGTTATTATCTATTTATAGCTTTAAAGTTTTTAGATCGATTTGCAATTGAAGTAAATACTAGTTGCCAATATGCTTTAAGACATGTATAGTTTCTGTGGTCCATTGATATCGATAACTTCTTTGGCGCATATTGCTACTAGAATACATTGGCGTAGAAATTAAAATGTTGAAACTAAACCTCGCTTTTAGCAATCTAAAAGCTGTGAGAATAATTAAAAAAGACTTCTTCCATGTTGAACTATAAGATGAAAGAATTCTAATCATGCACACAGATTGAAGCAAGAGTATAACGAGTGTTTACTATACTGATCATACTTAATGTATAATTGTCTTTAGGAAATGATTATTATCACATGTTTATTAATAACAATAGATAATCTATTGCTTTACCCCATCTCCTTCTCAGTTTCATTTTAAGTGAGAAAAACGTTTTCTTTAAACAGTGGAACAGGAATACAGAGTAAAAACATCGAAGGTCATTCGGGGTGTACATTAATGGATACAAAACAGCAATGTACACATACGCGTAAAACAATTACTGCCGACTAACATAAATATACAGTAAATATATAGAAACAGTGCGATATGTCATTTTTTGCTTTTTTTATTGTAAATTAATGTTGATAGAAAATGTCACGAAAATTCCTTGCAAATTCCGATATTATCAGTTAACAATATGGTCAGTTCGATTAAAAGAAGAAACAATAATGGTAATATTTGAGTGTTTAAGGCACGGCGCCTATTGACGTAGCATTACGGAACGACTTTTTTACTTAAATAATACCCGCATTACTTCTGTATTGTTAGTGAGTATCATTGTATCTAGAGTTAATATATTTTTATTGGTTTTTTCTCTTCTTAGATCTCGTGGACTATTCTTCAGTACAGACGTGTTCGAATTACTCAAACGCTACTTTATAGACCGTATGAATGAATTATTTGATTTATTTTACACACACCACATGCAATTCAATCGATAACAATATGCCTTGTTCTGCATTTGTAAATGTGCTTCCTTCTTTCTAGTCGCACCTGTTTACACTGGCTGTAAAAATCTACCCGAGACAGCCAACATTCACAGCGAGAATGTTTATTGAACTGTAGGATCTTGTGCAAGGACTTGCCTGACGTCACGAAAAACTATATTTATAAATCTGGCGATAACATATTCATGGTAATTTGTTTTAATTTATTAAATATTACGAGAACATCGCGACCTGCTCCCCTGCTTAGTACGAGATAGTCCTAGACCTTCAACATGTTACTCCATTTCCATATAACTCGTGTTACGTTATTTTGCCGACTGGCGGCGCTGGTTACCGGTATTTGCAAGGATTTTTCGCACGTACTAAAATACGTTTCGAGAGCAACGCAATTTAAATTTCTTCCAAAAAGAAGTTTCTGTGTGTTTTGTCTTCTACAAACTCAGGATTTGTGCTGTGAAAACCGCCGCTATTGTAGCGTATGCTTGCATTGCAAAAGAAAGACTGAATATTGTGTTTTAGGTACTTCCTGTTATTAGTCTGACATCCATGTCTCACTCCGTTTTATGTTTCAAGTTGAAGCGTTTTGTTGTTCTAGTGGTGGGCTTTCTTCCTTGCCACGGCGTACTGAACGTATAATTGACGTGGGAATTTCTGCATTTTTATCAACTCGGTGTAGAAACTCAGTACGACAATCCACGAACACCATTTCATCACTACAAAGAAAGGAGTAGAACATCAAGGTTATTATATAAGGTTGGGCCGTAAGCGTGATTATTCAAAATGCATGCGATCTGATGACGAATCGTGGGAGCATGTGAATCTAACCCCCGAAAGTCCACACATAAAAGTGTTGCATTATCCACATAAAAAAAGAGCACAAAGTGAAACCTTGAAATGGGCTTATATCTTGATAATAATATCTTCGTAATTACTAAACATTTTTCTAGGTTTTCACAAGTGGACTAAAATTGCTGAATTTCAGATAGAAATGCAAGTTTTCTGATGTGTAATCCGAGGCAACACTTCAGCATTTCAGATCTGCAGAATTCTTGTTTCGTGACACTGTGTTACGCAATTAGTGCCACACGTTAAACAAAATAACGTGCAAAGGCAAGTTTTGTAACTAAAAAACCAAGTATAAGTTGTTAAATCACTACCTTTTGATTCCTATTTCAAGTTTAGCAGAAACCTTTTCTTTTCTTGATTATCTCAGTCACTTTAATTGTATCGCGTAACATGATATTGACATGAAACATCGTATCATTCACTTTATTCGAAAAAAAAATATATGTATATTTTAGTGAAAACTGGTAAAAATAATTACGTGATAATTTATGAATAATTTGTAACATGATTAGTACAGTGCATTTTAATATGATCAATATTTATTGAATCGTGAAAAAATATACAATATTACGTAATTGTGAAATTAATACCTCATTTCTACATAGGATTTTCCTTAGAACTCAATTTTTCAACTGCAGAAAAATACATTACTGATGTTTTTACTTATTTCTGTTGTATCATAAAAGAGCGCTTAATTGTTTTCTCTCAATATAGGCCTATAAGACTTTCAAAATTGTGATTTACCTGTTGCCAGATTACATTCTGAAATTTAATGTGACTTTTTCAGTATTCAAGCAGTATTCCATATCAACAATTATTCATAACCAGTTTTTACACATGGAAAAAGTTGTATTGTGCTTATAAATACACTAAGCTGTTTTGTTAATATGCAAATGGTCAAGTTATAATACTACTAGCTTCTGCTGTTGCTGACAGTCGTAGGTCCAAAGATACAAACAACAAACATTTCGTACAATTATTTTCCAAAGGTTTGATTGATTCATTGATGGATTTGCTTTACTTTATTTCGCTTTTTGTGCCACTTTTGGCTAATTTGCGAAGATTTGTTAACCACTCTGCCACGAGGACGGTCTATTTTCCAAAGGATTCGTCGCTTTGTGACCAGAAGATTCGTTGCATCAACCAAGTCGCTACCAAAATGTAATGAGTTGATACGAAAAGCGGTGTAACACCCTAATTGGTGTAACAGAACACCTATTCTAGTGTTAAAAGCCTGCAACTATGTTTGGTGGCAACTCGGTATCATGTCTTATTTCTTTAATATTGTGTATTACTAACACAATTTGTATAATACCAAATGCTTTCGTACATTTCTATATTATAACTCCGTAAGACACACATAAAATCAACAAGAAGTTTGCATGGCAACAACAATATATACATAATTTGAATATGTGGCTGTTTCAGCACATGGCTGCATACTACTTTCCCAATAATATAACACTAGGATGCATATTTTTGTTATTATTTTGTGGAAATTAAGAGAAACATAGCCTACCTGCTATCAATGTGGCTAAGAAGGTTTTCGCCGTGGCAGTGGAGTTTGTGAAACCGGACACCAGAGCGAACAAGACGACAATGAGAACGCTGTAGGCAAGTAGAGCGATGAACATGTAGCACAACCATGGAAGCACAAGCATTGGCTTATCCTGCAACAGACCAATGCATAATCAGTAAGACAGATTCTGTACGGCAACCTTTTCAAAATGGACAATATCGTTTTAAATCCTAACAACTAATGGTGGCGCCCTCCAACTGTTTATCGAAAGCATTGGCAATGTTTGTTTTAACCTCACTTGTATGCTCAAATAGGCCAATCAAGAATTGACCTACTGTTTGAAGTTGGATCAGAGCCACTGGCGCACGCAGGAGGGTGCTGATGGGGCTATAGCCCCCTCCAAAATTTTGAAAATCAAAAAGTTTCATATAAAAACAGCAAATAACTCAGGTAAAACGAAGTTCTAAATGCAAACGCCCTTAAAATGACCCCCTGATTACTATTTTCGTCTTTCAACAACTTCTAAAACTAAGGTTAATTATGAAAAGCTTTATTGTGTATCGAGCCCCCTCCGAAAAATGCGCTAGTCATCAGAACCACGGGAAATCGCACCTGATACCTGTGCAATTGATTGGTTGAAGTTTGTTTTAAGTCCGTTTTATGCACAAATAGACTAATTTTCCCACCAAAAAAAAAAAATCATCCCCGGCAAAATAAAATTATTTTTTATCTCTGCCAGTGGGTGTTTTTACCCCCCCCAAGGAAAATGGAATTGAAATAATACAGTATACAATTTATTAACTATGTAAAAAAAAAACAATTGTGGATTAAAGAAAGACACCATTCTGAAACTGACCAACCTTATGGAACCGAAAAAAACATCAGGCTGTTTTTCATGGCGCAGTGCTGATATGTCGTGCAATTCGATATATTTTGATAGGGGTTCAATTACTGTTTTGTTTTTATTTTGAATTAGAATTGTGTATGAAAAGGAATTTTACATTTTGTATTAAAATGTTTACAAGAAACTTGTAGGTATGTTAGATGGACGTTAAGTTAGAATTTAGTAATAGAAATTTTGTCAAGTTTTCGGTGTTCTTAGAATGTGAATGTGTTTCTAAATTACGTACAAATGTTATTATGAGATGTAATACTTATGTTCTGAAGTACTTGGTTTACTGACTGGTAACAACATATACAAATTTGCATACACAAAAAGCCCAGCCCCCGAAATGAAATCAGAAATACGCCGATGATTGGGGATCCCCCCCAAAGCAAAAACCTTAATTCGCACAGTTGATACGTTCTATTCAATCAGACGTACGCGTCGTATTATTATACTATTAATATTAACTTAATAATACTCAGCGTTGAACGATGAGACTCGGTGAAGTACACAGACTCCTCTCAGGTACAGGGGTAGTGTTAGGCAAAGACAATATTCACAGCACAGAGAAATAAAACCACATTACTGCAGTATGTATAAACTGAAAGGTTTTATTCTTTATTTATTGTAATTATAGTGCAAATATACTTGAGACGAAGGCGAGGATTTCGCTTTGTCGATGAATTGACTCAACTAAAACGCATAAACTCAATGCGTGGCTATCGGCAAGCCTATGATCACATAGACCTAGCTTGCGCCCCGAACTACCACACCAAGAGATATGCAATGATAACTGAGCCAATATTTGCTCTTTAGCCTTTTATTTCCAAATTAATCTTTAGGCTAGCTTTATTATTTAACGTAGAATGGTTGCAGTATTGTGCATATCATCAATGTATGGCTATCGGCGTACCTATGTTCACATAGGCCTAGCTTGCGCCCCGAACTACCATACCAGGATGTATGCACAACACCGAGGAGTTCTTTTTAAGTTAAAAAGCTTCGACGATCCGTGGCGAAAGTGTGATGATTATTACGCGATATCCTCGCTTTTATACTATTTTCGAGAACACAGATTAAAGTACAGATGAATCATTCACTATCTACAAAAGGATACTATCAACAAAACTGACATCTATACATCTTTAGAAATACAAATTCGTATAGTGCACTCTCGCAAACATGAAGGTACATTAAACTACTCATAACAGAGCACAAAATACAACAAACATTAAACAAAAGATATGCATTACTAATAAGGCGCAATATTACATAGAATAACAAGGAAATTACGCTTTCTTTCACAAAATAAATATATTAGTGACATATTTTCTACTGGTGACGTCACATAAAAATATGGATCATATCATCTGCCCCTTCCTTTCGGAAACTAAGTTTCAGGAAGGAAGTTATCTACCTGGAGGAAACTTAGTTTTAAAGTACAAACTCTTTCTTTTTATCCTCCGAAAAACGCACCATTTTTAGGTTATCCAAGTTAACCTTATCATATAATTCTTTAGTCCTTGGAATTAGCAATGTCACAACATTATTTTCCACTTTGTCCACTAGATAAGGTCCTATCCACAACATAAATAACTTTTGAATGGTCCTATCTAGTGACGAGCTTAAGGAATGGTTTTTAACCATCACGAAGTCTCCAACTGTCACTGTCTTGGCGTTTCCCTTCTGTTTTATATTCTTCGATAGCTTCTTCTTCTCCCTGACTTGGGCTAAGAACAATTTGGACTTCCAATCCGGTTGGGCTTCTTCCCGTTCGGGCCAATTGAAATGAGTTAGGATCTCTCTGGGTATAGGATGATTGAAGAATAGTTCAGCAGGTGAATATCCAGTTGTTTCAGAAATAGAATAATTAATTAACCAAACAACTTTTGATATGTATCGCGACCAAGTCTGATGTTCTCGATAACAAAATAAACGAAGTAATCTGACTATCTCTTGATTTGCTCGTTCTACCATGTTCCCCTTTGGATTGTAAGCTGTTGTGCAAACATGATGGATACCACGGCTTTTGGTAAATTCCTTCCACTGCTTCGAGGTAAACTGAGCTCCTCTGTCGCTTAGGGTAAACGTAACGTTTGGATAGTGAGCAAAATATCCTCTCTGAAGCGTGTTTATAATTTCTGTGGTGCTGGCAGTCCGTAAAGCATATGCGGAGACAAAACGTGTACCCACATCAATAAGGCTCAAGATGTATTGGTATCCATTAGACCGAGGAAGCTTCCCAATCAAGTCCAGAGAAAGCATCTCATGAGGTTGCTTGGGACTGATATGAAGGGTCTCCTTGAGTATCCCTAATTTGTCTGGTTTACTCTGGGCACAAATTTCACAATCTCGGATGTACTGTATTACGTCGTCCTTCATGCCTTTCCAGAAGTATCGTACTGCAAGTCGCTTCAATGTCTTGGATACTCCAAAATGTCCAGCTTCATCATGAATTACTTTCAAGAGAGGTTGCTTCATTACCACCGGAACACACAGTTTCCAAAGGGACTGATTGTCTGATCCTCTCTTAAATAAAATTCCTTCTTGAATGCGATAGGAACGATGCAATCTGAGGTTAGGTTCCTGAGAATTTAGAGATTGGAGTAAATTTTTGCAGATTTCATCTTCAGATTGTGCCTCTCTCCACTTGTCGACGTCATCTATTTCTCCTCTTTCGGCCCACAGGTAGTTTATTCTGAATGTCTGCTGGCTATTTTCAGGTTGAATCTGATGTATATCATCAGCAGGATACCGAGATAAAATATCTGCCAGATCGTTTTGGCGACCAGAGACGTATACTATTTTATACTGGTACTGTTGGAGTTTTAGAGACCAGCGAGTCAAACGACTGTTCCAGTTACGGGCGTCTTGTAACCATACCAACCCTTTATGATCACTGTAGATAGTGAAAGGCCTACCTTTCAAATAAACAGCATACTTCTCAACTCCAAAGATTATGGCCAAACATTCTAACTCATGGATGGAGTAATGGCGTTCGTTCTCCTTCAGTTTTCGGCTTGCATACTGAATGACCTTCCTCTCTTCACCATCCATTTGGAAAAGAATACTACTCAATCCTTTCCCAGAAGCATCGCATTGGATACAGAATTCCTGTTCAAAATCAGGTTGTGCTAATTCAGCATCTCTTACAAGTTCATTCTTCAGTAGCTGGAAACTTTGTTCTTCCTCGTCTCGCCAAATCCAACGTTGATTTTTACCTAACAGCTTGGTGAGCGGTTCAGATTTAGCTGCAAAATTTTCAATGAGCTTCCGCCTCCAGTTGGCGAGGCCAAGAAATTTCCGAACATCCTTTCTAGTTTTAGGTTTAGGAAATAACTTAATGGCGGAATTTTTGTCTGGGTGGATTTTGATAGCATCTCCAGAAACAATGTGACCCAAGTAGGTAATTTCCTTTTTGACAAATTCACATTTTCGCAGCTTTACAGTCATCCCCACTTCTTGGAGTCGCTGCAACACTTCGTCCAGATGTTCGAGATGCTTGGAGAGTTCTTTGTCGAAAATCAGCAAGTCATCCATATATTGAGTTAGATACTCTTCGGTTTCAGGACCAAATACAGCATGCATGGCAGCTATGAAAATTGACACAGCACTAGAGATACCAAAAGGCATTCGAGCAAACATCCACTGACGTCCTTTATAGGAGAAGGCAGTACATGGTTGGCAGTCAGTTTTTACAGGGATCTGTAAATATCCAGAAGCCAGATCCAGATTTGTAAAATAACGAGCACCTTTAAATTTTTGTAAGGCATCCGAAATGGGCTCAACTGAATTCCGTGGAACACGTACAATTTTATTCAAATTTCTGAAGTCAATGCATGGGCGTACTGTACCGTCAGGCTTGTCGACTACAATTAAAGGGTTCAAGTAAGGGGAATTACAAGGCATTATAACACCCCATTGTCTCCACTTTTCTAATTCTTCCTCCAGGAGTTTCCTTTTTGCTATAGGTATGGGATATGGAGATCGATACACAGGTTCTGTGGTGGTGAGTTCAATCTCACACTGGAAGTTTTTAATAGTACCTGGTCTCTCGGAAAATACATCTCTATGCTTCAGTATGACTTCCTTCAATTGGCATCTACCCCATTCGCATAAAATCTCATTCGCATTGACCTTCTGAAGAATGTCGTCAGGACTAGCCGTCCACTGATCGACATGGGAATCTTCACGGACTTTTCTTACATACGTCCCTGTCGAAGATCCATTATTCACGAGGTCCTGCTCTACCGGAACTCCGTCTACGGTGAGGGATAACCTCTCGCGCTGTAGGTCAATTCCTGCTTCATATTTCCTGAGGAATGGGTAGCCCAAAATAAAGTCAGCTTCGAGACCTCTCAAGACAAACATGTCCTCCAATAAATTTCTTCCAGCAATCTCCAGATATACTTGTCTACATCCCACAACTCTAGTTTTGTTTCTCCCAGTGAAATCAGTCAACCTAACATCTGGACATGTTTGTAATTGCAATGACGGCAGCTTCTCTTTAATCTTCTTCCAAATGGCGTAGCTCATGAGATTACATTCGCTGCCAGTGTCCAGAACACAAATAAACTCGACGCCTGTTACAGTTGCCTTAATTAATGGAGCCCTGGGTAAATTTTCCTTTCTAACTGCCTGTTGTAGTGCTCTATCAAAACTTTGTTCTCCTTCATTGAGAGTCAGCACAACAAAAAGATGATTGTCTTCACTATTTATAACGCTGTCATCTGTTCCCAGAGAAGTCCAAGATTTTAGCCCAACCGTGATCGGGAACGAAGAATTCACGTTGGGCGACTGGCTAAATCCGACTGCATACCACTCGGATTAGCACTAGTCGATGGTGCCCAACAAAAGTCTCTTGTCATGTCGACGCTTTGACGTTGCTCGTTCGTCAAACGTGAAGCAGAAGGTTCAAACGGAGGCGCCGTCGCTCTGAAGTTACTGGGTTCAGAGGCGTTACGTGAAGAGTCACGGGAATGTTCTTCTGGATCAGATCTGGAACGACGCGGCCCACGTGCGTAGTTGTTCCTTCCATCCCTTCTCGGAGGATTACGCCGCCTGTTGTAATTGGAATATCCATTCCTCTGGTTCTGCATAACTTGTCTGACTCTGGGTTGTTGGTTTCCAATTCTATTTTGTCTGGGAGCATTTCCCTGGCCTGCACCTTCCCTATTCCACACAGGCTTCCAACTGTCCTGTTCCTCAAGCACCTCGAACCTTTTCAGAAAGTCGGCTAGCTGCCGTACAGTTTGAGGAGAATTAGCTAGACTCAGACTGCGAGCTCTATATGGAAGCTGGGAGATGATTAAATTCACAATCTCAGGTTCTATGTAACGGGCAGACAGATTGCGGTAGGCTGAGTAAATAGACCAGGCATATTCCTCCATGCTCATACCGGACTGCTTTAAGTATCGGCGAGATCTCACTGCTGTCAGCTGCCTCTCTTTGGCTTCTTCTGAAGCATATTGTTTGCGAAAACGACGGCAGAAATCAGAATAGGACTTGAACTCTAACTGGTTTGCTCGAAACCAATGCTCAGCCTGGCCCTTGAAAAGCCGAGGAATAATTTCCAATCGGTATTCGTATGGAATCTGCATTAAATCAAAATTGATATTAAGTTCTTTTAAGTATTGCTCAGCATTCTGGGCTTCCAGGTCTCCCTTGAACTTCGACAAGGAATTAAGGTCTGCCATCCTTGGAGTTCCAGTCATTGCTGATCGCTGAGTTCTTGGCGGCGACTCATCTGGCCCGCTCCTTGAATTTCCATGCCTTCGTGTTCGCTTCCTGATTTTTGCTTGATACTGAGAGTCAGAGCTGGTGCTGGAAGAGGAGGAACTGCGATCTTTCTTCCTTTCTAGACGTTTCCTCTTTGTCCTTTCTTCATAAAGACTGTGCCGGGCCCTGCGAGATTCACGCTCTCTGTAACCTCTGTCATCGCCCGAAAGACTAAACATAGGTGGAACAGCAGACGCCACTTCATTAGCTCTTGAATCAGCAGTAACTCGTGGGCGACAGACTTGTTTGTCTTCTCTAGTTCTCTCTCCACCGGCTCTGTCCATCGCTTCATTTAGTTCAATGTTCATGGTTGGCAACGCTGCACTCTCAGCAACTGCAGACGGATGACCAGCTGTTCGAGATCCAGTTTCTGTTTCCGTTTGGCGGGTAACGTGCATGGTCTCTAACTGATTCGTAAGTTGTTCTACTTGAGTTTTTATTTCCTCAACGTCCTTGCTTCTTTGAGACACAACTACTGAAATCTGACTAATATTTTCTTGGACCTCAGCCCGGAACTGTATTTTGTCAGTCTCGGCCTCGGCCAACATCTGTTCTATTGTCAGCTGTTTTTCGATAATCCTATTGCACTCTCCAGTGAATCTCGAGTTAATATCCTCCACATCTGTGCGAACATTTTCCGTGGCTTTATTTACATCGGCTGCCAAGCTGCGCCGGAAGTCATCAAAGTCTATCTCTCTAGCCTGCCGGATTTCTTCAGAGAATCGAGCCCTAGTTTCCTCGTTCTCAGACTTCAGTTGTTGAATCTCACAGGCCATCTCGCCAATTTCAGCTCTTAATACTTTTATAGATTCATCGTGCTGCTTACCGATATCATCCTTTAGCAACGCACATTGTCTGAGGATATCTTCCTTTAATATGTCAGATTGTCTACAGATATCAGCCTTCAGTGCTTCAGACTGTTTACACATATCAGCCTGCAATGTTTCAGACTGTTTGCAGATATCGGCTTTCAAGCTGGTAATGGAATCAGCTTGCTGTTTAATATCAGCTTTCAGTGCTTCAGACTGTTTACACATATCAGCCTGCAATGTTTCAGACTGTTTGCAGATATCGGCTTTCAAGCTGGTAATGGAATCAGCTTGCTGTTTAATATCAGCTTTCAGTGCTTCAGACTGTTTACACATATCAGCCTGCAATGTTTCAGACTGTTTGCAGATATCGGCTTTCAAGCTGGTAATGGAATCAGCTTGCTGTTTAATATCAGCTTTCAGTGCTTCAGACTGTTTACTAATATCATTGCTAATTCCTTCAATCATTGCTTTTAATGCTTTGAACATATTTAATGGATCAGATGAACTATCCGTAGACAATAATTCACAATCTTTACAAACCAAATCGGTAGACTCGTGGCTTTCAGTTCGAATATCTAGGCCACAACATTCAAAATGTAGAAGCTTTGTACATTTCTTGCACACAAATGTGGTTTTATCTTTATCAATGTCCCGACAACAATCGGGAACATTAAGTCCTGAACTCGAAGTGAGATTTTTATTTGCGCTACGCAAATGCTTCTTGTCCATATCGAAACAAAATAACTCTGTGCTTTTCAATAAATATGAAAGTTCAGTGCTCTTGCACAATTAATCTCAACTTTAAACAATTGTCTTGCCCTTGTACACTACAAAATCGAGCCAACACGTTGAGCTGCCACTTGATACGTTCTATTCAATCAGACGTACGCGTCGTATTATTATACTATTAATATTAACTTAATAATACTCAGCGTTGAACGATGAGACTCGGTGAAGTACACAGACTCCTCTCAGGTACAGGGGTAGTGTTAGGCAAAGACAATATTCACAGCACAGAGAAATAAAACCACATTACTGCAGTATGTATAAACTGAAAGGTTTTATTCTTTATTTATTGTAATTATAGTGCAAATATACTTGAGACGAAGGCGAGGATTTCGCTTTGTCGATGAATTGACTCAACTAAAACGCATAAACTCAATGCGTGGCTATCGGCAAGCCTATGATCACATAGACCTAGCTTGCGCCCCGAACTACCACACCAAGAGATATGCAATGATAACTGAGCCAATATTTGCTCTTTAGCCTTTTATTTCCAAATTAATCTTTAGGCTAGCTTTATTATTTAACGTAGAATGGTTGCAGTATTGTGCATATCATCAATGTATGGCTATCGGCGTACCTATGTTCACATAGGCCTAGCTTGCGCCCCGAACTACCATACCAGGATGTATGCACAACACCGAGGAGTTCTTTTTAAGTTAAAAAGCTTCGACGATCCGTGGCGAAAGTGTGATGATTATTACGCGATATCCTCGCTTTTATACTATTTTCGAGAACACAGATTAAAGTACAGATGAATCATTCACTATCTACAAAAGGATACTATCAACAAAACTGACATCTATACATCTTTAGAAATACAAATTCGTATAGTGCACTCTCGCAAACATGAAGGTACATTAAACTACTCATAACAGAGCACAAAATACAACAAACATTAAACAAAAGATATGCATTACTAATAAGGCGCAATATTACATAGAATAACAAGGAAATTACGCTTTCTTTCACAAAATAAATATATTAGTGACATATTTTCTACTGGTGACGTCACATAAAAATATGGATCATATCATCGTCACTGGACCTACAGTTTAGTGGGATCTGAACCATACCTTCACCGAGTGTAGAACCCGGGAACTCTTGATTAGAAGGCGACGATTTTACCACTACGTCACCGGGGAGTCCCTTCATAACTGAACAAAACGTCCCTGTTTGTTGTTATTGAAATATTGCTTTGGAAATTACTTTTTTATGTTTATATTGGAAATTATTATTTGTTTCTGCTGGCATGTACTTGTTTTTTTATATTTGAAATTATTTATTTTATGTTGGATATTATTAATTATATTTATAATAAAAAATATGTACGTCCATGCACGTGTCGCTTGGACTGCGCCGTTTTATCAATACCATGCAACGTGACGCCTGATTTTGTTGTTAGCTCATGCCTGGTGAATGCTTGCTTGTAGACTGAAGAGGCTTGTGTCGCTTGTCACTTCGGTGTGAAATCTCCCTTAGGAAGCTTTGTGGAGTTATGTGGTCTAAATATTTAAGTACACATTCGTTGTGCACCCTCTTGAGCCGTTTGGTAAACTCGCTGTTGAAAGCTGTAAGTCGTATCGCAGTAATCTATGTGCACTCGACGAGTGCTTTTTGAGCTCCTGCGGAAAAATGTTTTTTTTTTTTTTAAGCGAAATAGCAAATTGTAAAACGCGGTGCGACTTTTTTCAAATGGCGTTAATGTGGCCATTGAAATTGAGATTGTGGTCTAACAATACTGCCGGCCAGATCTTGCCTTAACAGCATGTAAAAATGGGTCAGGTTTTTCGTCAAGCAGGATACCAGGAAGCAAGGCTGTTGCGGAAATGGACTGAGGTTTTCTTTCCTCCCCGATGGCGCAGTGGTAGCGTCGTCGCCTTGTAATCAAGGGGTCCCGGTGGAGGCACATAATGGTTCGGATTCCACTTTAAACTGTAGGTCCTGTCCCGATTAGCCTTACTGTGCACAAAGTGGACTTAAAACATCAACTCAAACCAAACCTACATTTACGGCGTAGTCTGCTTACCTGTGACCACTGAAGACGTTCGTAATATCAGAATTTACACTTGAGATAGCGACATTCTTTCTCGTTTCGGGAAGTGTGTCTGTGGATATATCTAAAATTCGATCTTACATGAGAACATGCGACAAATTGGCACAAACAAGTTAGTGTACGTTGGAATTAATGATTGACTGATTGAATGATGTGGTTGTTCTGCCACTTTTGGCTAATTGAAACTATGAGGATGAATGATGATATGTAAGAACACTCAGTCAGCATGTCCGGGACGGGACTCGAACCCAGGACTCCTGGCGTCGTAGCGCTGTAATAACCACTCGGCCACGGAGGTGGGCATGAATTGGAATTAAATCGAATAAATTATCGCATATATATATATTAATACTGTACATATGTAAGTATACGATATACTCACCCAACTCACTCCAATTATTAAAATTATAGACATGACGATGTTTACACTGCAAGCGATTTCAGACACAAGCATTCCTGGAAAAAGACAAATACATACATTATTGTAATGAACTTCGAGGGTAACAATGCTAATAGTAGAGACACGATTATTTGACAATAACAGCAGTTAATTAAGCATTATCGAGCGACAGGAGATAACAACGAAATGCATTTTGTTTCTTGGAAGTAATTTTAAAATTTACATAATAATGCCTTTATAATTTTCTGTTACAACTATTGATGCATACGCCTTTTTCATATGTAAATAAATAAATTGGAATTGTCGGCAGATTTTTAATTGAATTGAATATAAATTGCCTTTATTTTCTAGATTTAGGTTTAACTTTTGTGTTTGTATGATCAAATCCCTCTTATGACGTATTGTGTACGAATTTGAATTTCAGTTTAAGACAATTTTACGCACATATAGGCTAATCGGGACTGGACCTATAGTTTCGGACCAACCTCCATGTGCCTCCACCCGGAATCGAACCCGGGACCCCTTGATTACAATGCGATGATCTTACCACTACGCCATATTGTGTACGACTGGAGTGGTAATGGTAAAGGTAGAAAGGTAAAGTTCCCCGTGCATATTGCACCATATCATGAAGGCACATATAGGGGCTGTGGCGGTAGGGCCCTCTCGATTTTGGAGGTTATGTGATCAGCACGACGCTCCGGCCGCCTTTGCCCCCAGGCTCCAGGTACCAATTTATTTTAAGCTAGGTGAACCTCAGAGCCGCTTTATGTGGCGATAAGGCAGGAAATTTTCCGACCTTAGATTATCCGTCCCGAGAATCGAACCCGGGTCTCCCGTTTGGCAGTCAGACGCCATACCGACTTTTTTTTTAAAGGTATACCCATAAGTGGTAGTATCCCCCGTTTTTAACCGTTTTCTTAATTTTCTCTATATTATGTATTCTCATTGGGGCTAACATACATCCATGCCTGAACGGGGATTCGAACCCGGGACCCCTGGCATTGTAGCGCGCTGTGCTAACCATTCCACCACGGAGGTCGACACCGACTACACTCGTATTGGAGTGGTAAGAGAACTTTCAATTGAGGAAAGCGAAGAAGATGAAATTAAATGAGTGTGTATGGGGTCAGGGATCACAAAGAAAGTAGTTCCGACTAAATCGGAACCATAGAACAGATTTTTCCACAAAGGGACAAGCAAGGTATTTTTCCATGGGGCATATTACCCAGATTCTAGTGCATTCCCCTAAAAAAAAAACACCACTTGCATTTGAAATTATCGCATTCCTGCGTCCCCATTACATAATAATTAATGTAAATTACTATGACTGAAATCAAAATATACGTGTGAAATACTGTATATACTTTTAGGTTGATCTTAGTTTTCGAAAAGGGGGGGGGGTCATCCTTGACCCCTTTCCAGACGTTCCATGCCCCTATATGATTATACTTTCACCTAGAAATTTAATGGAGAGGTATCTTATCGCTGTTATTTAACAATATTACCAAGGTATACTCTGAAAGGAAATGGCGCAACCACATGGGGGAAGGGGGGCATTGCCTTTTGCCTTTCCCCAACCTTAGACGGAAATCAATTTTAGGGGAGGGGGCAAACATTGAAGTAAAAGGAAGCAAGACTAGCAGAATCTACGAGGAGCAGGACAAAAGGATACTCAAGTCAAGTTCAGAGCCGTAGCTAGGAAGCGGCGGGAGTTGGCCCTGGGCGCCAAACAATTTGATTGAGAAAAATTGTAAAAGAGAATGCCATGGCGTTCCATGAATTGTTTCAAAATCAATACTGTTTTCAACTTGCAAAAATTTGGATCGAAAAGTTTTCTTTCTCGCATCAGTAGTAGGAAAATATATATTATTGGCGCGATAAAGTATGAACCCCCCCCCCCCCAAGCAGATTTGCCCACACTTAAAACTAGCTCAACATGCCCATATGAGCTTTTTGCTCAAGTGTGGAACCCTGTCTAATCCAAGATTTTTGTAAAAATGCCCTCAAAAATTTTCTGAGAAAGTATGACCCCCCTCAGATTGATTTGCCTACACTTACAAAAGGCACTTCTGTGAGATTGTTGTCCATAAATTTGTTAAAAATATGCTCCTCTTGATATTTTTTTTGGCCACACTTAAAACTAGGCCAAGATACACCCACATACACCCACCCACATACACACCCACACACACACCCACCCCCCCCCACACACACACATATTGACCTTGACCTTGACCTTGACCCTGATGTTGACGTTGACGTTGACGTTGACGTTGATGTTGACGTTTATGTTGACGTTGACGTTGACGTTGACCCCGACGTTGACGTTGACGTTGACGTTGATGTTGACCTTGACCTTGACCCTGACCTTGACCTTGACCACACCCACCCACATACATACCTACACCCACCTACACCCAGCCACATACACACCTACACCCACCCACACCCACCCAGATGTTTTCAATGCGGTCCGTGCTTAGGCTATATAAAAGATTTTGCATTGCATATCAGCCAGTATTGTGAGAGCTGTTGAAGAGAAAAGTTGTGTTGTTGCAGTGCTGCTCATATTTTTTAAACACAAAAATATTGCAGATTTGTATAAATTGAATTACAAATCTATTTGATTTAATATACAGAATTTTGACAACCTGTCATAGGTTTATTAAGTATAGAGTTTTGATTTGAACCCCAAGAAATTTTATATAAATACCAAAGCCAAAAATATTAACACACATATACACATACACATACACATACACACACACATACACATATACACACACACACATACACACATACACATACACACACACACAAATCACACTGCTGAACCCAACTGATATTTTTTATTAAGTATAGAGTTTTGATTTGAACCCCAAGAAATTTTATATAAATACCAAAGCCAAAAATATTAACACACATACACACATACACATATACACACACACAAATCACACTGCTGAACCCAACTGATATTTTTTATTAAGCATAGAATTTTGATTTGAATCCCAAGAAATTGTATATAATAAACAACAACAAAAATGCCAAGTCAAAAATATTGTAATCAATGCAATAAAAATATATCCAGCCCCAATTGGGCTAAGCACCAAAAGATTTGTAATCCAGACAAATACAGAACTCCCACAAAAATATGCCCCAAATGCCATAGAAAATATAGCATGGAATATTTCACATATAAACATATGGGTACTTGTTCTGCACAGTCATCAACATTGCCCCCACAACCATCTACATCTGGTCTGAAAAGGAAGCATGAAGCACCTGTTAATGCTGGACCGGCAAAGCAGCCACGCTATGCACCCATCCATAGCAGTTTTAATGCCCAACTTAGGGATTACCGGTTTGTATCAGAGCCAAGATGTGGTATTAATAATTTTTTGAACAGTATAAATTCTGATGTGCAGGCAATTCTAAATGCACAAAATGGCTCTTATAAGCTGTCCCTCAAATTGTTTACACAATATAAGAAGCCAAATGGCACAAAATTTACACAGCCCCACATAACAGAAACTGTACCTGTATATTCAAATGCAAATTCAGACAAAATAATAAGCAGTTTGATAGATCAATTGAATATTAAACACTCTGAATTTGCTGGAAAAGAGTCTGGATGGAGCCTATGCGGATCTCCACACAAGTTATATGTTAATATTTCTGAATTCAGCCATTACAAGGATCTACATATCTGCCATTACCTGCCAATATTAAAAACAAAAGAGCCGTGGTTAATATTGAAAATAATGATGATAAATGCTTTTTGTGGTGTATTTTAGCTGCTTTGTATCCAGTTTTAAGGGATCCAGAAAGAATAAGTTATTATAAACAGCATGAACATGATTTTGATGAAGCAATGGAGGGTTTAGAATATCCAATGTCTATTCAGAATATTGATAAATTTGAAAAAAAAAGCCAGGAATATCAATGATAAACAATTATCTATTAATGTATTTATTTGTTCCACTGGCCGTGGCAATTGCTTGATAGAACCTCTCAGAATCAGTATATTTGTTGATGATTCTGCTATTCCGATTGATTTGCTCTTAATTGAAGAGGATGGTACATATCATTACACTCTGATACATAATCTTGAAGCTTTAGTCAGAACACAACTAGACAAATCCAATACAATATTCAAGTTGTGTAGAAGATGTTTAAGTGTATTTGATGGCAGGAAAATGGTGAATGGGGTTCGGGAAGTAAATGCAGAAATTGCCAAAAACAAGTTAATTGAACATTTAAAATACTGTGGCAACTATAAACCTGTTCATATGGTGATGCCTAATCCAAGTGAAAATGCAAAATTCAAAAAGTTTGAAGCCTTGTTGGAACACCCAGCATATATTGTCTGTGATTTTGAATCAAATCTCAAACCTCTTGCATTCCCCACCTTATCAATAACAAATGCTGATAACAAAGTGAAAATCACCAGTGTAGAATTGGAGGATTTTACAGATCCCAATACATTAGAAACAGCCTATGCTGAAGATGATGGCTCTCTGGAATTTAAAATACAAATAGGGGACAAATTATATTTAGAAAATCCTGCAGTATCAGCTGCTGAACACCCCATAGTTGCAATATTCTTGTTTACATATTATGTCTAGAAAAATTATTGTTGATGAATTACACAGACAGGCCAGACATAATTTTAAGAGACTGCCAGTAGTCACAAAGGGCATAGATGATTTATGGCAGAGCGACTTGATTGAAATGGCAAGTGGACAGCTGAAAAACTTAGACAAAATCAACAAGGGCTACAAGTATCTACTCACTGTAATAGACACATTTTCAAAATTTGCCTGGGCTGTGCCACTCAAATCCAAGACTGGAACATGTGTTACAGAAGCCATCAGAACAATCATCAATCAGAGTGGAAGATCACCGCGCTATTTGCAAACAGATAATGGCAAAGAATTTTATAATTCAGTGTTTCAACAATTTATTAAAAGCCAGGCAATACAACATTATTCGAGTTACAGTGACCTCAAGGCCTCAATTGTAGAGAGATTCAACAGAACCTTAAAAAATCTTATGTATAAACAATTTACACTTCAAGGTAATTATAAATGGATTAATATTCTTCCAGAACTTCTACATAAATATAACAACTCGGTCCATTCCACAATCAACATGAAACCCTCTGAAGTAACTTCATCTGATGAGCAAAAATTGATCAGCACTGTTTATTATCCTAGATATCAGCCAACAATAAGAAAGGCCAAATACAGGGTGGGTGATCAAGTAAGAATCAGCAAATATAAGCACTTATTCAAAAGAGGCTTTACAAGAAACTGGAGCACTGAATTATTTACAGTGGTTCAAGTTAAACCTGGGACCCTTAACACATATATAATAAAAGATCACCGAGGAGAAATTCTCAAAGGCAGGTTTTATGAAGAAGAGCTCAGCAAAACTAAACAGCCTGACACATATCTCATAGAAAAAATCATCCGCAGAAAAGGCAACAAGTTATTTGTCAAATGGCTAGGACTTCCAGAACACAGCTGGATCGATGCAAACAAAATAATAATATGAGCACCTGGGATGTTATAAAGAGGCTGCCAGAACCTGAACAGCAGAATAAGAGAAATAGCAAATTGCTACCTGATAATATTAGGTGTCTTATTGTTGGGCCATCTGCTTGTGGTAAAACTACACTAATGGTTGATAATTTTTTATTGGCACCCAACTGGTTAGACTGGAAAAACAGGCACTTGTATATCTTCTCTAAGAGCTTGGAACAATTAAAATATCAGCAGCTGATGAAGCTATATGATGGATTGGATATTGCCACTTTTGAACCAGATGTTAAGCCACTCCATGAATGTCTCGATAATTCTGTTGTTGTGTTTGATGATATTATATTGGATAATCAAAACAAGGTTAGAAATTTTTTTACACAGGGCCGGCACAAAAATATTGATTGCTTCTACCTGGCACAGACTTTTTCTAAAATTCCGAAGCAGCTGATCCGAGACAACAGCAATTTTATATGTGTGTTTCATCAGGATCATACCAACCTCAAACACATACATGATGAATATGTAGGTGGGGACTTGAGCTACAATGATTTTTCTAAGTTTTGCAGCAGGTGCTGGAACCAGGACAGTTATGGGTTTGTCACAATTGATATGACAAGAACACCTAATACTGGCAAATACAGAAATAAAATCAACAATTTTCTAGACATTGAAACATAAATAAATAACCATGAAAAGGCCAATTATTGATGATCTTAAATTAAGAGATTATCTTGTAAAAAGATTTAAGGGATGGAAATCAGAGAACCGAGGAATTTATGAAAAACACAAACAAACAGAACAGCCTATAATTGATGCTATTAGTGAATTAGGTAAGAATATCAAAACTGTTACAGAGCAAAATCAAAATTTGATCACAGAGCTTGTACCTGTAGCTGCTAGGAACATATTAGATTATCCATTCACACCACTTTCCAGTATTCATACATCTAATCCTGTTGGTCCTAGAAGAATTGAAGCTACTCAGGATCCTATTGAATTGGGTCTTCTTGCTCAAAAATATTTAACCACACCTAAAGACAATAAAGATGAGGTTTTTGGCTTATATGCTGACACAGAGCGTGATGGTAGCATCATACATAGAATTGGCAATTTCAGAGTAACATTTATGGGAGATGATCTGATTGTATATTCAGAATCTCATCTTGGAGAAAAAGGTGCTTTTGTTAAGTACCCCGGAACACCTGGATTGTGGGAACTGATGACTAGGAAGAGGCCTGGTAGCTATATAGAGATCAAGATTATGAATATTACAAAGAAATATTAATAAAATCAGATGCTCCATACCAGAACAATGATCCCACACAAAAAAGAGTCAAGTCTAGCAGTGGGGCAAAATACAATAATTTAATCAAGCCCATATGGTCACAAATTAAGACTGGTAGTGGAATCAAATAATACAACACCCTGCCTAAAGAATTTGTGTGGGTTGATGATGTCAGGAAACTTGTAGATAGGTTATTGGTGATAGCTGGGGAGGAAAATGCTGGCAACCACAATTTTTACAATGAAAAGGTTGGAATTATGGACATGATAAGCACAAAATTGTCTAATTTTATAGTGAATGACACTAAGGAGATTGGATATCTTATAAAAATTATTAATACTCTACCCCCCAAATTTTGGAATATTTTTGAGGGTCGGGGCCTTGTTAATGATATTTTAAACAAGCTGCCATTTGAACTACACATTCCAGGCTATCAGTATTGTGGTCCAGGCACAAAATTGGACCATAGATTAAACAGAGGTGATCCTGGTGTTAATCCCCTAGATGCTGCTTGTAGAGACCATGACATAGCATACAACACACATTCTGATCTTGACAAGAGACATGTTGCAGACAAGAAATTAGAAGAGGCTGCATTTGGTAGATTTGTAAGCAAAGATGCTTCTTTAAGTGAAAAAATAGCAGCATTGGGAACCACCATAGCTATGAACACCAAACAAAAATTGGGGTGGGGATTGTGAATATGTATATAATAAACCTACAATGAAGGCCAAGGGTGTTATGTATCAAATACCTTATGCAGGTCTTAAATCTCTTAAAACTATTGACAGCCTTTTGACCAAAAAGCAGCGCAAGAAAAAAATTCTTGTCTTGCAAAGGGACATGGTATGAAATTGTTGCTTAGTACCCCCCAATTAAAAAAATTACAGCAATCAAGAAAAAAATTACATGTGGGGGGATTTATATTTACCATCCCTGCCATTTTAGCTGCTCTCGGGGCTGTGGGGAGCTTGGCCGGGGGATCAGCTGCCATAGCAAAAACAGTAATAGATGCCAAGAAAAATAGGGCAGAATTAGATGAGCAGAGGCGCCATAACCTGGCCATTGAGAAACAAGGCAAAGGTGTTAAGAGAGCCATGAATAAGTTTAAAAAAAACAAGAGCCGCTTACAAACCAAGATATTGAAGCTTTAATCAAGCCACTGGGCATCAAACATTTTAGAGGTGTGTACATGTCTGATTCTTTACCGGAACAACCACTCAACAAAGAGTGTGGCATTGTTAATTTGGATAAGTACAAAAATCAGGGCACTCACTGGATCTGTTATCTTAAATATTTAAAAAATGAGGCATTTGTGTTTGATTCATTTGGAGGTGTTCCACCTGAAAATTTAATAAAATATCTAAATTCAGCTAATCTTTATTACAATAATGCCCGTGTTCAAAACTTCAAAGATGTTAATTGCGGACATTTGTGTTTATCTGTTCTTAGATATATGTCTCAAATAAATAAACCATCAATTGAAGATTTTCAAAAAGCCTTGTGGTATCTGAAACATCATGGGGGTATTCCATCTCACCAGCCAAAATTAAATATTGAAACTCAAATTGCATGATGACATAGTATATCCCAAAACAATAGCTCTCAGAGCATTTTATGGCATGTACTTGATCCCTAATATTACACACCACAACAACACAATTGCAGTTGGTGATGAAAAAATTGTCATCACTCCAGGGCAATATAATCTATCCACTCTAAATGCTCAATTACCCAGAGGTGTAGTGTTAAGTCAAAATTCTGTCACTCACAGAGTAGAGATTGTATCTGCTACAGAAACAGTGAATCTGGGTACTATAGGAGAGCTGTTAGGCTTTGAGAACAACACAAAACTTGAAGCAGGCATCAAACACACTGCTATGAATATACCTAAATTCTTAGCCATAGAAACTCTGAATATTCACTGTAATGTGGCAGAGGGTATGATCACCAAATCAAATGGCATAGGCACTCACAAACAAACTGGCATTATTGCAACATTCAAACCTAATTCTGAATTTATGGAGCCAATCATCTACAATCCATCCCCAACATTATATTTTCCTGTGTGCCATAATAGAATAGATTATATTGAATTGATGGTCACTAATGAAAAAGAAGAATTAGTTGATTTTGCTGGAGCCACAACAACTGCTATCATAGAAATTAATATTTAAATAAAAATACATACAAGAAAAAAAATGGAAAATATTGAGAGTTATGAGCTACAATCATTCCCTCCAAACAGGAGGACATTTGCAAATTTAAATCAACCCAACACAGAGATTGAGGTTGATCTTGATGTAGGGGATGGCTTTATACACCCCACAGAGCAGATCTATACATCAAATTTGATGTTGTAAAGCTCGATGGTACAGATTATCCGGCAAATTCAAATATAAGATTGGTAGATAATTTTGTGCCGCATCTATTCTCTGAAATTGAGATCAGAAAGCATGGTGTTGTTATAAACAGAGTAGATTATCCCGGCATTACCTCCACAGCTTTGGCCACACTAAAATTATCCAAAACCGAGGCTTCTTACTACAAAATAGGTGGATTTGAGGCTGGTGATAAGATATTATCTAAGAACCACACTGTACTGTTCCCCATGCGCCTGTTGCCAGGATTCTTCTCAGATTATAAAGATATTATGTGGAAGGGTGGTTTAAGAATCACATTTAGAAGAGCTGCCAATGATAATAATGCTTTGATGAGGTACAGCACATTAAACCCTACAGGGGAAGCTCTGCCTAATACCCTACCAGATGCAGGCAAATGCATTATTCAGACTATGGAGCTAAGAATCCCTGTTGTTGAATATGAGGCCAGTTATGCTCTTAAATACAAAGCTGATATAATAAAAAATCCACAAATTCCTCTACAATTTTATACATATCAGTGTGTACAGAAGCCCGCATCTGGTACTTATTATGAGTTTGATGCTACAAATTCATTCTCCAGTATACAATATGACATGCCTGATTTTGTGGTGGTATTGTTTCAGACTGGAAGACACAATAATCAGGAAAAAAATTCAAGTAAATTTGATAGCTGCAACATCAAGAACATATATCTTAAAAATGGCAGAAATGAGGTATTTCCTAGAGAAAATTATAATTTAAACATGTCCAAGGATGATTTCCTCAAATTATATGAAGCATTTACAGCATACAAAAGAGTCACTACAGGCAATACTGACATGTATTACACACCAGATGAATTCAAAGCACAGAGACCCATGTTTGTAATTAACACTTCAAAAAGGAAACAAGTTGTGGTTAATGACAGGACAAACATTAAAATTATCTGTGAATTCCATGAGGCATTACCTGATGACACCATATGTAGTGTTATTCTCATAGGTGAAAAATCATATGTTTATGATGTAAGAAATGAGAGAGTCACAGAGCAATTCTAGAGGGTCTCTGCATATTACATTGTTTTAATATTGGATAAACAAATTGAACCTGGTATCCAATTGAACTTAAACCAGAAGTAAATATGTGTGTGTGTGGGTGGGTGTGGGTGTGTGTGTATGTATGTGTATATATGTGTGTGGGTGGGTGTATCTTGGCCTAGTTTTAAGTGTGGCCAAAAAAAATATCAAGAGGGGCATATTTTTAACAAATTTATGGACAACAATCTCACAGAAGTGCCTTTTATAAGTGTAGGCAAATCAATCTGAGGGGGTCATACTTTCTCAGGAAAATTTTGAGGGCATTTTTACAAAAATCTTGGATTAGACAGAGTTCCACACTTGAGCAAAAAGCTCATATGGGCATGTTGAGCTTGTTTTAAGTGTAGGCAAATCTGCTTGAGGGGGGTTCATACTTTATCGCGCTTATAATACAGTCAATACAACTACTCGCATCGCTCTCAATTTCTTTTCTCCAATGCATTGTAAATGACCACAGAGAAGTAAGAGCGACTAAGTACTTAAGACAGTTGCTGCTATAACAGTTTGGTTTGGAGGAAAAGGAGCGCTCACATTTCAGAGACAATTTATATAATTTTTGCTGTTGGTTTGTTATGGGGCGAATGAATAGATTATGTATTGTATTTAAATAATATGTTTATATATATATATACATATATATATATATATATCACAGTGAGATAAAATGAGGTTTTTCTTTCCCGACTGAATTTTCAATGCTTTTGCCCCCTCCCCTCCCAATCAGAGGATCTGCGCACGCCTATGATCGGGACGCCTGGTAGCCTTCAGTATGTGTTCCCACAAAAAAAGGAAAGCAGAAGTGGCAACTGTGGATTTGTGCTGCGCGGTTGCACACATTGAGGGTAAAATTATACTGTTCCTAGATCGCAGTCAGCGTCAAGACGAGACTTTAAACAGCTTAATATTAGGAACAAAAGTTGTTCACCTTGATGTCCCCAATTTCCTCTGAAAGTTTGTCGATGTTGAAGAACGACGCACATTGTATAGAGCATTATGTTGAAAAATATTCGCGCTCAATTGCCGGTTTACTTCAAGACAACGTAGAACACGTCCCTCCCATAAAATAAACCGAATGAGACTAGGTACTTGTCGAAACTGAGGACACTCGTTTCTTTCTTCGTGATTGTAGGTTGCCCTTGCACTCCTTTTTTTTCTGAACTTCTGTTTTATTTATGAAGCAACTCGCCACAACTCTTCTCGAGCGAACCCTTGCACTTCAGACTGGAGGGTAAATTAACTTTCATCAAATGAACCCAAGCGAAAGGCAGGAATGAATGGCTTCAAAGCAGACAGCCAGTCCTAAGGATTCGCAATTCATCCACCACAACAGGAAAGGATGTTTTCCTTCGAGTTAAGCATGAAAACCAAGAGAAAAGGGTGACGTAATCATGGACGTATGAAGGGAGGGCGAGAGGCCAAGGGGAAAATTGCACACTTAATTTAGCTTAAAGCAGAAGTGTCAAGGGGCACAACCTACATGCAGAATGAACTACTAGACTACGTCCATAAACCTTCATACTGAGAATCAGTGTCAATAAGATAGAGGGTGGATCTTGCTGTTTAAAATGTTAGTGCTTTTCCCCTTCTTTTAACATGTCTATTATTTCTTTCAGAAAATATAAGGCAATTTGAGAGATATAAATCTCATTAATTTGAATTTTTAATTATTCCGTATAAACAATATACATTTGTATTTGTAGCGGTCATTAAAGTTCGCTTTTACATTGAAAGACAAAAAATAATTAAATACCCAATTTCTATAACTTGATTGCATATGATTCATCTGTATCTTGTTCACCTCGATATTTTCGTTTGAAGTTATTCTTGTGAATATGACGCATTTAATTATTGTAACTGTAACTGAATAATATGTACTAATAATAATAACTACAATTTTTATATGGAGGGAAGTATGAGATATTCCTAAAAATAACCACAAAGTGATTTTTCTTTGTGCTTGTAAAACCTTGTGTTAAAAACCGAAAAGTCACAATTGCAGACATTTTAAAGATACTTGACATATTTACAGTTACTGAACCGAAGGACTGGAATATATTTATTGCATTTAAAATTTTTGAAAAATGGAAAAATGCAAACATGGAAAGAAAATCAATAGTGAACACATTGGCTTGTGTTCTTGTTTATTTGATAGGATATTTCAATCACTTGATTGTTCTACATAACTGCAACAAATCAATAATTTATCCAGAGCTCATAATGACCAGTAAACCAGCGTTTCACTGTAGATCGCAACTTCTACTTGTGATTTCTTTTTAGAATGGGCATAGGCTAATGCACTTTTTTAGAATTGGCTAAAAAATAAGAAGCTTTCTCTCAATTATACAACGTGATGGACAATAGCGAAGAAAAGGTAGGACTTTTTTTTAGTGACGCCAATCATAATTGAGTTCGGCCTAGGCCTACTCCATTGATTTATATGATCTACGTTGGTCGTTAAGTGCTGTCACCTATCGGCCACGATTTAAATCATGCCGTGGTTTTTGTTGGTAAATGCGTGGTAAGACTGCAGAATATGGGATGCTTAGGAGGAACGTGGTTCATAATTTTTTGGTAATGCTTTGTAGTTAGTAATCGGGGAAAAGTAAGTTTGAAGGTGCGGAAATTTTTTTTTCTTTAAAAAGAGAACTAGATATACGTATCCAGGTTGGACGCTCTTGGAAGGAAAAGTGACATGGTGACGCACATTCCTGCACAGATCTAGTGAAAGCAAAAAATGCCTACATTGTTAGGTAGCTAGGTTTAGGTCTCTTAGCCTGAATAATAATTAAAAAAGGTAAAGGTAAAGTGCTCCCCTGTGCATAGCACCACGCCATGAAGGCGTATAGTAGGGGTGTGGGGGTAACGCTCCACACTTTCTTGATCCGGTCGTGAGTGGGGGTGATGTGATCAGCATCACACCCCTGACCGCCTTTACCCCCCAGGGTTTCCCCCAGGTACCCATGTTATTCGACGCTGGGTGGGCGCCGGGGCCGCTTCCATCGATAGAAAAGTTCCCGGATTTGAACCGGCTGGGGATCGAACCCGGGACCTTTAGCATGGTAGTCAGACGCGTTGTATTTATGCTAATGAAACCTAACCTAACCTTGTAGGCATTCCTCGTCGAAATAATGAAAGAAACTGTGCGTAAACAATATGGATGCGAATGAATATAGAGAAATGCATTGCTTTTAGTAGCAGGAAAAACATTTTTTACGCGCAATAATATAATAGTAATCAGAAAAGTAACACCGGAAAATGGAAGTAGAAGGTATGTGCTTTCAGGGGATATAAATTTTGTTCGTCTATTTAGAGGAAAAAAGCAGCCCATGTTCTGCAGTGAGACCAAATGCGTTATTTATTTATTATTTGTACAAAAGTTCAAATGCTTTCAACCAATCAATTCATTTTAATGGGCTAAGACACGTTAACAATGAAGTTTAACGGCTTACATAGACACGATTATGGAGAAGTTGTTCATGTATTATAATTTGTCGGTTACAATTTCTGAAACGCATGGTTAGCAACTTTTTTATATTTTATTAACAGCAATAACGTTTTTTTTTGTTTGCTGTAACTCGAGTGGATTTAACGGTTAGTTTTATGTTTGTTTTTTTCTAAACATTTAAGTGACAATGGGAATTGGAAAATGAAGTTAAATATAGAACACCCTTGCTGTTTGTATGCTCTGGACGTTTAAGACTTTGTCAGAGTTCTTGGGTATAGGTGTAGCATGTCTCTACATTTAATCACGGCAGTATGTATCCACATTCTCGACATACGAAAATCGGTAGGATAGGTTAGGTTAGGAAAGGAGTGTTAACATTTTCATCATTCTTCTAAAAGTCCCGATTGAGTCAGTTTTCTGATTTGCAGTGTTCACTGAACGCTCCTAACCTAACCTAACCTACGTGAAAGTAAAATAAAGAAAACATACAAAAATGAAGAACTTCCTACCTATTCAAATGTGGAGAAATACTACACTTATTGTCTTTCTTCTTCTTCCAATGTGGAGACATACTACACCTATACGGAGTTCTTGTTAGTTATCGAGATATCTTGAAAGACTTCATAATATTCAAATTTTGAAATTGTGTTTTAAAACATGGATTGGGGTGCCTTGAAAGACAGTAGGTTATGTCCCTATGCAAATTATTCTGTCTGTTATTCGAGACTGGATCCGTTACTATTTATTTCAAGTATTTCCGCAGTTGTTCTCACGATGCTGGGTCAAGGCCTAAAGTTTCTAGCTTCCAACGGGGATCGATCCCGGACCCTGTTGCACCAGAGGCGACAGCGAAGTTAAACGAAGCAAATACAAAGCAGAACAAATATGACGAAATAGTGAACCCACCTGTGTGTTGGTTGCTTTCGTCCTTCCCTAGAACTGAGATTCTGTAGTCGACAGAAATGTAGAGCGCCACCATGTGGCATATGTTCACCGCCTGGAAGTGAAATCAGAGCAAATGATCAATAATTTTTACAAGATAAAGTGTATGCATAAATATCATTTCTATACTCAGGGACGCGAAACTATGCGGGTCTTGAATTTGCACCGTTGCCACGTCTCTGCCTTTTCACAGCTGGATTTTAACGAGTAAGTTAAAATTTGTGAATGTGTCGGCGCGTATGACCACATTGCAGCCTTCAAAATATGCGAGGAAAACTTTGCTTATGTAAATCCATTAGTTTTAAGTTTAAAAAAAGGGGTGTGTCCCTTGATAAAAGTTAAGAGAAAGGTTGTAAGGGGTACCTGCACACAGTGGCGTGCCCAAGGGGGGGTTGGTGTGGGTTATAACCCCTCCAATTTGCCCAGTATTCCTAAAAAAAAGAAAGTCAAAGATAAGAAAATATGACAAAATGAGGGCTGACTACCAAGAAAAAGTATACATAACCCCTCCCTTTCGAAAATCCTGGGCACGCCACTGCCTGCACAGGATAAACACGACACGTTAAAAGGGTGAGGATAGACTGGAAACTTCTTCAGAAACAATGTAAGAGGCACACCCTTCGCAAAAAGCTCTTAAAACACTGTCATCTCCTCTCATCATGGATGATACAGTTGGGATTTGTTGGGTGATATAATAAAGGGTTTTCCAATACGAATTATATGATTTTGAAATGAACTGGCAACTATGATTCAAATGTTGTCACAGATGACAACTGTCACTAGTTGTCATCTGTGCTTAGTAAACTGTGACAATTCATCATGCCTAAATACACGCTTCAAGAACGTTTGGTTATTATATAAAAAAAAAGTATGGAAATAAACGTTCTAATGAACTTGAAACGGATCATAACTTTTAGTCAAAAAATTATCTTCTCAGATGAAGCTCATTTCTGGTTAAGTGGATATGTTAACAAACAAAATTGTCTTTTTTGGTGTGAAAACAATCCACAAGAGATTCACGAGAAGCCCATGCATCCGCAAAAGTTCACTGAATGGTGTGGTTTATGGCATAGTGGCATCATCGGACCAACTTTTTTTCCAAACTGAGGTAGGAGATGCAGTTACAGTGACTGGTGACGGGTACCGATTGATGTTAACAGATCTTTTGTGGCCAAATTTAGATGAAATTGATTTGGAGGACATGTGGTTCCAACAAGACGGTGCCACATGTCACACTGCTAATGCCACTATCGACGTATTGCAAGAACAGTTTGGTGAAAGGATAATTTCAAGAAATGCAACTGTTAGTTGGCCTCCAAGAAGTTGTGATTTAACTCCTTTAGATTGCTTTTTGTGGGGTTATTTGAAATCTATAGTCTGTGCAAACAGACCACGAACCCTTGATGCATTAAGATTGAACATCGAACGCTGCATTCGTGACATTAGGCCCGAGTTATTGCACAAAGTCATCGAAAATTGGGTTCATCGAATTCACTCGTGTGCACGAAGTCGTGGTGGACACTTAAATGATGTGTTATTCAGAACATAATGTAATAAACTATGCTTCAAAATAGTATAAAAAGTTTGGTTGTATCTGAAATAGTTTTTATTTTATTTCATTGTAAAATCATTTTGTTCTTATTGGAAAACCCTATAGCCTGGTGCAAATTCTCAGAAATGTGGCTGTAAAAAGTGTAGGAAGCATTTTTGAGGAAAAGTGGGCAAACAACATTTTCGGAATGTAATTGATGTGCTGATTCCGAATATTTTGTTTGCCACTCTCGATTTTGATGTTATGTGCTTCAAATCGCTAAAAAACAAAATGGCGGCCATGCGAAATGAGCTCCAAATAACTTTTGAAGGAGCAGAAAGAAAACAGTGATCTTGGTGTCAAACATTGTGTTTTTGGGTATGCTGAATCCCAATATTATGTTTTGTAATCTGAAATTTTAAGCTATTTGCTCCAAATCGCTAAAAAACAAAATGGCGGCCATACGAAATGAGGTCCTAATAACTTTTGAAGGAGCAGAAAGAAAATAGTGATCTTGGTGTCAAACATTATGTTTTTGGGCATGCTGAATCCAAATATTATGTTTTCCAATCTGAAATTTTAAGCTATGTGCTCCAAAGCGCTAAAAAAAAAAACAAAATGGCGGCCATACGAAATGAGCTCCAAATAACTTTTGAAGGAGCAGAAAGAAAATTGTGATCTTGGTGTCAAACATTATGTTTTTGGGTATGCTGAATCCAAATATTATATTCCTAATCTGAAATTTTAAGCTATGTGCTCCATATTGCTAAAAAACAAAATGGCGGCCATACGAAATGAGCTCCAAATAACTTTTGAAGGAGCAGAAAGAAAATAGTGATCTTGGTGTCAAACATTATGTCTTTGGGTAGTATGCTGAATCCGAATATAAGTTTTCTAATCTGACATTTTTGAAAATTGTTGTTGTTTTTTCCCTCTTTTTTTAACAAAAGAACCACAAAAATGACTAAACCTATAATATCTTTTTTTTTTTACTTTATTTAAGAATGATAGAAACATAGAACCATGGATCCACTTATAAATTTGAAAAGACCTGCACCTGTGAGCCATCATCTTCAGATGTTTCTAATCAGTTCCTCCAGAACATTGCCACAAACAAAGGATTTAGCTACTTCAGATATTCAAGATACTCTCCTCAAAGCTGAAACACTGGGCCAGGTAAAGCTAGACACCTTCGTGAAGGAAAGGATGATGGCCCCTGGTAAAAGTCACACACAAGTCAAGTTAAGTGATCCTCTACATAAGTCAAATGCAAAGACATTCAAGTCCTTCTATGAAGTTAAATTGGTAGGAAGTGGCAAGGAAACCATTTTGAAAACTGACAGGAATACTCAGTGATAAATCATAAGCAACAAAATTTAAAAGTTCTAAAATTTGATACAGGAAAGTTTACTGATGAAAGAATTAAGAAAGATTACCAAATTAAACTGTCAAATAGATTTGATGTTTTGCAGGATTTAAGTGATGATGAAAATATAAATGAAACAGACGTAAATAAGAATTGGGAGCACATACGTAATGCAATAGAATCAGCAGCTAAAGAAAGTATAGGATACCATAAACCGATAAAAAGTAAGTCATGGTTTGATAATGAATGTCATAATCTAATAGAAATAAGAAATCAGGCTAGACTTAGGTGGTTAAATAACTCTGATGATACAAATCTAAACAATTATAATATAATAAAGCGAGAAGTTAACCGCACATTTAGAAGTAAAAAAAGAGATTACTTGAAAACCAAAATTAACGAAATTGAAACAAACAGCAAAAATAAAAATATCAGAGATTTATATAAAGGTGTAAATGAGTTTAGAAAGGGCTGGCAACCTAAAGTAAACTTGATAAAAGATAAAGACGGTGATTTTCTAGCTGACCCAAGTGATATTCTAAATAGAAGAAAAAAATACTTTAATGACCTTTTAAATGTCCATGTAGGAGATAAATCAGAAGTGAATGAAGTACACACAGCAGAACCTTTAGTTCCAGAACCTAACTTGACTGAAGTTAAAGATGCTATTAAAAGGCTAAAGAATAACAAAGCACCTGGCATTGATTTAATACCAGCTGAGTTAATTAAATATGGTGGAAATTCATTAATATGTCAAATTCATAAATTAATTTGTTTAATATGGAATAAAGAAGAAATCCCTCAACAGTGGAAAGAATCCATAATTGTTCCAGTGTTTAAAAAAGGTGATAAAATGAACTACAATAATTACCTTGGAATTTCTCTACTCTCAACAACATATAAAATATTATCTAACATTCTTTTAACAAGACTAACCCCATATGCTAATGAAATTATAGGTGATTATCAATGTGGATTTAAACGTAACAGATCAACTACAGATCAAATTTTTCACATCAGACAGACACTTGAAAAAAAGTGGGAATATAATCAAAATGTCCATCAGCTATTCATTGATTTCAAAAAAGCATATGATTCGGTCAAAAGAGATAAACTATATAATATATTAGTAGAGTTTGGAATACCTAAGAAGCTTGTTAGTATGATAAAAGTATGCACCAGTGAAACAGAAAGTAAAATTCGTGTGGGTATTAATATGTCTGACAAATTTACAATTCATGATGGGTTAAAACAAGGAGATGCATTATCTCCATTGCTCTTTAATCTTGCCTTAGAATATGCTGTTAGGAAGGTAAAAGAAACTAAAGAAGGACTAAAATTAAATGGTGTGACTCAGTTGTTAGCATATGCAGATGATGTAGACTTACTGGGGGATGATGTGAATACAATTAAGAATAATGCTAAAATATTTTTCAAAACTGCTAAAGAGATAGGTTTGGAAGTTAACAAAGAGAAAACTAAATATATGCTTACAGGCCGAAACCAAGTGTTAGGTAATAATCAAAATCTAATTATTGATAACAACTCGTTTGAACCAGTTTCCAAATTCAAATACTTAGGAGTAATATTAACAAATGAAAATTATATTAAAGAGGAAATAAAAAGTAGGCTTAATTCAGGAAATGCATGTTACTTCTCTCTTCATAAACTTTTATCTTCTCGTTTAATATCTAAGAAACTAAAAGTTAAAATATACAAAACAGTAATTTTGCCTGTAGTATTATATGGATGTGAAACTTGGTCTCTTACATTGAAAGAGGAACATAAATTGAGAGTATTTGAAAATAAGATCCTTAGGAAAATCTTTGGACCTAAAAGTGATGAGGAGACAGGTGAGTGGAGAAGGTTACATAATTTAGAACTACATAATTTGTATTCATGTCCAGATATTATTAGAATAATTAAATCAAGAAGACTTAGGTGGGCAGGCCATGTGGCACGAATGGGAGAGGAAAGAGGAGTTTACAGGATTCTTGTTGGGAAACCTGACGGTAAGAGACCTGTAGGAAGGCCAAGACGAAGATGGAGGGACAACGTTGAGATGGACCTAAGGGAAATCGGTAGGGATGGAAAAGAGTATATAGATCTTGCTCAAGATAGGGAAACATGGAAGGCCTGTGTTGCTGCAGCCATGAACCTTCGGGTTTAAGAAGGCTAGAGAGTTAGTTAGTTAGACAGGAATATTCTCCAGCGCCTCGAAACTGCCTATGAGGCAGGTCGTAATGTGGATCTAAATCGCATTTTGTTTCATGAACTAATGCCAATTCCAATCTCCCTTGCCAACACAAACAGAAGTCTGAGAACAGGAAACAAAGCCATTCTAGCTGATGTGATGACCAAGGATGTAATTTGTCCACCTGATATATCAATTCCGTCTGCGTCATGCCTTATAATAGATGGTCAAGCATTAGTTGTTGCACTTGGAAAGCCTGCAGGAGTTTTTAAACTTTGGTCAACTGGCAGATGTATTTCTTAACCTTGTTGTTTCTATGGGAAGAAGCTTTAAGAGGGTTGGATGCGTGCAATCTCCAACAAATTCGGTGACTTTCTTGCTAACTCGGAGAATAAAAAAGATTTGGCCTGTTTTCTATCTAATCATTTGATCAACAATGCTCTTGAAGACAAAATATTTGTGGTTTCCGGTGGATTTCACAAGGAGGATGACGTACGAACAAACAATCGTGATTTGTCTATTGAAGGATTGCAGGCAAACCACGAAGAGGCGGACACGCGCATTGTAGTTCACTGTCTTAATTCTGGTGCTGATAACATTGTTGTCTCAGCACGTGATGCAGATGTATTAGTGCAATAGGTAGATTACATGTACGAAATTGTGGTTGCGAGCAGGAACATACATTCCAGTACATGAAGTCAGGCAGAAGCTTTCATTTACGGATCATGTCTTCGAAACTCTCGTCCCATTCCACGCCGTAACAGGATGCGACAGAGTATCCTACATGGCTGGGATCAGTAAGAAGACAGCATGGAAAATATTTAACAGTAGCTACTAAATCTTGGTGTTGACGAATTGAAACAAGAAACAGCACACAAGGCAGAGAAGTTCATATGCAAGTTGTATGGTGTACCGGATGCAAGCAGCTGTGATGAAGCCAGAGTAAAGCTGTTCAGCAAAGAAAAAACACCACAAGCACTGCCTCCCATCCCCCACTACCGATGCTCTACGGTTACATGTACAACGGGTCCACTATCAAGCCATGGTGTGGAGGCAGTCGGTCATACCAAAACCTGTGTTACCACCACCTACTATCTTGGGATGAAAAATGGTTGATGGACAGCTCGTTCCATAACTTCAATCACTGCCACCAATTCCACAACCCTGCTACGACATTATCACCTGTGGATGTTTGGGTGGTTGTATATCCGCTACATGTTCCTGCAGGAAAGGACAACTTGTATGTACTGCAGCTTGCAAATGTGCAGATACTGGCACTAAGGAGTGCATGAATATCCGTGACTAGAAAAATGTTATACTATTTTTGTAGGCAAAATAAGGTTGAATAAGGATAACGTGCGGATTTATCATACACTGGTACTGTCAATATTTCAATATGGTCTTATGCTTTGAATAATATTATTTTGCATCTTTACTTCAGAAATGTTCTATACTTTTTTCTGTATTAAAAACCTACTGTTACACTGTTTTATTCCTAGTTCAAAAGTATGGATACGAAACATTGCATGGATGCACGTAGCCGCCATTTTGTTTTTTTAGCGATTTGGAACAAACAGCTTAAAATTTCAGATTAGAAAACATAATATTTGGATTCAGCATACCCAAAAACATAATGTTTGACACCAAGATCACTATTTTCTTTCTGCTCCTTCAAAAGTTAATAGGCACTCATTTCGTATAGCCGCCATTTTGTTTTTTAGCGATTTGGAGCACATAGCTTAAAATTTCAGATTAGAAAACATAATATTTGGATTCAGCATACCCAAAAGCATAATGTTTGACACCAAGATCACTATTTTGTTTCTGCTCCTTCAAAAGTTAATAGGAACTCATTTCGTATGGCCGCCATTTTGTTTTTTAGCGATTTGAAGCATGTAACACCAAAATCGAGAGTGGCAAACAAAATATTCGTATTCAGCACATCAAATACATTCAGAAAATGTTGTTTGCCCGCTTTTCCTCAAAAATGCTTCCTACAGTCAGAATTTTCGAAACTTGTCCCAGTCTACTATACCTGCTCTCTATCGGTAGTGTGTATACTAAACTTTTAGCTTTAGGATCGTGGCTGTCTTTTGTGGCAGATAAGTGCATACTACTACTACTAGTAATAGTAGTATTAGTCTCGGTCCCGTCGACCTCGAATTATCAGAACTCTATACCAGGGTTGTTAATGGTCCAGGAATTTTAAATAAATTCAATTCCGGTCGAGGAAAGAAAATCATAAATCATAAATGGGTTCTGGACCGTAAAGAATCTTTTAATCTGTATTTAAATTCGGTCCAGGAACCTTTTTTCTGGATCAATTTAAATTTGGTCCAGGAACCTTTTTTCTGGATCAATTTAAATTTGGTCCAGGAACCTTTTTTCTGGATCAATTTAAATTCGGTCCAGGAACCTTTTTTCTGGATCAATTTAAATTCGGTCCAGGAACCTTTTTTCTGGATCAATTTAAATACGGTCCAAGAACCTTTTTTCTGGATCAATTTAAATACGGTCCAAGAACCTTTTTTCTGGATCAATTTAAATTCGGTCCAGGAACCTTTTTTCTGGATCAATTTAAATTCGGTCCAGGAACCTTTTTTCTGGATCAATTTAAATTCGGTCCAGGAACCTTTTTTCTGGATCAATTTAAATTCGGTCCAGGAACCTTTTTTCTGGATCAATTTAAATTCGGTCCAGGAACATTTTTTCTGGATCAATTTAAATTCGGTCCAGGAACCTTTTTTCTGGATCAATTTAAATTTGGTCCAGGAACCTTTTTTCTGGATCAATTTAAATTCGCTCCAGGAACCTTTTTTCTGGATCAATTTAAATGCGGTCCAGGAACCCTTTTTCTGGATCAATTTAAATGCGGTCCAGGAACCTTTTTTCTGGATCAATTTAAATACGTTCCAGGAATCTTCTTCCGGATCAGTTAAAATAGGATCTAAGTTCCGTATGGAAATGAAACAATACGCAACTTGGACCGATTATAAATTGTGTGAGAAGAAAGTTTCCGGTTCTGTCTCGCAACCCCAATAGAACCGTTTACAGTTCTGTAAAATTGTTGGGTTCCTGGGCCTTAAGCAACTCTGCTTCGGGAATCTGTGGAGTAAGGACGTCCAAAACGCTAGAGAAGGGGAGAAAGCGAGTGCGTGGAGCAAAGCTGTGCTGGTAGCTGCAGCCGTATTTCCCCTCCCCCTCTCACGCGTTCATTGGTCGAGCCCTCTGGAGTCACTACTTGCGCAGTGGGCATGTTTTCGTATTCCAGAGATTTCCGGGACGAAGTGTATGTGGAAGCGAAGTTGACATTTTGAGTATTTCTTATAAGATCACCCTTGATTTTGTACTTACTATGTGCAGGAAGCCGATAGTGGTGGAAGCTGACCGCAGCGACTCTGCGTAGTTGCTGCGGGGGATGACTCTTAACATCGTGGCCTCCTTGTAGAGTCACGACGCTTGACTGGGAGGCGATTCTGAAACAAACAAATCATATTAACCCTTCAGTGTTCAATGCAAAGTCAATAGAAGGGACCAAGACCCCTTCACCGGTTCAAGAAACGCTCAGTGTGGAACAGGGTGCGAAATCATTCAAACCTGGTGGGGGGAGAAATTTCTTCATCTACAAACCACCTCCCCCACATGTGTATTATTAAAAGTAAAAATAAATTACTCAATTAAAATATATTATTATTATTATTACTATTATTATTGTTAATTACATAAAGGAAATTGATTTGTTACTTTTATACATAGCTATCAGATATTGCAAAGCAGCTAACTAATTCCTTTAGTAACTGGTTAAAGATGTTAATAAATTATGAAATAGTTGAAGTGGTTTTATTATGTGTTAGTTTTTGTTTAGTTTGTGCTTTATGTTAATATAAATCAATTAGATTTCATAGTTATTATTTTCTTGCATTCTCGTTTGACTTTTATTGTGCGTATTGATGTAGATTTGTTAATGATCTCTTGAGAGAGAATGTATTTAATACTCAGAACTACACTAATTTGTGTGTTCTCGATATTATTATTAGTAAAGTATATTTGAAATTAAAAGTAATTGATTATATTTTGTTTGTTATAACAAAAACTCCCCCCCCCTGAATTTTCGGTGGGGATGTTTGAGGCCAAAATTGTTGGTGGAGGGATCCCCCACCCGTACCCCCAGGATTTCGCACCCTGGTGTGGCAGCTGTGGGAATTATAACGAATCAATGTCTTCGTTTACCCTGGAATGAGATACTTATCGATATTCCTTTAGCAGTTCATTTTAACGGCTAAAACTTCTTATGTATTTGGCGCTGTCCTAATTTGCCAACGCACATTTACGTTGTTCTCTTGTCCGGAACGAAAGGTTCACGAGTATTACTGTTGCCACTTTCCCCGCTAGATGTCAGTTCGAATGGCACCCATCGCGCTCTGGGAAACAAGCGCGCAATACGGAAACAGAAGGAAAACGCCAGTCAAATATCATAAGGTTTTCCACCTATTTGGGTGAGTTGGTTGTAGAGCAGACCTAGGCTGAACCTCGCTCAGCAGAAAATAAAAATTCTATTCTATTCTACTTACCACCTAAATTTGGGTCGATTTCGTGGTCTTCAAAGATGTCATACAGTATTGCCAGCACCTGAGAAGCCAGAGTTCCAACTCCTGAAGCACCATCTTCTAACGAAATGAAGAATATTATGCACACTTTCTAACAGGTTTTTCTTCTGTAGTATTTCAGTCTCTGAGATAGCCTACAATATACTCCCTTGGATTGGTGACTGATAATTTAGACTTTATGCTCATAATATATTCATTGATATAATTTGCCGTGCACTATTAAACAAAACTTTGGTGCACGGAAGGAATATATTCAGAAACATGGCCCCGAATTTCCTCTCTGGACAAGCCACTGGTCCCAACATTGGAAACTTTACGATGAAATCGCTCTCCACTGACACTTTTGAATTATCAGGTAACATTTCTCGGACACGGCTGCTTAAAATTGCATGTAGTGCCGGTACGACTCGACGTATTGGGTGACCTTAGGTTCTCTACATAATCGATCAGGTGCTTGAAGGTCAAGTACTAGCTGCAACTGGCACTAGGTCACGCCATTCTAACCTAAAAATACAACTTCGCTTCTTCCTTAACGTCCCAAGTGTGAGGTAACAAGTCGAGCATGAAATCGCGAAAGGCATTTTGATATTTTACATATTAAGGCTGTACTACAGGCAACTTTCTTATAACTTTCCGATAACAGATGGCAGCACCGTAGCACCGAGAGCCGCGTTGCCAGACGCGTAAATATAATCAAGATAGATATATACAGGGTGGTCGCGTTGAATTCATTCGCGGTTTTGGGGCATTTTTAAATAGTAAGAAGAAGCGCAGCAGCGCAGTTTATTGTACTATCCGATCACATAACTACGCTAAATGTATATTAGTACCACATAGCTACTCTCCAGTCTACACATAACTATTGTTTCTCTACACCTTTGTCTAGCTACTTCAATGACAAGTATATAGACAATAAATACATGCTGCCTGTCTTTTGTTTATCAGAATCTAAGTGACTATGAGTGACTAGTTAATGACACTAAGACTTGTGCACTGTATAAGATTCATTCCATACGAAATTTACACATCTCCCAGCCTGACCATCTCCTATTTTCATGAAATTTGGGGATTTGAAAGTATGCATGGAACTTATTAACTATGAAAATTTTGAGTCTCGTTTGACTTGTAATTGTAAAATTATTCAAGGTCAAAATTTAACTCTGCTCCTATTTGGCCTAGGAAGCTGAAATATAGTTTATTGTGCAGAGAATGGAACAAGCTCTTCAATGATATGTAACAAGCCTACCTTTGGATAAATATATTTTTTTCACGTGACATTGACCTTTGACCTTGATTATCTCAAAACACGTCATCGCTAAAATTCGTGAAAAAAATATATTTGGCACACCATGCTATACTCTAAAACATATGAAAAAATCAAGTGGGACTGCAATGGGATCAGAAGGTACAAAATAATATGTGTAGCTATGTAACTGATAAAAGCCTTATTACGATAGTACCATAGTTGTGGGTTCAAGCAGAGTTACGCCATATTGTTGTCCGCCATATTGAATTCAACTGAAACATTTTTAATGGAAAGGAGGTTGATGTGATATATCAAATCAAGTTTGAATTTCACGAGAATGCAGCGGCAAAGGTTTTTCTGACGTATCTTTAAGCAGCAAATGTTATAAACATACAATGTATTCCACTTACGATATCTGGTCATTACGTTGTCCATGTTCCTGTATGCGCAGTCGTTGACGTCTCTCAAACACACATAGAAGAACATTTTGCAATGTAAACCATAGGCGTAGCTACGGGGTGTGCCTGCCGGGTGTGCCTAGGCACACCCTAATGAGCTGCTTCATCAAAGAGAATTAAATACAGATATTTCAATAAGAGAGAAAATAAGTGACAGTTTGTAAGAATTTGAAAATGCCATTACTTGGTACAAACGTGTGCATTATCGCTGATGAAACGAGTGTCTATAGATTTTCGATTTTTTATGTCATTGGAGAAAGAAGATATTTACTGCATTCTACTCTGTACTGCAGCGCTTTTCTTCTATACCTGTCACAAGCTGCACGTGTGAGAGAGAGCTTTCTCCAAGCTTTCCCAAGTTAAAACTAAATTAAGAGCAACTCAGATGCAGGATAGATTGGAAGCCCTGATCTTGCTATTTGTCGAACAGGAAAAAGCTTAGTCTATTGATCAAAATGAAGTTATTGATGAGTTTAAGAACATTGTACCTTTTGACAGACGTCTCTTGTTATAGATGACGTGCATTTTGATGTATTTGTTTGTAACATTTATGAACATTTTGTGTATGTGTAATTTCTATGCAATTTGATTTTTTCTACTACATATTCAGAAATTTTCAACACTGTCATTTAGTGAATTTATATTCCTTTACAAACATCAGTGCAGTTAAAGAGCCAAGTGATTGTGTTGCAAAATATGATATTAAAAAGGCACAAGACCTCATTTTTTTTTCTTTGTGCACACCCAAATATAAAGTTCTATCTACGCCTATGGGTGCGACATCATCGCAAGCACCAACTGTGCGTTCTATCAGATGGTCAATATCATGAATTTTTAGTGCATATACCATTGCCTTCAAATGTTCCTGAAGGTAAAAGTCCTAAGGTATTAGATGTGTGGAATTTACAGACCTTTCAGGAGGTCCCCAGCTGCCAATCCATCTACTGGGAAATTTACCACGAACCAATCCCGTTATCCATGCATGCTTACCAGCACCAGCAATTCTGCTAGAATCTGTCTAATGTATATCACAGGTATTGCATATTATTTTTATCAATTTCACCATGAACATAAAATTACGTCATTGTGAAGCACTTTTTATTCCATTCCAAAGGAAGCATCACACTGTAATTCTTTGAGACACTATTCACAATATTCAACTATTCGAAACCGTCTGTGTGATCTCGATGCGTTCCTAATACGTTAGAGGCATTTTAATGCTTTATTTTCTAACACCTCGAAAAGGAGAAAATGATTAAAAGCATTCAATCATTACTTTTTGCTGCTTAAAGATACGTTGGAGAACCTTCGCCACTGCATTTCTTGTGAAATTCTAGCCTGATTTGATATATCACATCATCCCCTTTCCATTGAAAATGTTTGAGTTGAATTCAATATGACGGCCAACAATATGGCGTACCTCTGTTTGAAACACACAACTATGGTCCCCCCTGGACCTAACGTGTTTCTATCATGACCAATTGTACCCATGATAACTCTTTCACATCTTGTAGGGATTGTGAAGGGATTTTGACTCACCTAAGTACATTGTAATGTAGCCTTTTTGAGTCACATAGCTACACATATTATTTTGTACCTTCTGATCCCATTGCAGTCCCACTTTGATTTTTCCATATGTTTTAGAGTATAGCATGGTGTGCCAAATATATTTTTTTCACGAATTTTGGCAATGACATGTTTTGAGATATTCAAGGTCAAAGATCAATGTCACGTGAAAAAAAAATATTTATCCAAAGGTAGGCTTGTTACATATCATTGGAAAGCTTGTCCCATTCCTTCCACAATAAACTATATTTCAACTTCCTAGGTCAAATAGGAGCAGAGTTAAATTTTGACCTTGAATAATTTTACAATTACAAGTCAAACGAGACTCAAAATTTTCATAGTTACTAAGTTCCATGCATACTTTCAAATCCCCAAATTTCATGAAAATAGGAGATGGTCAGGTTGAAAATTGCACATATCTGTGTTGATTTGGCATGGAATGACTCATACGAGCCAATACATTGCAAAGTATGAGTTATCTAATATACACGATCATGTACTTGCACATTAATATTTACATTTCTCAACAAACATACGTACTAATGTATTGTCCTATATATCTAAACTATACCTTGTTCATATCTATAGTCAATACTTTAAATTTTATCACCCAATTCGAGCGATGTGTTCCTGGATCTGCAAGTTTCCGACGCCATCTTTAATCTGGTGGACGAGATATGGCGCCATATTGAAAATTTGCTCAAGACAATCGTATAAAATCGTTTCAAGCGTTCGAACTGAACAAAATGTAGAAATGTCTGAAATTTATTTTTGACTTTCTTCTCAAGTATTTTTTATCCGGATACAATTCCATTCAAATCGTATTATTGCAATAAAAATATCAACACAGTGTGAAATTTAAGCCATATTTATTAAAAACAAAATACCATTTTTATCTAAAAACACAATTTACAAAGCACAGTTACTTTGAAAATTTAGGTTTAAAGAACTCTTGCAACAAAGGGGTTCTGTCTGTGTGTGTGTGTGTGGTTCCTGAAACTAAAGTTATGCTGTGGCCTCTATCTTGAAACATGGCGACCGGAAACTCATTTTCACATATGTATTTCGGAAACTATCCACGCTATGAAAAATGCTTCAAACAAAAGCTGTTTGCCATTAAATTTCCTACAATTTTTTTTCTCACGATTTCATACAACTTGCAATTCAATTTGAAAATTTAGTTTTTTTTAAGAGGGAGTGTGAATTTGTTTTTAAAGTAAATGTAAAACATTAGGATAAAATGAGTGGACTGTAAGTATAGCCTACAGCTACAGTAATTCCATTGTTTTCGCAAAGATTTTCCACTGCAATACTGCAAATTACGGATAAATAAGTTAAAAATAACTGTGGTATCTCCTCAGAGGAGTGGGAATTTTATTTTCTAGTTGAGAACGAATTTTGAAATGTGGACCCTGGAAATTAAATAGAGAAGGAAAATCTCGTAGTTTTTCACTCTTCAGTTCGAAAACTGGTTCATATGCACCTAAAGGAAGTGTTAAAGTTAGGAATTCCAAGTTCATTTCACTGTATCTCCTCCCCTGCTTATCTCATCTACATATCTCTCTACTTTCGATCGGCCTACTTAAAGATTCAGTTCAACTCTCTACACGACTCATTTCAAAGAGCTACTCTACCTACTGATTACACTACGCCTTATTGAGAGGTCTACTGCATCGATCTAAGATACAGGAGGTCTTACAGGGAGATATAAATATGCAAACCAGGTCATACCGTTTGGTCATGTAACGTGACAAACCATTTCTCCTCATTGCCCAAGCCTGGACAGACGTAAATACATAGGTGTGCATGTTGTGTAGTGAAAAGCTGGAACATAACCATTAATATTACACATTAACAAGTACATTTATTTTTGAAAATAGATTTTAGTTAGTTATTTACTTGTAAGTTGCTCACAAGGCGGTGCGGAATAATGAAAATGTTGAATTTCCAAACGGCCTGGACCGGAATTGAATTTATCTAAAATTCCTGGACCTTCAACAACCCTGCAAAAATTTATTGTTGGTGGTCAATAGGTCACGTTCTAAATGCTTTTAGATTTGTGACACATACTCCGTGAATCAATGATAATTTCAACAGTTTGATTATTTCACACTGCCTCTGATTTACATTATAAAGGGCGGTCCATAAGTATGGAAGCACCCTTATTATAACAAACACGAATGGCGAAACGTGAATAAAAAACATACCGATACACGATACAGGGAAGAGGAAGAACGGATAGGATATGTAACCAACTTGCCGAAGCACCGTTGCCTTGACAGTGAAAATTAAGTGGACTCTCTCTAATTCGAACTTCGATAATTCGAATCACTAGCTAATTCGAAAATACATTTATTCCCCTAGAAACCATCTTTATGACGTGATCTTTTTGTTAATTTGAACTTTTTTCGTGTACGCCTTGGAGTTCGAATTAAAAAGACTGTTCAACAAATTTCAATGAGAGTTTTTCCACAGAAATGTGACTGATAAACACGATTATGACTCAGCAGCTGACGTTTCCACGAAAATTGGGCTTTATGGTGCACACACTGATAACACATACGTGCTTTATGTCAGAATTGCTACGACAGAATTTCACAGAATTACATAATTTGTGCTCTCCTCACCACTTTAAGGTTAGCCTGTCTTGTGGTTCATGCAAACTCCATATTCCTGAAAAATTTACAAGGTACAAAATGTTTCAGGATTTGTATGAGCTGGAACAATATGTTTGTAGAATCGCAGTATATGTACAGCCACCAGCAATAAACCTTGGAATTCTCGTTTCTCTGTAAGGCGTCATGTGTGTTGCCTAATTCTAGGGCGATGAGTGAATTTAAATAGCAAATTTTCAATGACAAGTTCTGTCATCGCCGTAGAATTAGACAATACACATTACACCTTACAGAGAAACGAGTATTCCAGGGTTTATTGCTGGTGACTGTACATACACATATGCACACGTTCTTTCTGTTACAAATATGTAGTGCTAAGGTGCACTGTAATCAAAGGTTCTATACCCGGCGGAGGTATTTAGCACAGTGGTTCGGATTCCACTTTAAACTGTAGTTTAACCTAACTGTGCATAAAGTGGACTTAACAACTAAAAAAACCTATCTCATACAATGGTTGATTTACTTTATAATACTTCGTTTTTTGTGCCACTTTTGGCTAATTTGCGAAGATGGGGATGAGTGATGTCATGATGAAATTGACGAATGGACACTCACAAACATCCATGCCCAGGCCGGGATTCGAGCCCGGGAGCCCTGGTGTCGTAGCGCGAGGTGCTAACCACTCCGCCAATTAGGCCGGCAAAAACTCTCATACAAATATCATGTTTCTGAAGTAAAAATAAATCCAGGAACAACATATATAGGATTTGAAAAAGCTTGAACAATAATGTTTCTAGATACCATAGCACATGTATGTACGAGCACACGTGAGAACATGCAAATTCCAAAGTGAACATGGCCCCATCAACGTACGGCGCATGCGCACGAGTAATCATATCTGCTTGGGCAGAAGCTTCGTTATCAGGGTGAGGAAATCCGGCGTCACCTTCCCTCTAATCCCACCCCTGACACCGGCACACACTCAGCTCGCAGGAACGAAGGCACGATGACATAAAAGCCCAATTAACCCCCGTCTGGAAATACCCCCATTTGACCCAACGCTTGATATCTTGACTGATAACATGACGTATATAGCCTCGCGTGGGAGAGCGGACAGGTTCGGTTCCTACCCTGCGGTCACGCTACGATGTCGTAAGCATATCCCATGAATATCTTACGCGCTGCTTGTTATGTAATCTGTTCTCTGATATCTGATTAAATTTGTACTTACTCACGGGCGGCGGTTGAACAAAATCGAATCTGTGGGAAAACTGCTGTAGATGTAGCTTTTTTATGGTTTAAGGATTTGTAATGTTGGTTGTTGTCGGGCATGATTTGTATTTCTGTTACTTAGCGTCGCTTTTCTGCAACTTCAGGCTTCAGGAGGAGAATGATTAGATTAAATCGATGAAGAGACGCTCACAAACGCGCCCTTGTCAGGCCGGGAATCGAACCCGCGGATTTTGGTGACCAGTTCTTTTTAGTTTATTTTACGTCGCTTTACTGCAACTTTTGGTAATCGTGGCGATGAGGATGAGTGATCATATGATGAGACTGGTGAAGGGACACTCACAAAGAGCGCCCATGCCAAGGATTCGGAAACTGGGACCCCTGGCTTCGTAGCACGCTGTGTTAACCATTTCGTCACGTAGGTCGACTGAGGGATGACTTGTAATTCTATTTTTTACCGTAGCTAATCAGGACTGGTATGGGAACCACTGCGCAATGTGCCTCCACCGAGTACTAATCGCGACGAAGAGGATGTGTGATGATCCCACTTTAAACTGTAGGTCCAGTCCCGATTAGCGTAACTGTGCATAAAGTAGACTGAACAACTAAAAACAACTCTCTCATACAATGGTTGATTTGCTTTATAATACTTCGCTTTTCGTGCCACTTTTGGCTAATTTGCGAAGATGGGGATGAGTGATGACATGATGAAATTGACGAATGGACAATTAAAAACATCCATGCCCAGGCCGGGATTCGAACCCGGGACCCCTCACGTGGTAGCGTGCTGTGTTAACCACTCCGCCACCGAGGGATGACTTGTATTCTTCTAATTTAGCGTCGTTTTTCTGCAACTTTTGGCTAATCGCGACGGTGATGAGTGATGAAATTGGTGAAGGGACATTCACAAAGAACAACCATGGTCTGGACGGGATATGAACCCAGGGCCCCTGGCGTCGTAGCCGGCTGTGATAGCCACTCCACCATGGATATTTTCTACCTTTCGGGTAAATTGTGACGTTGAGGATGGATCATGAAATGGATTGAGCATTGAGAGACAACGGAATGAAGCCTTGGCAAGCGTTCGAACCTGAGACCTCTGGCTTACGATGACCTTTCCGCCAATCAAATAGTTCCTAGTTCAACTACAGGCATGGATGCTTCTGTGGGAATGTCCATTCATCACCTTCATCCAATCCAGTGCTCGAAGTGGGTATTCCTAGCTGGTCGGATTGTTGGTCGAGTTTGGGGATAAGTGGGGATCAGTGGCGTATACTGGGCTATCTCACTATGTCACATGGTGCTAGACTATGAATAGAAATAAGTTTGCCAACTCATAGGAAATCAGGTTGCCAACTCATAGGAAATCAGGTTGCCAACTCATACGAAATCAGGTTGCCAACTCATACGAAATCAGGTTGCCAACTCATAGGAAATCAGGTTGCCAACTCATAGGAAATCAGGTTGCCAACTCATACGAAATCAGGTTGCCAACTCATACGAAATCAGGTTGCCAACTCATAAGAAATCAGGTTGTCAACTCATAGGAAATCAGGTTGTCAACTCATAGGAAATCAGGTTTCCAACTCATAGGAAATCAGGTTTCCAACTCATACGAAATCAGGTTTCCAACTCATACGAAATCAGGTTTCCAATTCATAGGAAATCAGGTTGCCAACTCCAGAATCACCATCATCTCACTGATATGAATAATTTTATTTACAATTTCTGATCGATTTTTCTCCTGTGTTTTATTCTCTAGACCTCAGGCTTCGGAGATAGCCTAACTAGCCTAGAATATACGCTCCTGGTGGGGATATGCTGGTGTGGATCAACATGGAGGAAATGCAGTAAGTTTTGGAGATACTTGTGTAAACCATCCTACACGGGTCCAAATTCGAATCCAGGTCTGAGCATGTGTTTTTCTTTTGTGTGTCCCTTCATTAATTTGAGGTATAAATGGTGACCCTCTGTACAGATACCCTAACGTCAACTCACATCTATGTAGTACACCTTGGAATGCATTCTTGCAGACTGACGAGGCTGTGGCGTCTGGACTCATAGCCATTATGATCCTCTCCGTCGTCAATGTGTGTTTGTCCTTATATCCATCTCATCATATCACCAGTCATTCTATTCTTCGCGATTAGCCAAAAGTGGAAGGAAAGGAACGTAAAATAAAGTAATTCAATTGAACTTCATGTATCCCCTCGAGTCAAAATTGCTCTCACGCCACTGGGACACTCACGAAGAAAAAGGTCACTATGATTAAGAAAAAGTATAAAGAAGATACATCAAAATGAAGACAGAAAAGGGTAAATGTACTTGCTCACTATGAATTACATAGTGTATTTATATATTAGTGTATTGTATTTTCTATCCAGATAAGAACTTTATGTACGTGAGATGCAAAATGACTGTCTGTTCTCTGTGTCTGTCTTCTCGGTTCCAATCTCGTCTCGAAAATCGAAACAATAGATACAAAGAAGAAAACATTAAAACAAACTTAAAAATAAAAGAAACATTAATTTCTACACATTAAGCAAGACGTGTGTTGTGTAGCCTTTCTATAAATGAGGCATTTCTGATGTAAGTATCTTACGTTCAAATGCACTATCATCTCGAATTAAACGGTCTATTCTCGATTTTAAGATTTTTTTCTCGTTCTCAAGCTAGTCTCGGGATGTTCTTTTCTGAAGGCACCCAGAGGTCAACTCCTCCTCACGTAGTACACCCTGGACTGCATTTTCCGACTAACGAGGCTCTGGCGCCTGGACCTGCAGTCAGGATAACTGTGGGGGTCGTGTTGTGTCGTCCGCATATGTGTGTGAGTGTTCCTTCTCATCGCCATTCACCCTCATCTTTGCAAGTGGGCAAAAATGGCAGACAAGCGAGTAAAATGTAAGTAAATCAATAAAATGAAAAGGTCGGTATTGCTGCTACAATTTCTCGTCGTCTTCTTCTTCTAAGAGAACCAAACCCAATAAGCCTAACCTAACCACCACAGATTATTCACTACCCCAAAAAGCTACCAGCCTATGGAAATGCTTCAAACAGTTGTGGTAGTGCTCATTAAACAAAATGAATACTAAATCAATCAATCTAGTCTCGTCAAGAGCCGAATGGTATGGTCCCGTTCGCGTCTCGTATTTAAAAGGACTCGGTCTGTCTTGAACTTTGACACTTGTCTCGTCTTGATGATATTTCCACTTCTGTAGTGTTACTCACAAGATGAATGCTGTGACAACAGAAGTAGTTGTAGAGCAGAAAAAAGAGTCTGCAACACACAGACGCACGCACACACACGCACACACATACACGTCATATCCGAAAGGGAAAGGGAAACCGTGCTTCCAGTCGCCAGTACCTTGTTAGCTTTGTGCTTGCAGTTGCTAGATATGGAGCGTGTTAAAGCAGGTTTTACACAGAATAAAGGAAACAAGAGAATGGTTGAAGATGATGAAATACGATAGGCGATTGCCATTACTGTAGTTCGGTCACCAGTGCCTCGTTAGCCTTTTGCTAGCAAATGGGTTGGAAATACTATAACAACTGTACCAAAATAGCATTAGCTTCTCTTTGAGAAAAAAAGAGTGAATGGGACAACAGAAATTAGCTTGTAGGGCACTAATGCCAACTAGTGTGTCACGAAGGTTCAGAATTCTCACACAACTTGCCGAGTAATGCCCCTTCTGAGCTGTAGGAAGGGTATTGCAATGTAAAGCGAGCTCACGAAGTATATGTTTCTTGCAATATATGCTTATCAATCCATACAACAGAGCTAAAGAAAAAAGGCACAAGGAAGATCGTGAACAAAGAAACAAAACACTGTCCACACCTACCCCTCGAAGTTGCGTGTCTGGATTTAATGAAACCACAAACATCAGACTTTCAATTAGTGAAAGTGACGAGAAATGAAGCTGTCTCGTAACAGCACAATGCTCGTATCCGATGCGATGAAACGTATTCCTCCCTTTCGCAGCGATGTTCCATTGTCACGAATTGATCGATGTTTCCGAGAGCTCGGCACACTGTTCGCAGCAACGTAGATATGCTTCTTGTGTAAACATGGATCAAACAACATGAACTGGACACTGTGGCACACTTACCTCGCAAATCGTCAGCTGTTTCTCTCTCTCTCCTGTAGTTACGGATCCTCCCCCACCTTTTCTCTCTCTCTCTCTTTTTCGTTCGCTCCGCTAAAATGGCGTCCAGCGCTCGTCGGTGACGTCACCGCGTCGTGGGTCGATTGCATGCTCCCTTATCCCAGGTGCGCTCGGACCTGGCGGGACCCTTTTACCCCACAACTCTCTCTCTCTCTCTCCCTACGATGACGTAGATTGATGTTATGCAAGAACACCTTTCCTGGAAATGATTAACGTTCCAGTGCTTTGGGACAAATCGCGACAATGTGCCTGTGTTGAGCGGATTCCTATGTTTGATCTTTTGATATCATTGCTTAGGGCTAACTTAGAACGGTCTCGTCCTGTCTCGTGTGTGAGAATGTATCTCTCGTTCTGGATCTCTTCTCGATATGTAACTGGGCCCTCTCGGACGGTGGTGTAGTGGTGGCGGCGTCACCTTATAATCAAGGGGTCCTGGGTTCGATACCCGGTGGAGGCACAAGTGGTTCGGATCCCACTTTGAACTGTAGGTCCAGTCCCGATTAGCCTTACTGTGCATAAAGTGGACTTAAAACAACAGATCAAGTCAAGTGGACTCAAATTGTGTCTCGTTTCGAGTTCTACAGTCACCGACAATATTCGCTTCCCGTCAAGGTGTTGTGTGTGTTGCCTAACTGTACGGCGATAATTGGATTTTAATAGCAAATTTCCCATGGCAACTTCTACCACCTTCATAGATTTAGGCAACACGCATAACACCTTGCCGGGAAGCGAGTATTTTAGGATAGGTGTCCTATTTTTATTGTCGGTGACTGTACATGGTTGTCTCGTTCCCGGTCTCGTTTCGAGAATTAATCAGAATATTTGCACTTCAATATACAGGGTGTCCCAGAAATAGGTGGCATAACTTCAGGAGCGTGTTCCTTACATGTAAACAATGAAAAAAGTTTATATGAACATAGGTCCGGAAATGTTTGGTTTCAGAGTTATAGGCTGTCACAACAAGTGCTCACTGGAGTTTGTCTATCTTCCACAGGTGGTTTCCTGTAATACAACCAGGTATTTGATGAGTGGTACATGCTGAGTGGGCGTTGTTGCCAACGGAAGACTAAAGCTTAAGCCTCGGCTGGATGTTTCTCCCAACAGCTGAAAAGTGCTTCTCCTTCTAGTGACAAAATCTCCTATAATATGCTTCCAATTTCGGTGATACTCTGCAAGGCTTTTCTAGTAGGATACACGAAGTGATGTAGATTCTAAGAAAACAATTTGGGGTTCTAGTTTGGCGTACAAAAAATAGTAAAGCAGCATTAATTGGATCTGAAAAGCAGCTTTAAATGGAGCGTTTGAAGAGTTTTAAAATTCTATACCGTTTAGGTTCAATATTGTGGATCTTAGTGTCGTGAATTTATATAGATAATTCCAAGCGTTTGCACAATATTTTCACTAAAAATTATATAATTTTATACAGGTATTATACAGTTCGAGGATTTTCCACCTGTAGCGCTGCTGTCGTTTTTCAACACGCAACCCTCCTCTTGCGGTTCTCGCGTCTGCGGGACGTACCCCTCGGAGCGTGGGAGGAGAGGTGGGAGGGAGGTTTCACCCGCCAGTTCGTAAGCTTATCTATTCTTACCATCTGGGTTTGTGTTGTTCAGGCAGACAGACCTTTATGAAATCAGGGAACTGCATTACTTCAGAGGCTCCTTTCAAAAAACAAGACAGAGTTTTGGAAGTCGAAGCAGAGAATTGTCAAGATTATTAATCACACAAATTACGGCGGTTTATGAGTCTGATCCGAAGGAAGAAGGCAAGTTACGTCGTTCAATTATTCTGTGATTAAAACTCTTCACTTTTGTTTCTATATATTTACTTTAAGCACAATAATGGGAATAAATATACGCAGTAATCGAATTGAATAAAATGTAGAAAAGAAGGGACAGAGATTCCTATTTTGATATTTTTTTACTTCATATAGTCATAAATACTTCGAAAGTTCAGAACTCACAGAATCTTTTCAGGCGGGAAGGTTTCAAACATTCGTACCGATTTATATGAATATATTGAAACTCAAACTGCTTTTAGTTCGAAGACAATCAACGCGTGTGTACACACACACACACACACGCACGCACACAGACACACACACACCTAGTTCTGCGTTAATCCCTCAAAAAATGTACCTGCAGTGTTAAGACTGCAATGCTTTCAATTATGAACGTGGTGAGGAGCAAGGAAATTATTCTAAATTTCTTTGCACACCATGAATTCAAAACAACATTTATTATAAAAATTAGCAATTTAAATTGACGTATTAACGTGACGTGTAGAGGGAGATTGTTTTCATAACATCTTTGGCAGTTATGCATTTGAAGCTTCGGAACGAGTAACAACTATCGAAGCAGCCAATTAACCAAGCGAGCCGCTGACGTCATCTCAACCCAGAACCTATCGCTAAGCCCCTTGCTCAGGTTTTACACGCCCACTAGGCTCGCTTTCTGACGTCGAGTCATTGTTTCACATTTTCAGTGTCTCTCGCTGGCCAATAATAAGTGAGGGTCGAGCACAGTGCTGTCACACAGAACATAAAATCCGCTTTGTATGGGAAATTGTTCTTGTAGATTATTTTTTAAGATTAATATAGAAGATTTCACTCCTTGCTTTAATGTTAACAACTGCATAAGCACTTCTGACAAGCAGAAGCGGCGCAGGAACATTTTTCTTGGGGGGCACTAGATTAACAATGTAGGGGCATGGAAAATTTCATTTTAGAACAGCACACGCGAATTTCCTGTGGAAATAGTGGAATATTTATAATTATTATTTCTTAATTTTTGAGGATTTTTGATAAATTTAAAAACAGATAATTCCGAAATATATGAAGATCTTGGGCCTAGTTCTGCACTCATTAGAGATTTAATGGAAATTGTGAACAAATATAGGTCTTCATGTATCCATTTTAATGCCTGATGGAATTTAAAAGGAAGGATCAGGATGAGGATGATTGCACCCCTGTTTTAAACCATCCCAACCTCTGGTTGTGAACCTTTATTTCGTAATTATTTTTTCAATTTCAGAAACTTTACTAACCAGAATAACTTAATGAACTTGAGAAAGGAAATAGAAATCCACGTATATGAATTATCTGATTTTCGAATATCTGGTTCTGGATTCTCCGGATATTCTGATTAACCATATTATTGGTCCTTAGGCATTTCAGTGGGTATGAGGGGTAATTTCCTCTCTGGATTCTGCATTTCGTTACATCTGTGGACGATATGTTGACAAGTTGGTCAAACACGAAGGACATGACAAGAAGGACAAGAGCCACTATCTGTTCGGAAATTCGAAAACCGCCTGATTTTAGTTTATCGGAGAAGGGGCTCTTGAAACGACATTTACTTGGCGCTTTTCATTGTTTTCATCAGGATGTCTTGGAGATATTCTCTCAAAGATCAAAACAGGCTTAAACTTTCTGCGAAACCCAAGAAGAGGAAAGCTCTATATTTACAGGAATACTGGAAAATGAGAAGGTAAGTTTAATTTTTTATGTAGAAATTTTAAATGGTATATTAACCAAATACAAAAAAGCAGCTTTGGTAATTGTTTGAGGGAGGTAACACCTAAATACTTGACTACGAAAAGTTCAGTTAGTACACATTGGTGAAATTATCCATCCATCCATACATACATATTCTATATACTTTGCATATAAAGTCAAGGTACAAGTATAGCCACACAGGAACTTGTATCGCAAATAGACAGACAGGTGCATGATCAAAATTGTGTAAAAATGCATTTGAATGGCTTATTGCAGAAAGGTACCTGAGTCACATTTTTGAGGTATCGGAGTCACAACTTTTTCATCTCCTCTGTCTCTAGCAGCATACTGCAGGAGGGCGCATTTAGGGTTGCAAAATTAACTATTCATTATGCTAAAAATTTGAGCCAACAACAGCACATTTCTTTCTTACACTCTCAATATTATACGATTTTTCTTGTCTTTCTCAGAATTGTGCAAAAGTGACTCAGGTCCCTTTCTGCAATAAGCCATTCATTTATTCCTGCATGCAAAACTCTGTTGAGAGAAATCAATGCAAATGCACAAGTTTTCAAAAGTGTAGAGAAATTAAGTAACATTATGTCATTATTTGATCAGTATTTTCGCCTCCTCCATTCATAATGCTTGCAAATTTATCACCCACTCCAGCATGTCTCCAATTAATGTTATTATTGCTGTGAATCATGAAATAGCGACAGAAAACCAAGATGGTTCAGTTGCGCCGCAAAGACCGTGGACGGAGTCCCCCAAATCGTTCATATTAATTAATAATATAAATTTATGTTTCGATGCATATGTAGTAATTGATCAGTCAGACCCGTAGCAAAGGGATAGGCTAAGGAGGGGAGGGATGAAAACTGGGACACCAATCAAAGCCTCCACCGGGTATCGAAACCGGGACCCCTTGATTACAAGGGGACAGCGCTACTACCATCGGGGAGGCCCTGCAAACAGCGAATCTAAATACAACCTATATTATTTTATATAATATATATTTGTTTACTTATTTCATAAATTGAAGGAAGCGTAAGAAGAAAATGTCGAAGGACGCAAATAAAATGTGATTGGTAGTGCATGAGTAGGGGATAAGGGGGTGGTGGGCAAACTACTTGTATAATCCTGTCTAGGGCGCCAAAATACACAGCTACGGGGCTGTAATTGGTTAATATTGTAATGCAATTAGCTCGTTAAGTGATCGATAATTTTTCCACATCTTATTAATACAGAATTCTAGCACATTGATTGTTTGTATGACCGATTCAATAATTGTTTCATGTACCTACAGATCCATATCTAGAGTTTTTGAGTCCAAGGCGAGAATACAGTTTGCTGCCTCCTACAACGAATTCGCCTCTTCTGTTTCGGATTAACATTTTTTAAGAAATCCATAGCATAAATTACATGTATTTTTTTCTCCAGCGCAAAATATGTGGCTACAGTTCATTATTCCGGCTACAAGGTGTTAGAAATAAGCGTTCTATGTTATTCACTTTTTCTGCTTTGTCGGAACATTTACAAGTCCTTACTAATGCAATGTACTTGGCACAATCGTTAAAAGAAATCGACAATACGTCTCAGGTTCGATACCATGGAGGCACATAAAAGTGCGGCGGAAATAAATAATAAATACAATACATAAATTAATATTATATCATTATTACACGAATAGGTAAAAGGACTGTATAAGAATAGATATATAACAGCGCATATTCATTACGTAGCTTACCTATAGTTAAGATCGGAATAATTTACATAAAGACAAGTGCCCTGACAATGAAATTATTGTCAAACTGATGAATAATTGAAAATTTATCGAATAACAAAAATGATCTTACATGTAGTTGTAGGAAAGTAAGTTTCTGATTAATATTTTATGCATATTGAGTAGTAATGTGCATAAATCTTCTTTGTAATGTCATTCAAAGCCGTATGATCCCAAAATAATCCTTGCCTTCTAAAAAGTTCAAAGGAAAATTATGCAACAAATACTAATATTTTCATTACTTAATTTTAGTACAGTAGAACGTCGTTTATCCGCATTAATTGGGACCGAATATTATGCGGATAACGATTTCTGTGGATAATCAAACATGTGTTTATTTAACAAAGAAAAGCACGTACAATACAGGTTTATTTTATACATACGAGTCATTCCATGCCAAATCAACACAGATATGTGCGATTTCCAACCTGACCATCTCCGATTTTCATGAAATTTGTGGATTTGAAACTATGCATAGAACTTAGTAACTATGAAAATTTTGAATGTCGTGCGTCTTGGAATTGTTAAATTATTCAAGGTCAAAGTTCGCATAAATTGCCCTTTTTGAGCCCGCTTAGCTATACAAAATGTATTGTAACTCCGCCCCTATTTCACCTAGAAAGCTCGAATAAAGCGTATTGTACAGGGAATTGAACATGCTTTCCAGTGATATATAACAAGTCTACCTTTGGATAAAAATATAATTTTGTCACGTGACCTTGACATTTGACCTTGAATATCTCAAAACATGTCACATTAAAAATCGTGAAAAAAATATAATTGGTCCCTCATGCCATACTGTAAAACATATAAAAAAATCATTCTGGGACTGCAATGGGGTCAGAAGATACAAAATAATATGTGTAACTATGTGACTGATAAAAGCCTCATAACATGAACTATGATGAGTCAAATGTCCCTTAACACCCCCTACAAAATGTAAAGGAAAGAAATAGGTTAGGCACAGGGAGATCCCTAGCTGTGTGTGTCAAGCGCAGGTCCGGCATATTGTTGACCGCCATATTGAATTCAACACAAACATTTCAAAGAAAATGGGGTGATGTGATATATCAAATCAGGCTAGAATTTCACGAGAAATGAAGCGGCGAAGGTTTTTCCAGCAAAAAGTTATACGCATACCTTTCACTTACGATATATGCACATTATAATGTTGTCAATGTTCCTGTGAGTACACTCGTTGACGTCTCTCACACTCATATAGAACATTTGGCAATGTAGCAGGTGCAACATCATCGCAGGCAGCAACTATGCCTTCTCTCAAATGGTCAATATCACGGACTTTTAGTGCATGCACCATTCTCTTCAAATGTTTCTGAAGGTAAAAGTCCTCCTAAGATGTTAGATCTGGGGAATGTACAGGCCTTTTAATAGATTCCGTCTGTCCATCAATCTACCCAGAAATTTACCCTGAACAAATTGCCACAATGTCCACATAGTGTGATCACACTCTGTCCTGTTTCAAAACTCTTGAAAGTGCCATATCCCATAAGCAAAGATGAAAAACCTGTTCACTTAACAAATCCAAGAAGCCCTCACCATTTAAGGTTCCGTTGTTGAATATGGACCAACCATTCCCGTTCTCCATACACTATACCACATCATTAGCTTACCAGCAATAACCATTCGGCTGTGATCTGTCTACTGTAGATTATCAAATCACAGGTATTCCATATTCTTTTTATGAAGTTCATCGTGAATATAAAAATTAGCCTCGTCACTGAAGAATTTTTCATTCCAAAGGAAGTGTCACGTAATTTCTTGAGATACTTTTTCCAATATTCTTCACTATTCAACTATTTGGTGAATGTCGCTGATTAAAATCATATGCAATAGTGTGTACTTACTTCTTTCTCTCCCGAGATGTCAGCGTGATCTCGATGAATTCCTAACACATTTGGAGCATTCTAATGCTTTGTTTTTAACAACTCGAAAAGCATAAAATGGTTACAAGCATGCAGTAATAACTTTTTGCTGGTTAAATATACGTTGGAAAAACCTTCGCCGCTTCATTTCTCGTGAAATTATAGCCTGATTTGATATATCACATCACCCCATTTTCTTTGAAATGTTTGTGTTGAATTCAATATGGCGGTCAACAATATGCCGGACCTGCGCTTGACACACACAGCCAGGGATCTCCCTGTGCCTAACCTATTTCTTTCCTTTACATTTTGTAGGGGGTGTTAAGGGACATTTGACTCATCATAGTTCATGTTATGAAGCTTTTATCAGTCACATAGTTACACATATTATTTTGTATCTTCTGACCCCATTGCAGTCCCAGAATGATTTTTTTATATGTTTTACAGTATGGCATGAGGGACCAAATATTTTTTTTTCACGATTTTTGGTGATACATGTTTTGAGATATTCAAGGTCAAAGGTCAAGGTCACGTGACAAAATTATATTTTTATCCAAATGTAGACTCGTTATATATCACTGGAAAGCATGTTCAATTCCCTGTACAATAAACTTTATTTGAGCTTCCTAGGCGAAATAGGGGCGGAGTTACAGCACATTTAGTACAGCTAAGCGGGCTCAAAAAGAGCAATTTATTCGAACTTTGACCTTGAATAATTTAACAATTACAAGACGCACGAGACTCAAAATTTTCATAATTACTAAGTTCTATGCATAGTTTCAACTCTCCAAATTTCATGAAAATCGGAGTTGGTCAGGTTGTGGGCTGTGTTGATTTCATATGGAATGACTCCTACAGTACACAATACTACATACGTATACAGTACAAGAAAACAAAAGACATGAGAAAACACTCGTTGAATCTTGCTTTTTTAGTGTGCGGATAACTGGCGTTGCGGATAATTGACGTGCAGATAAACGACGTTCTACTGCACTTCGTATCTTTTTTTTTGGGAAGGGGGGGTCCGCACCCCTGGACCCCCTAAATACGTCCTTCCCGTCCTTCAAAGCCGTATGATCCCAATATAATTCTTGTCTTCCAATAAGTTCAGAGAAAATTACACAACAAAGGTTAAATACTAATATATTTTTCATTATTTAATTTTATTACTTGATAAATCTTTCGGGGGGTCCGGACTCCCTGGACCCCCCCTAAATACGTCCTTGCTTATCACCAACATTATTCAGCATCTATTTATAAAAATTAGTAAAGAACTGTTTCCAGAGTATGAGGTGCTAATAATAGAATGAAGAAGAACTGAATGTATAAGATTTGCAAATAACATGACTTTGTTAGCAGAAGACGTGAGAACGGTGAAAACGTAAGTGCCCAATGTAAGGATTCGGATGAAAATAAATGTGAATAAGACAAAGGCCATGGTTAATGGGAAAGAAATCTAAGAAAATTAACGTGAGACTTCAAGGTATAGAGCATCTTAAATGTCTAATTTGCTGTTACATTTGACTAGGGGGAGGAGGTAATGCAACCATCATCCACTGCTTCGAAATAAAGTGTCATAAGTGAATGAATTGAGATGGTTATTTTTACCATAGTTAATTGCATATTGAGTTTTTCAAACAATTTTTCAGGAATTTTTACTGTAAAATTCGATACTGTATGGCATTAATACTTACAAAGCAGAGCTTTCCTGTATCCGTTTTCTAAGTCTTATCAATTCAAAAAATTTCCTGCGTGTTGTGGACAAGTTTACTAGTAACTCGAGGGTGCTGCTTTTAGAACATTTACTTCGAATGTACTGTCTCACTCCATCTCCGACGGTTGGTTTCATCTCAAACGAGTATGCTACTTTATGTGAACATAATTGTACAATGAGTTTCTGACTTCGTTTAAATTATTTTTCACTCAAGTCCCTGAAATTTCCAAGCAAAGGGAAAATTCTCTCCCATTTAAAATATTGATTGATTAATTTTCTTTATTTTACTTCGCTTCTTGTGCCACTTTTGGCTAATTTGCGTAGATGGGGATGGGTGATGACATGATGAAATTGATGAATGAACACTCTCAAACATCTATACCCAGGTCAGGATTCGAACCCGAGACACCTGTGACCTTCAAACCTAAAACAGGCGACTTCACAGCGCAAAGGGGCTGGTGATCTCAAACTCAAAGCAAGTTGGAAAAACTTTCTCGAGAGAAAAGGTTCGGCTGGACCTTTGGCATGCAAATGGGCGAATTTTTTCAAATTTTCCTCTCCATTCGAAAAACTTCTTGGATATTTCAAAATATGAAACATTACATCAGCTTAGAATTCCTTCTAGAGCATTGACGTGAATTTTCATGTACTTTTCTTTCACTGTTGTCTAGATATTATCAATAGTTTTGTGATTACATAAGTCTATTAAACTATTGATAATATCCAGACAACAATGAAAGAAAAGTACATGAAAATTCACGTCAATGCTCTAGAAGGAATTCTAAGCTGATGTAATGTTTCATATTTTGAAATATCCAAGAAGGTTTTTGAATGGAGAGGAAAATTTGAAAAAAATCACCCATTCTTCAAGCACATCTGGCAATGACCAGGAGCATTTCCTCTTCACTGCCCCATCCCTCCTCTTCCCAGATCGTAAAACTCGCGCGGTACAAGGCGCTGTAGCCGCGGGGCCAATTTTCCGAAAGGGTATGGTTTATCGCACCAAATTCGAACACCATCTTGGTCACGCACCGTATTTCATCTTCTGACGTAAGCGTGGAATGTTTTCCTGGTTAGGGAGGCTTGTTAGTTTAAATTTTCAGCATAAGTACACTCTAACAAGGAAAACATTTAACCTGGCCTGGCCTCAGAAGACGAAATACAGAGCTAGACCAAGAAGGGGTTTGAATTTTGTGCGATAAGTGAGACTAGTTGCAAAAAATCGGCAGCGAAGATGGGAGACGTCTGATAGGGACAGAGGGAAATTCGTAGACAGCGATGCCAACGCCTCCCTCGCATTTCTTCGTACTATTGTTAGGAAAGGGAGTAACGACACTCGAACTCGCGATTCTTTTCAACATCCAGCTACAGCGCCTTGAATAACGTAGTGTGGAAAACGACCCAAGAAACTGGTTCCCCGAGACGATGACAAGTAGATGGCAGTGCGATCGACCCAGGTGGTAATTTTGTTATGAAAGTAATGCGGCTTAGTTAGTTTTTGGAATATATTGTGTAGATTTGTTTCTCTAGAAAGGCGGTAAGAGAATTGATGGAAACAGTTATATTTGTGTAGTGATTTGCAGTCACGAAATGGCATTAATTTACACAGAAAAGTAACATAAATACGTTTTATGTGCAACGCAACACGAGCATCAACATATCGCATGTGAGGCTGGACGTCAAACGTTGGATTGTGTACACAAGTTTATTTTCGTATACTAATAAAATTGAAATAGTGTCATGAAGTTCAACAGCATCCGGTACGACATGCTAGAGTTCGTGGCTGTACTCTTCCAGACAGGGAGGAGCAATAATCAGGAGAAAGATTCCAGCCAGTTCGACAATTGCAAGATTAAGAACATCTACCTCAAAAATGGCAGGAACAAAGTTTCCCCACGCGAGAACTACAACCTAAACATTGCAAACGAAGATTACCTGAAATTGTACGAGGCGTACACGGCGTACAAGAGAGTGACCTCCGTCAACGTGGATGTGTATTACAACCCTGACGAGTTTATAGCTTGCAGACCCATGTTCGTCATCAACACATCTAAGAGGAAGCAGGTGGTTGTTAAAGATCGCACCACTATCAAGATTGTGTGTGAGTTCCACATGCCTTGCCCGCCGACACCCTGTGCAGCGTCATCCTTATTGCAGAGAAAACTTTTGTGTATGATGTTAAGAATGAAAGAGTGACCGAACAGTTTTAAGTACAAGAAGAAAAAAATCGCGTAATTCTATAAAGATTATACTCACCGTAGGTCCAAACATTAGATTTTTTTGTTAACCTGCAACGCAGTGTCCAGGATGTACTGCGAAGAGTGGAGGTTAATAATGGAGCATACTTCATGGAACATCATCTTACAATATTAAGATTATATGCGACTTTCACGATACTCTGCCTGTCAACGCATTGTGCGATGCTGTTCTTTTTGTGGAGAAGATATTTTGAGGATAATCTAAAAAAAATAATAAAATTAAATTTTGATGCATTTAGAAATAATCACACTTGAGCGCACAAAGAAACTGCCTCTTTGGCCCTGCATGTGCCCCCTTTTCGTCCCGTAGGACCTCCACCTGTTTTCATTTGAAGATAAACACTATTGTTCCAGTATCTTGGCTATATTAAATTGGAACTTCTGTTACATGAGTTTTTCATTATCATCATTACATACTATCTACAACTACTCCATACTACATTTGAGGCATGTCTTACTCGTTTCTAGACTATAGTGGAACCACGGGAGCGTGTGATTCCCACATTTCAGAACACACCTCTTGTCGTTGCGTTCGTCCAGGGCAACCTTTCTCACCTTGTTGGTTGTCAACACATGGTCGATACTCTGGATGCGCTGCTCCACTCCTAGAATTGGCGATGTGGTCTTCTTCAGGCAATCGACGTAATCCTTGAACTTGAGGTGCTCTTGGACCACCTGGCTGCCCACACCCTTAGCTTTTTTGTGATGGAACCCTCTGCCTGAATAGCATAGGCTTTGGCACGAAGACCGGCAAACTCGACAATATCTCCGTCCTTCTCGTCTTTTAGTTTGGAAATCACCTTCTTGTTGCGAGCCAGGATTTTGTATCGGTTTGGCTGGGGATAGCTTGACGTGTCGAAGAGGTTCACAAGAGTTGGTACCGTGGCTATATCCCTATACGCGTCGGCCGTGCGAACGTGGTACACCAAACTATCCGTCTCCGTGTAGAGCAGGCTGATATTGTGGTTATAGTGCTGGCATAGTATCCCATAATATACTTGAAACATGTGCAGCTTGCTCAGGTCTAATACTGAGGCACCAACATAGATTGGCTTGTTGAGCATCACCTCGCTCTTCCTCATATGCACCAGAGCAAGCTGCTCATTGTAAATAGTACGTGACTTGAATAACGGGCTTGCTACAAGCTTGCGACATTGTGCTTTTTTTGATATTAGCCTCACATCCACACGATTTCGCACATTCTCCATGGTTTTCCCAAACACTTCGTTGTTCATTAACTTGAAGAAATCGCGATCGAAATCAGAAGTGCCGACTGTGCGGTGTTTGGTGTTGAGGTCGATGTATGGTCTCAACCATGAAGAATGCTCGAACATAAGAACTCGATGTACTGTGCGGACGGTAACCCCTTGCTTCATCAACCACCAGAGGTTTTGGTAGTGCAGAACATAACGCTCTTTGGGCTTGAAGTCCATAACGAGCTTTGGTTGGTTCGAGCGAGGCGAGCACGTGAATTCCGGGGCTGGCGGGAGGTCGCAGAACAAATCCTGCAGCTTTTCGGAGAACTCAAGTCCACCTCTGCAAAAAAACCGCATTCCAAATGGTTGAAGATTTTAATATCGCAATCGGCGGGATCAGACCACTTGAACCCTCCGGAGAGGAGTGGCAGCATCATGGAGCGCCCGTAGAGGTTGTTGACATCTGTGTACATGATGTAGCTGGACGGTTGGGAGGGGTCGTAACCGGTGGCCATGTGGTGATTGTTGGCGTGCGAGTGTCGCTGCGACACCTGGACCATTCCACCCCGGACGGCACGTTCTACAAACAGCATCATGTCCACGTCCGAAAGAAGCTCAAGCCTGACTTTTGTAACGCGGAACATGGCCGACCATGCCAGCCCAGGAGGACTATAGAAGTACGCAGGGTCCAGCTTGTAGATGGTTTTCGCAGTTGCACGAAACGCCTGGATCACATCAGCGAGGAGCGTCACATCGAGTTTTAAGTAGGCGTCGTGGTAGTCCCCAAGGTTTTGTCAATCCAGCTCGCACCACATGGACTGAGCATGGTTGTAGTCGTCCTCAGAGATGCCAGAGTCTCGCAGCTTGCTGTAGAATTTCGCTCGGGGAGGCAGCGACTTCTCCGCAAACTTGGTAGGGTCGGTGATGTATTCGTAGGGGTAGACCCCCTTGCGCCTGAAGAGACCGACGTCCAAGTTCGGAAAAATGACAGAGGTGATGAGCAGTTGTTCGTCGCTGAGCTTTCTCGCCAGGGCATCGAGGCTGGCCGGGAGGAACCCCAGGGAGTCGAGGAAACGAAGTTCGATGCCGGAGCTTGATTCTGGGATTCGCACCCACTTGCTCAAACTATTGTAACGCTCCTCGTTCTGCGCCAGGACGTTGATTTGCATGTCGTTGTACCCAAGATGCGCCACCAGATGGTGGAAGTCGTACCCCGAGCCATTGTGGAAAAACACAGGGAAGAAGTGCGGGTCCCGGGCCAACAAATTACACCGGTTGCACCAACGTAGTTGTCGTTGAAGTGATCATGATATTGAACTTTACGGTTGTTGGTGGTAAACTTCCAGGTGCATACAGAACAGGTAGTAGCCTCCTTGTGCTTGATCTCGTCGTCAGAAGACAACGGTAGCATAGGCTTGGGAGTCAGCAGGAACTTCCCTATCTCGTTGGCTTCCGCAACCATCCATCCTCTCGAGGAAGTGTTTGGCTGCGTCAGGACCGCGATACACATAGGGTTCGGGGTCAACATGTCGGTTTCGCCACACCACAACATAAGCAAAACTCGAGGCCTCGTGGAGTTGGTAAGGGGTAGTGGAGGAAACTTCGGGATTGGGATAGCATGTGGACATAGGTTTCAGGAAGGCCTCGAAATCTGCGATGATGATAGCCATGCATGTGGAATTTTTCTACAGTGCCAGGTTTTGGGCAAAACTGCCACCCCTAGCTCGTTTGCATTGCAATAGAGTTTCTGGCGAGCAAGCTTCTCGACAGCAATGTTCGGACCTCGAATGCGCTGGTAATCCTGCTGTTTTCGATTATCAAAAGTAGACATGCACCTGCGACAAACTTCTATGTGGTGTTCGTATTCGCTTGTTTGGCTAGAAACAAGCCGAGAGAGAGAGAGCGAATAAGAGTGTAGTGATGGTGAGTTTCATCCTTGATGAATAGGAGATGGATTTCTAGAGCATCATTGGTGTCTACGTCGCTTACCCGAATAGGGTACACTTTGCTTTTCTTCTCCGTGAGGCCATAAACATTGATAGCCAACTGCGGGTTGTGTGTACGGGCCTGTTGCGAATATCCGAGACCTCCACCGGGTAGTCGATCCCAACCATCGCATCTTTCAACTCCGACTCGTACTGCTTGTAGTGGGTAACACGGTGCGGATGTTTTTGCCGGTGGACAGGGTGCAATGCTGAAAGCACAGACCAGAGGAAGCACTTAGTGTGTCTGTTCTGAATATTCAGAACAGCCTGCTTTGCCGCAAACGTGGATGGCAGGGGAGCATAGCTGGACCCCGACAGTGGCATGAACTTGGTAAGTTTGACGCAGAGTTTGTGCGGGTGCCACACAGCGAGCCTTTAGCCTCGTGCTTCTCCTGTTTGGCCAGCAGCTCCTCGACAAACTTGTCGTAGATGTTTGTAAGGTTGTCGCCATCCGGCATATGCAATGTCTTGGCCTTAGTGTTGTGGTAGAAGTTGTACGTTTCATTGGATGGCTTTTTGTACTTGCAACATAGCGATGCGTAGAATTTGGTGCAGTTTGTGGCCAATGCATCGCGGAGAATGGAAATAATCTTGTCCCGTTTAAACTCCAAGAAGCTTCGCACGTCGCATGAGCCATCCGAAGTGAGAACAAAGTATTTCAATATACGCTCGAAAGCGGTTTGGTCTGCTTTTGCCACAGGCTTGACGCGTTTGGCAGATGGTGCGTTGATGGGAGCTGCTTCTGCCTTCCTCTTGGTCGAGGTGGACGGTTGTGGAACTTGGTCTCCGTCACCCTTACAAGTAAGCTGGTGCTACTTGATGTACGCGATTGTCAAACGTTTACCGCACCCGGGGCACGGTTTTGTTGCGGACAAACGCTTGCCTGGTACGCAATCAGGACAGTGTCGTGCATAATTAGCGCTCGAAACACTTTTCTCGCACACAGGGCAAGTCTTCACCGAACGCATCATGCGGAGATTTTTTTGGGGGTGTGTTCATTTATACACAGTATGAAGTGCAGCGGAGTATAAGGGGAAAAAATGCAAACTTTTTTTTTACTTTCTAAATAATTCACAAGAACCAATGTGATAGGACGTCTGTATTTTTTTATTGCTCTCACAGGACTGACTGCTCTGCACTTGTGTACTTCTGACCATTCAAAAAAATATGTTATTTTTTAATACAATCACTTTACACGTACTGACGTGCGAAAAATAATACACAATCACTATACTTACGTACTACGAGGAGTGCTGCAACAGGTGTCCTTACTCTTCAACCGCTCTCACGACACTGACTGATTTGTAATGTAGAACTCCTTAAGTACCTTAAGCGCGAACCGCATTGAAAATACCTGAGACAGCAAGCCAATCAGAAGACAACACGTCTGATATGACATCATCATATTACGCAATAACTTGCTGCTCAATGTGGCGCAACTTTTTCTGACCAGTCAGAAGGCCACATTGATATGGTGTGATTTTTTCAACCAATCAGAACATACCTGTTATATAATCACTTGGTAAAGTATTTCGCGATATGGGTTAAACTTGCTTGGCAGATGGAGACGCGTCGAGGGGAGTTGCATTCCTCTTGGCCAGGGCTCGGTGGCTAGAGGTGATACAGAGGCCATGCACCTGAAGTACAGGATCCCAGTCAACATACTAAAGTTGCCACAACATTGTATGCATGTTCTATTTATGATGAACTAGCTGAATGCTCGGAACACTAATATCACTCTTTTTTTAAATGTCTACTAGGGGGAGGGGGGGTCTTACCCCACAGAAACCTTCCCGGGCATGCCCACAACAACTTCCCTAATTTTCATCGTAATCCGATGAATGGTATAGGAACACATAAGAGACATACAAAGAAACATTCATTTTTATATATATAGATGTTGCACAACGTTGTGTCAACGTAAACTGTACCTTGTAGTAACATTAGGTATGTTAGGGGGCTAACGCTGCCACAATGTTTTGACAACTTTACCTTGTTGGCTGGGATGGTAATATATATATATACAGGGTGCTCGGAAATTCCCCTTACAAACTCCTAGGGCTAGTAGAGGGGACTGAGTAGACAATATTTGGAATAGGAACCCATGTCCGGAAACGTTCCGTTTCCGTGCTACAACCATCACAATGTGTCGGATGTTCCTGTGCTGGTATGCAAACTGGTAGGCAGTACATGACGTCAGAAGATCACCTGATGGAACGTGACGTCTACCCTGCCGCGGTATCCAGCCAGGCTAACGGGTGCCGCGTACTTGATCTTCCTACAGGAAGTATTGGCCTTGTTCTTGGATGCTGTGCCATTGAACGTCCGTTAGGAACTGTTGTTTCAGCACGATGGCGCACCGCCTCAATTTACAAGTGACGTTCGGAGACATCTTAACCGAAGATTCGGGCAAAGATGGATAGGCCGAGGTGATCGAACCGTGTGGCCCCCACGATCGCCGGATTTAACGCCATTAGACTATTTCTTGTGGGGACGTATGAAGAGTATGGTGTACGAGACTCATGTAAGGAGAGAGGAAGAGCTGCTGGCACGAGTTCTGGTCGCTGCACAAGAGACTAACGGGACACCGGTGTGATGGAGCGAATGTACCGGAAAATGATTAGTCGGTATAATTGGTGCTCGTCATATCGAGCCACTGTTGTAGTTGAGCAGTGCCGTATGCGACACATCCAGTGCAGAAGACATAAACAAATTGTTGCGTTCCACTGTCGACACAAGTGTTATTGTCATCAATGAATAGTACGTTTCTTTGTTGTTCCCTTGCCATTGTTACCAAATAAATTTGTTTGTATTATGTACTGTCACACATCATTCAATTCTGTACCTTACGTAACACCTCATTTGACATGGTTGTAATAAATGATTACACTTTAGGTCATCAGGTGATCTTCTGACGTCATGTACCTCCTACCCGGTTGCATACGAACACAGGCACATCCGACACATTGTCATGGTTGTAGAACGGAAACGGAACGTTTCCGGACATGGGTTCCTATTCCAAATATTGTCTACTCAGTCCCCTCTACTAGCCCTAGGAGTTTGTAAGGGGAATTTCCGAGCACCCTGTATATATATATATATATATATATATATATATATATATATATATATATATATATATATATATACAGGGTGTTTCTAAAGGTCGTTTACAACGCTTGGGGGGTGATTCCTCACACGAAAACAAGCAAGAAGTGTGAGTAACATTTTTACGACTGAGGCTTCGTTTCCGATATAGGAGCCTCGCAAAAGGTGACAAAGTGAACGTCACACTTAACTAGGACGAATACTATCACAGATAGAGAGGCGGTTCCAAGGGAATCATAAAGGAATCGTATGTGCTCAGTCCGGAAGTCACTATGAAGAGTTCACTGCACGCATGCGCAATGGAGTCCTCAAAGGAATTGGGGATTTCCAGCAAGAACTATGCATGGAAAGGGTATGTAACGCAGCAAGAAGGACCGTGACAAGGAGAAATGCGTTAAAGACAACACATTCCGACCTCAAACATCAAAACATGAGCACGGAACACAAAATCCGAAAAGTTGAGCACGGTTGCATACCCCAGTTACACGCGAGGAATGAACGAATCATGTCATGTGACATACGAGAGACACATTACTCCACCAGGAGGAGGAAAAGAAAAACACAATATGAGATGATATTTTTACACGCGACAACTACGTAATACCCCCTCCCCACACGCACAACAAACAACAAATGGTACAATGTCTTACGCACAGACACTGTACACCAACTGAAGATGTCACTTTCACCACACAAAGGGGGTGGGGAGCAATACCAAGAGTGTTCTCACTGGGATTTGCCGAGGGCGATAATCACAGCCGGTTTTCAAAATGTCTGTCGTTCACTTCTACGCAGAGATGACAGCGACGAATCAAGGATTGTCGAGTACGAGCAAACAAGCCAGGTGCATCTGCTACCGTCGCGGCGGCGACGTTGATGAGAGCAACGAGATCCTCAGCTGATGTGACAGGTGTGTCGTATACGAGGGTTTTCATTTCTCCCCAGAAGAAAAATCGAGAGGGTTGAGATCTGGTGACCTCGGTGGGCAAGGCACAGGCTCATTCCTACCAATGAACCTATTGCGAAACACATCATGCAGGAAATGTACTACATTACGATCGAAATGAGCTGGTGCCCCATCGTGTTGGTACCACATTTCTTGCCGCAGTGGCAAAGGTACGGTCTCCAACAGTTTCGGCAGAACCTCACTAAGAAATGCCTGATACGTGCGACCATTCAGGCGAACAGGGAGAATGTATGGTCCAATTAAATGATCATGTACTATCCCGCATCACACATTCACTGAAAACTTGTGCTGGTGATGGGCCACAAAAAGTGCATGTGGGTTGTCAAAGTCCCAGACATGACTGTTTCTACTAATGAAGACATCCATCCCGGTGAAAATGGCTTCATCTGTCCACAATACCTTTGCCCCGAAGTGAGGGTTTGTGTCCAGCTTATGCACGAGGTAACAGTTCTTGTACTTTCTGCAGTTTAAAAGGGTGCATTCCTTCCTCTGACAACACTCGCCAAACATTCACATGAGACGTGTCTCGTGCCCGAGCGAGTGCCAGAATGTTCTGCTACCGCTGTTAACACATCTTCTGCAAACTGACGTGTGCGTACACTTCGGGGTCTTCCAACTTCTTGCCGCGGTGGTAACACTGACCCTGTTTCACGCAGTCGACTGCCCACTACCTGAAAGAAGGCGTGAGACGGTAAACGTCTATGTGGAAAGCGTTCTCCATAAAGACGCCTCGCCTCACGGCTATTACCACGTGCCTCCCCATACATAAGATGCATGTCTGCTAGCTGCTGGGTCGTATACGCAGCAATCTGCGTAATATGGAGCTGGAACTACAAAGTATCGTTTTTGTTTAACACTGACACACTGCACAAATTGGCCGTATCACCGTACGAACATCACAGACCAATTGTTGCGATATTTGACTTGCCCACCCCACCACGTCAACTTCTTTCAATACAACATACTAGTACTTTTCAATGCGTATGACAACCTAGAGCGAACTGCTGATCATATCCCAGCACCTGCAACACGTCTGGGACGACTGAAAGTGACATCTTCAGTTGGTGTACAGTGTCTGTGCGTAAGACATTGTACCATTTGTTGTTTGTTGTGCGTGTGGGGAGGGGGTATTACGTAGTTGTCGCGTGTAAAAATACACGTTGTCGCAATCATCTGATATTGTGTTTTTCTTTTCCTCCTCCTGGTGGAGTAATGTGTCTCTCGTATGTCACATGACATGATTCGTTCATTCCTCGCGTGTAACTGGGGTATGCAACCGTGCTCAACTTTTCGGATTTTGTGTTCCGTGCTCATGTTTTGATGTTTGAGGTCGGAATGTGTTGTCTTTAACGCATTTCTCATTGTCACGGTCCTTCTTGCTGCGTTACATACCCTTTCCATGCATTGTTCTTGCTGGAAATCCCCAATTCCTTTGAGGACTCCATTGCGCATGCGTGCAGTGAACTCTTCATAGTGACTTCCGGACTGAGCACATACGATTCCTTTATGATTCCCTTGGAACCGCCTCTCTATCTGTGATAGTATTCGTCCCAGTTAAGTGTGACGTTCACTTTGTCACCTTTTGCGAGGCTCCTATCTCGGAAACGAAGCCTCAGTCGTAAAAATGTTACTCACACTTTTTGCTTGTTTTCGTGTGAGGAATCACCTCCCAAGCGTTGTAAACGACCTTTAGAAACACCCTGTATATTATTTTTTTCTCGCACTCAGGGTACAGTTCGGTCTCAGTTAACAAGAAAATCGCTGCGTACTCTTCAATCATTTTCTAAATTTGCAAAATATCCCAGTTTCAATTTGATCCATTTATCTGAATCGAAGAAACCGACAATTCACATATCCTCATATCATTGTATGATTGCCCTATTAGCCTCTTTTGCTCAATTAGTTCTCACTAATTGGCGATTTTCTTGAATAGGTCTAATAGAACAAGATACGGCGGTATGAGAAACATGTAAATTAAAGATATTTTAACAATGTACGACGTCTTAAGAAAGGCATATTCAGCTCCAAAGTACTTTGTCTAACACTTACTACCATTCCCTATTGCTGGCAAAGAAAGTTTAAAATGATGTAGTATTGAAAAAAGTTGTCTTGTTCCCAAGTGTTCACCGAGTTCAGATATTTGCACATAGATGGCTCTCTTGTTGTCGCTTATCACACACATATATATATATATATATATATATATATATATATATATATATATATATATATTTGGAATATCTCTAAAACGGAGAGAGACAGGCAAATTTTGGGTGCGTTCCGAAAGTCTTAACGAGACGAACGCATTCAACGAAAATAACTGGACTCGTGAATCTGGTGAAACCAGTTATTTTACGGACTTATGGGACACTCTAGGCGAAAGCGCAGGCGCAGCGTTTTGTTTAGAGAAAGTTTCCGCATGGCGTCAGCGGAAGGTATGTCCTTATGGCAAAAATAAACTCTACTGTGGACACTGTTACTCATTTTAATCACATTCTAAGAACGGTCAAGACATACCTATCTTGTGCATGTTGCTTCATATAGGTCTCTCTTAACATTATAATACATTTTCCGAACTAGTGCAGTTTGAATCCATCAGCACGCGCGATGTCTGAAAGCAGCAGACGATTCTCACCGAACAAACCAGCCTCCTGGCCCGTGAGTTTGGTGAATCTCGTTCTTGCACGAAACGCATGGAATTCGACTTTTGGGACAGCATAATGAAACTCACGAAACGCACGGAAGCACTTATCAGTTAGTCAGTTACCATGACTCGTTTAACGCGTTAAACTCGTGCGCCTTTCGGAACGGTCCCTCTATTTGCAGATTTCTAATGTACACTCGAAGATAAGTAAAAGTCTGAATACAACCTATGCTCGGAAATTCAAAATGGCGACCGGAAGTAGGTTTATCTCTTAAACGGTAGGAGTTAGCCAAAATCTGTTTGCAGATATGTAATGTACAATCGAAGATAAGTAAAAGTATGAATAGAACCTATGTTCGGAAATTCAAAATGGCGACCGGAAGTAGGTATATCTCTTAAACGGTAGGAGTTAGCCAAAATTGTTTGCAGATTTGTAATGTACAATCGAAGATAAATAAAAAATATGTATACAACCTATGTTCGGAAATCCAAAATGGCGACCGGAAGTAGATTTATCTCTTAAAAGGTAGGAGTTAGCCCAAATCTGTTTGCAGATTTGTGATGTACACTCGAAGATGAGTAAAAAATATATACACAACCTATGCTCGGAAATCCAAAATGGCGACCGGAAGTAGGTTTATCTCGAAAACTGTGGGACATAGCCAAAATCTGTTTCCAGATTTGTGATGTACACTCGAAGATAAGTAACCTATGCTCGGAAATTTACAAACAAAGTTCATAATAGATCGCGCATGATCGTATAAGTGTTGCCAACTCACTAGTTGTAGGTTACTTTAACTCGTAAAAGATTGTATGGTGATTTTTTTATGGGGTGAGTTGGCAACACTAGCTCATCATTTTCTGATTTTCTCATCATTTTCGGGCGCAGAAACGGTCCATTACCTCTACTCTTGGGATTATGTTTTCTTTACTGGAAAAAGCGTGATTTTTCACATTACAAGTATTTATTGGTCGTTGCTAGTTCGCTTTCGTTACACACAATATGACTCACGTTGTCTATCGTCAGCTGATATGCAGTGTCCACAAACTATTCACGGAAGGTTACGTTAGGTTCAGTTAGGATAGGCAAACATAGAAAATTGAATTGAAAAAAAAAAAACACGCTGTTTCACTTTCACCTTCACACGTCATCTTCTAAAACTACCGCGTGGTTGCTACACTGTAAGGGGGTTACATAATCGAACGCACGGAACATTTGAGTCACGTAGTCGACGGTAATGGTGGCACGAGCTATCGTGCAAGAGATACATGAATGTCGAAAATTACATTATTTACCGACCGAATAAGTTGCACGAATGGAAAAAACACTATTCCGAGCTTCCAAAAGTCCATAGGAACTCAATTCCGTAAGTAGTTTCCCGTCGTTTCCCCTGTAAATTTGAAGAAATGTGTTTTCACTATATCATACTGTTACCTGGCAATCGCTTACATAACGGATAAAAGCACGCCTTGTGCTGAACTACAATTTCATTCTTAATATTGATTTTTTTAATACCAGAAATATACAAAGTAAAATACTATATCCTACAAATTGCACAATCTCATGCACTTGTGTCTGTATCAAAACATGGTTATTTACATGTGTACTCCTAGTGTGTAAATTTTCATTAATGCATAATATATATATATATATATATATATATATATATATATGTGTGTGTGTGTGTGTGTGTGTGTGTATATATATGGGGATTAAGTTGCATTAATGAAAATTTACAAACTAGGAGTACACATGTAAATATATCTGTGTGTGTGTGTGTGTGTGTGCGCGCGCGTATTTTTTCTTCTAACAATACTGCCTACTGTATTTGTAATTGAATGTACTCATGTTTCTTAACAATGTGTCTAGCAGTCTGGAAGTGTCAAGGAATTTCCTTTTTTCTGAAAATGTAATATTATGTGTTTGTGAAAAAAATCCCTACAATAAAAGCAGGGTTTTGAAGAAAAGAATAAAGAAGAAATTTTGCATTTGTTGTGGATAAACAATTCTTCAATTTGGTATATTGAATATATAGGTAGTTACAGTAAGAATAGCATATTAAATACTCTAGAAAAAGGGCTCTTCTTTTGAACTATTTTCAAGTGGAAATGTACTACAAGTGGCTTTTAGCATTTGCCACTTTCTTGCAATATTTGGGTTGTTTTTGATTTATATTAGGATTAATTCATATATTACTGAATGTTACTACAATTATGTATTCTTTGTAAATGTTATGATTTTGTGTGTAAAAATAATTCTTTGTTTGCCATTAGTCAATACATGGCAAGTAGTACGTAAAGAGCTCACCACAGATACTTCTATCCAACAGCTAATTTCTGTTCACTTTTCTTTCTTGTTATTACTAGAGAGCAGATTTTTCGGTGAAAGCATATTTTCTTGTTTCTAAGGAAGTTAGCTATTCTCAGTAGGAATACCGAACATATGACTGCAATGTAAGCTGCAAAGTCTTATTTTACATAGAAATGCATATTTTTCACTTTCACACATAAAACACATTTGTCTCTGAACAACACAATATATACATGTTTTAGACATTCCGGACAGAACAAAGTTTCCAAATTCTTTGTGTAATTACATAGCCTACTTCGGAGTTAATGCATGAAATAGACAAAATATGCAATAAATTACTATCCTATTTGGGTCTCCACAACATAGCGTACACCACTGTTGATGTTGTTTTGTCAACCACATGGAAAAAATTTGTGCTGAACAACATTTTCAAGTCACCCAGTGCCGACCCTTGTTGTGGTGTGGTTAGTACATCACATGTAAAGAATATAATGATATAGAAAATATTATGTGTATGTGCTATTGTTTGAAAACATAATAGTACTTATGAAAATAAAATATGTAATTTTAGTTAAGTATATTTCTATACTTACATAAAAATGATAACAGAATATATGTAAAAAGATTTTGCCACATTATCATGGTAACAAAGAAGAAACATTTAAAGAATACATAATAATCGCCATGCACAAGTCTTTTATTTATACACAGTTCCCTAATATCACTAAAACAAGACATGTATACTTAATTCGTAATGGAATAAATCTTCTGTACAATCATAACGTTCTCTTAGGAACTGGGAATGATGTTACACAATATACTACAACATATCAACAATTCATGTTAAATGTTTCGGAACGAGTTTACAATACTGGACCACTCTCCAATTTCTATGAAATTTCGCCTACTCATTAATTGTGAACTCCTAATCACGAATCTGCATGTAATAATTGGCGGTGAAGTATGGAAGTCGAGGAAAAAATGAAATAAACTGTTTTCTTAACGTAACGTAACCCTACCATAAGAACAATAGCTCCACTGAAGATGCCATTTTCCCAACATGAAGAAATCAACAGGCAAGACAAGGTATAGATCTCTTAGCTGAAATATTAATTTTTATTTCTATTTAAGCTAATGGAACCTAACCTAACCTAACAGGCCTAACCTAACCTCGTAGCCATTCCTCGTCTGACGCCAGCAAGATTGTTGTGTTGTGCGTAAAGGAAGGCCATTAACGAATTGCAACAGAAATATGGTTCCGAATTGCTGTCTATAGACAATCACCGTGGTAAATCGCAAGGTTATTTTACAAGTTCTACACGTAAATGTACAATTTTAACAAGTGACAGCCAAATATGGACTACAGATACGTCATCAGGACACCGAAATGACTAAGTAGGCTAAATTTTATAGAAATTGGAGAGTGGTCCGGTATTGTAAACTCATGCCAATGTTTCACAAAATGTATGGGATGAAAACACACAAAAACATAAGGGAAAAAATTCTGTGCCAGAAACGCTTGCACTTTCAAATAAACTAAACCTTGGTATTAACCTTTATTTCAATGTAGGTTTTACACTTCATGCCAACATGGATGTTATTTTTGAGCCACAGCACAGGTCTAGAAAATGTAAATTTCCACTTATATGAGAGGGCGCATAACAGGTACACTGCTTCTTTGCTCATTCCGCATCAGTAGGTCTGTAAAATACCTTAACTTCATTAATCAGAGGATACTGAAAATTTGTTAAGGCAGCACAAACCTGCCAAATTTTGGATACATGTTGCAAGAGAAACTGTGGAATGTAATCCAGAATAGTAAATCCTTTTATCCGGCAAATGGCACCCTCAACATGGATAGGAGCCCTTGCAATTGATCGGGTTTGCAAAACCTGTTCTGGAGAAAACTGTGGTGTTGTTAGGAATGGAGGGACATTGACACGAACTCCTGGAGGAACAATATTTGAAATGAGCAAGCCTTTGTCTGCAAGTATCAAGTCACCTGGCTGTAAATGCTCCAGAAAACCACAATTTTGAACTATATATTTATCGGAGGTTGACCCTGCATAAAGATTACTTACAAACGTAATGGTTCCATTTGGTGCAACACCTACCAAGCCTTTCAATGTATTCCTGTGTTTGTAATGACTATATGTCAATCGCTGCTTTTTCATGGAGCCTGGTACTGCTGTGAATAATTCGGTGCAATCGAGAATGAACTTGGTAAACAAGTTTGGTTCTTGTATCGGGAAGGAATTCTGTTCATTAGCCCTGCAAATACCACTTCATGCAACACATGCACCCATGTCAGCACGATATTTGACACGGTATCAGTACTGCAGTTGAAACGTAAACCCAGATCTCTGTGTGGCATGTTCAAGCGGAGTTTCATTAATGTGAGAAGCAACTGGTCTTCCATCCTCACACATTCCACCTTCCAACCATAAAAATAATTAAATGGAAACCTGGAACAAAAATTTAACAATGTGTTGAAGGTTTCTTGATTTGGGAGTCCAGGGAGTACATCAAGATCATTTTTTCATCATTCTTGATCACTTGGAATGAAAAAGAATTTTGCATATATTTCACTTCCTTTTGCAAATTCTCGACATCTTTTTACAGGAAGAAAACTTCAGCCTCAAGAGCAACATTGCTAGTCAAAGATGAGGAAGCGCATGCTTTGTCATTGCTCTCTTCATTTGTAGTACACTCAGTATTACCAAATGACTCCTCATCAGGGTTGTTCACTTCAGGATTTGTAACATTAGGCCTGAAATAAAGAACAGATATTGGAAATTCCAAACCTTTGGATAACTGTGACAACAATTAAATCAATAAAGGGACAGTAACGAAGAATACCAGTCTTCAAACCAGAACTTTAACCTGGTACCCTGGATGGCAATTTCAATATTCTATCAATCAACATGCTTGGTCACACAAGAGCAGCTAAGATAGTAAGAAAGTAAATTTACATATCCCCCCGGGGATTCAATTCTTCTGCATTGGATTTAATAAAAATGTTTCAACCGAATGTTGCAATATGCATGTCTATTAAACGTAATATATGCATAATTGTAGCATGTGCTGCTAAAGTTCAAAATGAGGAGTATCTCACCATGTTGTAATGTTTGAATTGCAAAAAGAAATATTGGATTAAAACTGAAATTATAAATCACAAAATAATAAATAAATAATAAAAAAAAATACTTTAAAACAGGTTGGCAATTCCTGAAGTGACATAATCATATTAAAATAACAATTTTATGCACATTTTGTAATTCATTTTTCTACTGTATTTTAATCTCTGAGCTTCGCTAATAGCCCAGATAGCATAGAATACACTCTCCTGTCACATATCTAGGCACACTACTTTTAGCTTTTCTTTTTACTCTAAGCACCAATGTTCCGATCTACCAGTCAGCGCCAAAAATGCTATGTGATCCATTGCCAGTTCGCTCGGTGTGAGATCCTGTTAAGGCATGATAATTGTGTAGACATTCATTTTACCCATCATTATCTGTCCTACCCATCTTCCTGATGACATGACGAGATGAAGTAAGTGATATGATTTATTTGCATCCAAGGACTACAATTTTGTACAAGTAGGTACATCTGTAGTATAGGACATGTCAAATAGAAATACATGATACTAAAGTTTGGTAATTTTAACATAAGATACACATAAAGTAGGTACATCTGTAGTATAGGACATGTCACATAGAAATACATGATAATAAAGTTTGATAATTTTAACATAAGATACACACAGATAAATACAGTAGAGCGTCGATTATCCGAAGTAATTGGGGGACATGGGTGTTCGGAAAACTGGTTTGTTCGGATAATCGAACTGTACATGTTTATTTGCCAAAAAGAAGTACTGTACAGTAAATTTATTCATAAAAACAGGCATCTCTTTAAGTATTACAAAGTAACGTACAAAGGCAACTTTAGTAGGAATATATAGTATGTGGTACAGTTTATTAAACAAAAATATGTACATATTACATACGCATTTTGCATGAACAATACATACACCGACAGAAGTGTGCTGATTGTTGAAACACAGCGACTGGCGGCTTGGCCGGTCAGCAGCGCCTTATGAAGGCCCCATTAGAAGCAATGTTCCGCCAGCGGTGGCTCAGTGCGGCGACTACTGTGGGAAACTTGGTTTGGGAGTGAGGGGGATGATGGACGGTAGGGTGGGAGAGTAACAGGTGCGAGCGAGTACACAGTTCGGTTAAGCGGTCGTTCGGTTGACCGACGTTAGGATAATCGACGCTCTACTGTAGTTGTATCATAACCCTTGCATATAAAGATATTATACTTGACAATTTCAGTTTGATGTGCAACAGCTAGCTTTGCATGTATGGTAACTAACCATACCTTTTAACATTTATTCTGATTACACATACACAAGACCTTGAGTCCTTCACGCTCTGTCCAATAGATATGTCTGTATGCATTCAAAAACATGAGCGTTGCCACTGTATATTCTTGTATGCTGTAAAATGAATGTTTAATTAGCATGGTTTTGATTTGATTTTTAAACCTTTCCACTTTTGGTTCGTGTCTCATATCTCCGGGCAACTTGTTATAAAGGTCAACTGCTGAGTTTTTAGGTCCCTTCTTGTAGAGAGTAAGAAATTCATTCGAATTTTATCTTTATTTATCGTGTTCAGGCTATGGATATCTTCGTTGGTTTCAAACGTACTAATATTTTGTTTGATGTATACCAGACATTAATAGATATACAAACATGGTAATGTCAGCAAGCAGAAGTTACGGAAGAGATTTCTGCACTATTTCCCATTGAACCCTGCTACAAATCGAAGTGCTCTTTTTTGTAATTTAAACAGTATGGACCCATATGCCTTGTTTCCCCAGCTCATGATTCCATACCTTATTACTGATTCAAAGTGGCTTCTTACAACATAACAAACTTTCTACTGCCAAGGCATCTTTATGGTGCATAATTAGATTTTTCTGTTCCCATCAAACTTTTAAGAATGCAAAATCAAGTCCAGTGAATTTTTAAAAATGTGTTCCCCAGTACATCTAATTCTGGGTTATACCATGTGACAACATGTGAATCAAGCAATGAAGAGGCAGTTTTCAACACCACATATTTTTAGAAATAGGTACGTGTATATTGCTGAGAGTTTGAAGTTCATCTGCAATATTTCTAAGAGCAGGTAATGTAAATATTGGTCTCATGTATGTTAATTCCAACAATATTGTGTTTACATTTTATTCTCATTGCGGTACTTTAGTATTATACGGACTACCTCATTTGGCTACGTTAAATTATATTCCCCTCACAAACATGGTTAGGTTAGGCAAAAAAAAAAGCATAAACGACCATTTGCTTTCTCAGGAAACAGACGGTCTGAAATCAGGTAGTACGTATAATACTAAAGTACCCTCATTGCTTTTAAACGTTTGCTTTGAATTGTAGGAATTTATCAATGAAAATATGTTATCAAACATAACCTAACCTAAATCTAACATAAGTCCAGATCCCATTGGCAATTGGCATCTTATTTCCAAATTTTGTACAGTTACTGAGTAGTTGTATATACATGACACCCACACACCCCTATAATATATATATATTATATATATATATGTGTGTGTGTGTGTGTGTAAAAATAAAAAAGGCCGGTTTTGAGAAAATGGCTACCCAAATTTTGATTGCACCACATTCGAAAATTTTCCCCTGGTATAGGAATGTAATATTTCACATGAAATGATTCTTCAAGACCTTTGCAACAGCATGTGAATCACTTCTATACGTGACGTGTTTGCCGAAATATTGCAATTAAAAATTAATAAGATGATGCGAAATGCTCAAAATCGCACATTTTGAAGACCTATAATTTCATAAATACAAATGATATGGACCTGAAACTTTACACAGGTTCCTGCCTCAGGTGGCCCTTTCAGTATGCGAAATTTGAAATTAACCAAAAATTGAATTGTTGAGGACTTTCATTTGACATTGAGCAAGATGGGGGGAAAGTAGGGGATAATGGGGTGGCCTCGGACATGTTCACACAGTGATGTGCTTCTTGGTAAGAAGATGCAAAATTGTTTTAAAACAAGCCTGAAATATTTATTTGGAATGTGATCTTTATTGACAAAGCAAAGTTATCGAAAGAAATGCAAAAAGAAGTACATAAACAAATGACAATACAGATCGCTACATTTTACATATTTTCACATATTGGCGGGCACCACCGGTCACTTAAGATAATTGAAAAAAAATCATATTCTACACTTGGAAGGAACAATAAGCACACCTACCCACGAAGTTTACAGTGATCACATGTGTAATGGATATCAGTTGATTCGATATCGGTGCAGTTGTCATGGGCCCAGCCATCGCAGGATTGACACTGAACCCAGCCTTCATTGAACGTTTCACCGCAAATGATGCATTCAGATGTGCTTTCCTGTTCGTCTGGTCGTATGTCCTCTTTGTTATTGTCACAAGCAAGCTGATCGTGGCCCATTAGCTTCTTGCGTCCTTTCTTTGCTAGTACATGTGTTGAGGTCACCTTTCTTTCAAGTTGCTTCTAATATGGTGAAGATGTTAGTACCTCACTCACTGCAGTGATTCTTGTTCGTGACGCTAAACGTCTCTTACGATTTTCTGGTAATGGTGATAACTTTTCAATAATGGAGAGCCCTTTGCTAGTTGATGGACGAGGAGATTCAGGTTCCTCGGTGACATGCAGAGAACGTGGATCCACTGCAGACGACGGAGAAGCAGCAGCCCCCGTTGCCTCCACCGCTGCTGAAGTTGAAAGTTCTGGGTCTTCACAGGTTTGCGGAGTAACATCTTTCAACGCGAGTCACGTTTGCGAGCAGGTAGTCAATATCTGTGAATATATTACGGTTGAATGGATATTTTCCAGTGCACGCAAATCCATTGAGAGCAATGTCCATGCGACACACCTTACGGTATGTCTCTGCAACAAGGTGCGTCACATCATAATCGGTTATCTTTACTCCAGCATTCTTGCGCATCCACATCGAACAAGCTTCATTGTATGCTCCTTTAAACGGTTTCATAAAAGACCTGTCAAGGGGCTGAGTCTTGTGTGTGGTATGTGGAGGAGTACTGAGCATATGAACAGTGCTCGAAAATTTTTTCATTAAAGCTAGGCGCCAGCTCTGAAAATTAGGCGCCAGGAAACCACCTACTAGCAATTGTGCATACTACAGTATGTTTCAAAAGTCGCGCAATCCAAACTTTGAAATCGTAAGAGATATTTACACCGGGTTTTCTGCACTAAACTAATCCTGTAGGCTATCACTGGGTTCATAAATTTATGTTAGCATTTATCTATGTAAATAAAAGCAATTACATTATTTTAAAAAACATTGTTAATTTGCTGAAAATATCTGAGAACTGATTTTCAACAATAAATACCAACTCTTAAACAATTTGTGGGATCATACGCGTATGTTGGTGTTTGACTGGTTGTAAAACAGTTGCTTTATGAGGTACAGCAGATGCAGGGATTTTTATTGGAAAAGTTCTTGCACATGCGTGTAAGAATTAGTAGTAAAATACTCTTCAGCAAAGCACACACGCTGCTCCAATGTATACGCCATGCTGAATCAATTAAAAAAAACAAAAAAACAGGCACAGTAGCGGCGAAAGTGAGCGAAGAGAATTCAAGGAACCAGGGGCAGCCTTGGATTCTCTCGAGTCCAATTTCGGCACAAAAATCTTGATTTACGATTTTTCATGTAAATGTATAGCCAATACTTAGACACATGTTTGCGACTGTTGGCAATATTTCGACCTGCTAGTGTTGCCATATACGAAGATATGTCCCAAAAATGGCACTTTTCGCTCAACCCATAAAATTGCCAGTCAAAAATTCATCAAATGTTGCACATGACCAATATTGGTCGCAAATGAATAACCGACATGGCATGCCTAATTATGACCCTTCGATAATTTCTTACAGAGTTTTCTTACTCAAAAGTTCATTTCTGGAAAAATTTGAATTCTGCTTCCGTCAGTTATTAATTTATATAATTTTCTGTACGGAGTGAACTGATAATTTTAAGCATTGAAAAATATCTCAATGGATGAGGCTTTATAATGCAGAAAACCCGGTGTAAATATTTCTGACGGTTTCATTATATATATTTCCAAAGTTTGGGTTGTGCGACTTTTGAAATATTCTGTATAAGATGCTGAGTATCACGGTATTGAAAACATCACTAAATTATTTGAGAAAGCAGGAAATTGGGTGTTGGGGGACAAAGGATAAGAAAATTGTTATGGACTCTATGGAATGTTCACAACGTTGATAAAAAAAATGTTAACTTACGCTGTACTGCAATTTGAACTTAGAATCATCAAAATTTCGTACATATTACAGCAAAAGATCACAGTCGCCAGGCTGAAATTTTTAGTCGCCATGACGACCTGGATTTTTCGAGCCCTGCATATGAATACTGTGATCCCTCGCATATTGGATCACTTTCAAATCCTTATGACTGCAATGTTCGTCAACAAGTAGCAGAACTGGGTTCCGAGGGGAAGGATGACAGAATTTCACAAAGTGTTCCAAACAAGCTACAAAAGTATCACAGGTCATCCAACTTTGTGCTACAGCAATACTGTCGGGCGGAGAACCAACCACCAGCCTGTCATTGAATCTCTTGCGCGGAAATATGAAGAGGGGCGGTACAAACTGACCAGTAGCGCTCATGCAGAACATCAATGTTATATTCCGACCTCTTTCGCTCGACGTCATCTTTCCCACGCCTCGTTTCTCTTTCTCACACATTACTTTGGGATTAACATGAACACACGATACACCCGTCTCATCAGCGTTGAATATTCGTGATGGTGGAAAATAATGTTTCTCCACCAGTGTGCCCAAATTTGTGAAGAACTTTCCAACTTGTTCCTTATTAAAACCTGTTGTTCTCATTATGCTAAGGGACAAAATCGGGATGTCGCTTCATAAACTGGTAGTAAAAATCTTTCCCAGCACTCTGTGTGTCTTTGTTGAACCTGTGATTGATTTTTTTAGTTCTTCAGCTAAATCAAACGCAAGCTTCAGGAATTCCTTTCGCGATAATGGCATTAAGCGATCATCTAACTGTTTCACGTGGCATTTGAGCTCTTCTTCATACCTGTCGGTGAAAGTATTTTCGAATCTTCCTAACTTAGGTGAAACACGAAATTCCATCCTTTGTTTTCGCTGCGAAAGTCTGTCTTGCAGAGAACTTTTCGGGACACCAAATCTATCCGCAGCTATTCGCACACTAACTTTCTCGGCAATAACATATTCAATTTGCCGCTTTCATGTCATTTTCTGTCCTAGACCCGCGAAGACCTTGTTTTTTCTTTTTAATTTGGGCATGTTCTCAACGTGGTCACTCTTACCTGTAACCAAGAAGGAAAGTTTACTTAGAACGCTATCACACAGTGTTATACAAGAACTGCTACATTTTTTTCGGTGTTACCCGCCAATTGTCTATCCGGGACACGTACCATTTGACAATAAAATGCCTCATACTAACACACAGTCAAATCATATGCGTAGCTACAGGATGTGCCAGGTGTGCCTAGGCACACCCTAATGGGCTGCTTTATCAAAGAGAATTAAAGACAGATATTTCAATAAGAGAGAAAATAAGCGGCAGTTTGTAAGAAGTTGAAAATGTCATTACTTGGTACAAACGTGTGCATTATCGCTGATGAAACGAGTGTCTATAGTTTTTCGATTTTTTATGTCATTGGAGAAAGAAGATATTTACTGCATTCTACTCTGTACTACAGCGCTTTTCTTCTATACCTGTCACAAGCTGCACGTGTGAGAGAGAGCTTTCTCCAAGCTTACCCAAGTTAAAACTAAATTAAGAGCAACTCAGATGCAGGATAGATTGGAAGCCCTGATCTTGCTATTTGTCGAACAGGAAAAAGCTTAGTCTATTGATGAAAATGAAGTTATTGATGAGTTTAAGAACATTGTACCCTTTGACAGACGTCTCTTGTTATAGATGACGTGCATTTTGATGTATTTGTTTGTAACATTTATCAACATTTTGTGGGTGTGTAATTTCTATGCAATTTGATTCTTTTCTACTACATATATTCAGAAATTTTCAACACTTTCATTTATTGAATTCATATTCCTTTACAAACATCAGTGCAGTTAAAGAGCCAAGTGATTGTGTTGCAAAATATGCTATTAAAAAGGCACAAGACGTCATTTTTTCCTTTGTGCACACCCAAATATAAAGTTCTAGCTACGCCTATGAGTCAAATATATACTTGCGGTTTCACACACGATTTTTTGCAAACCCTAACCAGTACACTGACAACTATTTGCGTTTCATTTACTTATCTTTAAGTAAGCAATGACCTTCCTTAAGTTACTTCGGGACGAACACCGCATACGCAGAAACAGAGCGGCTTGCAGCACGTCCGCTATTCTTCACCGACCAACTCCTACTACTATACTTGCAAGTGCAGGGAAGAACAAAGTCCTTTCTTTTTCTGCTGATACAGTGTTGCTAGCTCATACCGCTGTTTCGGAACTCACACTGTCCGATGGTACCCGATGTCCGGGGCTACCCGATTTTACCCTACATCGTATAATGCTTCTTTATTTCACTTACCTATATTTTCTTCTTTTCTGGAGATGTGAATCTCATATATTTGTCAGCATTCCTTGTAAAAATGCTGGGCCTTTTACTTTTATCCCCGTTTACAAAATGGCAACTGCAAATTAAGGAATGTTTCGATGGAGATCGGTCTTCTCCTCTAGGAAAAAAAAGTAAAGAAAACGATCATATCTGTCACTAATTTGGTTATAAGAAAGAAACAAAACATAACTCGTATCCTAATATGAAGTAATCTAGCCCAGCAAAGTGAAAAAAATAAATGGAAATTGCCTATTTTATGGGTCTAGCTACAAGAATTATCTTATGTACGGCTCGGGCTTGCATATGAACTTTTTCATTTTTTTTGTTTGTATCTGTCTCTAGTAAAGTAAAAACTTAGTTGTCGCTATTTTATACACTATTTATCCACTTACTAATTGCATCACACATGAAAGTGAATAACATTGAAATACTCTACTACAAACTAAAAATGAAGTTTATTCTGCACTTACAAACGAGAGATATTTTTTATAAAGGACTTACATGCCAGAATACACTTTCCTTTAATGAAGCGTTCCAGGAAACCATTACAGTAATTTTATACCGAAGTTCGGAACGAAAAAAAAATCTATGAACATGTCGTTAATTTTATTCCTACATCGGGATAATGATAATACTATCCATTATGGATAACTTTTTCCTATGCATGTGCACAAATTTACTTTGCACTTACCTTATCACCTTCGCCCATTTCTTCTTCTCAACTTCGTTCGTAGGGAAACGAATCTCTCTCAGTTTAATGTTTACAGTCTGTTTACTAAGCTTGTCAGTTGATTGGAAACGCATGGCGGTTGCCTAGGCAACTAACCAGATGTGACGCCAGTCTATGCTGGCCTAATGTGTGTTGGACCAATCAATACCGCAAATTCTCTTATCTTCCTCTTCTACCAGGAAAACCGAAGAATATCCGCCCAAACGACCTTGAAATCGTAATACGTAGACGTGATGCATCAATCAGGGTTGCCACAACCTGTTGATCGTTCGGAAAAGTCTTGACAAACCCTTCTCGCAGTAAGGTACATGCACGTCCGCAGGATTTTTTTTCCAGGGAGGGTCAAGGAAGGTATTTTTTTCCAAGGGGGGCAAACAAGTCACATTTTCTCCCAAAAGAGTGTTGTTCCCTAAAAAAAACATTACTTAAATTTGAATTTATGATGTTCATGCAATAATTAACACATATGATTGTGGCTAAAATGAAATTTTATGTGTGAAATACATAATTTTTGGTTGACTTTCATTTCCCAGGGGGGGGGGGAGGGCACGGCCCCTCTTGTCCCCCTTCCGGACGCCCATGGTAAGGTATTGTCGTTGGGATGGATGAGATTCTTAGCATTTCAGCATGGACACCGAAAGGGGGTTCTCGTTTACCCCCTATATAGGACTAAATGTATAACTTTTAACATGATTTCATTTTGTGACAAAATATTATTGGTATGATTGAAAGTTATTAAATGAATTAAGAATTTTGTGTGAGAACATCTTAAGTCCTTATTTCCTCACATTTCTAATGCATACAGGAACTTTGCATAAAAGAGGTGGGGAAATTACGCAGGATTCTGCTCTAAAATGGACACATCAACAATGTGGGACTATCACTCAGCTTCAATACCTATATTGTTCAGTATGGTTGTGCATTTACTGTATTTCATTATTTCCTCTTTCAAGCCCACAGTGAATTAAGAAAAACGCATGATATATGATGATTATGTGCGAGAATAGACGAAGAAGCATGGGAATACTGTAGTCTTCGTGCTCTTGATTGAGCCAGTTCATCGAAAAATAAGCACCTTTGTTTCCCCTTCGGAAAAATCAAGTAGAAGTTGAAAATATTATTTTTTGAATATGCCAGTGTTTTATATAATAAGATTCGATCGATCGAGTTGGAGTTTTCAGTCCACTTTATGTGCATTGAGGCTAATCGGGACTGGACCTACAGTTTAAAATGGGATCCGAACCACTATGTGTCTCCACCGGGTATCGAACCCGGGACCCCTTGATTACAAGGTGACGACGCTACCACTGCGCCATCTAGGAGGCCGCATGTAATAAGACTGATTGATTTGCTTTATTTTACTTCACTTTTTGTGCCACTTATGGCTAATTTGCGAAGATGTGATCACATGTAATTGATGAATGGACACTCACAAACATCATGTCCAGACCGGGATTCGTAGCGCGATGTGCTAACCACTCCGCCACGGGGACCGACTATATAATAAGGATTAGTATTTTTTTACATATACCTGTAAACATATGTGTGCTACCTCATACTGCATTGATCTGGTTGAAAGTTGCAGTGTTACATATTGATACCAATGCGTAATCAACGCTCAAAGCAATACATGTATGTGTGTGGAGAGGCGGTTTAAGGGCCGGGCGTCTGAAATTATTGTCCTGGACGCCAGACCGGGGCGTCCAAATTGATTGTCCTGGACGCCAGACTGGAGCGTCCCGATTGAGTAGCGTCAAATCTTTATTTCTCATTACATAAACGTGGCTATTTGTTTTAAAAATAGTTGGAATTGTGATGACAAGAATTAATTGAATTTACAGCTGCATGACATAGGATAATAAGTAGGGCTCGGAATTTGAAGACCTATAAATTGCCAAAAAAAAGACCAAAAAATGTCAAAAAAAGAACCTAAAAACGGGAAAAAGGACATATAAATGTGATCAAAATCAATTAATAACTTCAGTTTTAATTATATATTTAATGAATATGCGTGGCACCGCCTGACTGAGATCTTTGCAGGCGCGTGCTGTCTGGTCGTATACACCGTGCTGAAAGCTTCAAAACAAGAGAAAGTTGCCACTTACAGCGCGACCTTCCAGACAAGTTACGGTTAAAGGATCTTGTACCGTACCTGCTTCAGTCGTCCAAAAATGTTTCTCTAGTTTCAGGGATGGTTCAAATATATTTCTTCCTTTCTTTTATTTATTTCTTTACTACAGAAAAGATGTTTAAGAGGTGATGAACTGATGATGATTCGAATTGAGAATGGGCAGTAAAAACGTAGTCGAAAGAAGGTGAAGTTGCAAAAAAAAAAGCCGTTAGGACCTTAAAAAGGCTGAAAAAGGACCAATAAACCAAAAAACGCCGAAAAAGGCAAAAAAGGACAAATAAAACCCACCTTTTTCTGGCCTACAATGACCCAAAATGAACACATATTATGTTGGGCCTCGTCTTCGGACACTAGGGGAAAAAAAGGATTTTTCCTGAACTTCCGAGCCTTAATGATAAGTAGATTTTGTAAAATCGTGTAGCAATTTAAACTAAGAGACTACTGTTATTTTGATATCAACATACGATAAATGCCTGTTTTGGCATGAAGGCATTGAAAAAATAAGGCTATTATTTGACGAAGAGGTTTCCTCGTGATATCAACCAAGCGATTTCTGGATAGGCTTCTGAGCTTTCGAGAGATAACGCCACAACCATCTTCAGGAATTGAAGTGAAATTTAAAATTTAATTTTCACTTCAATCCCTGAAAATGAGAGTGATGTTAGCTCTCGGAAGCTCGGAAGCCAATCCAGAAATCACTTGGTTGATATCACGAGAAAACCCCTTCATGATTCGTCGCCAGGAAAGCTCAAGAATTATCTCAAGTTTATCGTCGTTAGGCCTGTAAATAATATAACACGGTCATGTTTTTTTATTGGCCGAAGGTGGAAAGTACGTAGGTGGACCAGGGTAGAAATTTAAGGCGGGATGACAGGGTGAAGAGTAGGTGAGAGGTACCCAAGAAATCCACCTCGCCCGGCTGAAAATTTTATCTTGAACCGTCTCTGTGTGATCATTTTTGAAGATACTATACTCCCATAAAGGATTGTGGAGTAAATATTATAAACCTAATGTGATAATAAAATTCTCAGTCAAAGGTTACATATAAAGTATTATGTTGTATAATTACAGAATCACAATATGTTGAATATTTTGTCCAGCTAATAAAGTTTGATGTACCCTATACATAGATATGTTTTGTTGTCAGAGCAAGCAATTGTAATTACAATTTTTAAAAGGTTAACTCAAGTGTGCTTATCCCTAGGTCTCAACTATTGATTTAAAAATAAAAACTCCCCCCTTCCCCCCGCAAAACGAAATAAATCTTTCTATATGCTTTGCTTAGCTTTGCCCCCCTCAAATCTTTGATGAAATCGGCGCCTATGCCTTTCAGTATATTGATTGATATTGTATTGTTGTATACTTTTGTCAACGTTAGGGCGGGCAATTAGCACACGTAGGAAATCTATTAGCATGTCTTTGTTTCTGCCCAAAAAGGTGCAGGAACTCCATTTTTTAATAACTTTCCACTGATAATAATACAAAGTAGCGCATTTTGTTCTAGAATTATAGTGTACTGTTCACTAATTAACATTTGCATTTTTGTCTATCAGCGTCGCTTTTTTGTCTCATTTAGCTCATGGCGACGATGAGGATAAATAATGATGTGATAACATTCACGAATGGGACACTCACAAAGAATGCCAGGGCTGGACTCGAACCCGTGAACTTCGGTGGCGAGATCGAAAATCGGCTTAATGCTCTCGGCTAACAGTCGATAGCGTAGTGGTAATATCGTCGCCTTGTAATCTAGGGGTCTAGGGTTAGATAGCCCTGTGAAGGCACATAGTTGTTCGGATCCCACTTTAAACTGTAGGTCCTGTCTCAATTAGCCTACCTGTGCTTGAAGTGGACACCTTCGAATCCCGGCCTGGGCATTCTTTGTGAGTGTCCCTTCATCAGTTTCATCGTATCACTACTCATCCTCATCGCCGCGATTAGCCAAAAGTGGCTGAAAAACGATGCTAAATTACAAAAATCGATTAGTCAAATCGACTCTTTTCAAATAATTCAAAATAAAGCACCACGAGTTAATGTTTTTAAGTCCACTTTAAGTAGGCTTACCATATTTTTTTGTGTCCAACCCAGGACATATTGGCGATCAACTCGTTACTGCTGAATTTTTTTTTTACAAAAATAAATTGAAATTACTTAAAAGCCTTAATATTTTATTGGAACATTAAACTAAATTGTACAAGAAAATTATTAATATTATTTTCTAAAATCAATCAATTAATTTTTAAATATTTAATTGAATAATACATTTTCTGATGTTTAGGAAACCTCTCTGTTCTAGGTAGCATTATCTGTTAGTTGACTCATTTGCACTTTTCACTAGACATGACTTTTTTCAGAATGGCTTGTTTGTTTTAAATTCTGGTCGTGAATATTCAATACCGGTAGCTATTTTCATGTTCAGATTCTCAAAACCCCGGACATTTTGCAATTCCGGACATCACCCCGGACAGCACTAAAAAAACAGGACTGTCCGGGCTAATCCCGGACTTATGGTAAGCCTAACTTTATGCACAGTACAAGAACCACCAAGTACCTGACTGGTGACAGAGCATTGGTAAATTATTTTGTCCCCCTGGAAAAAGGCTTGTTTATCCCCCGATGGGAAAAGTGTGTGTACGCCCGTGGGTTAATTGTGCAGTCCTGACTCCACTTCAAACCGCAGGTCCAGTTTCGATTAATCTATGTGACTAGAACTTTGACAGGACCGAAACTAGGTAGGGAAGCGACACTCTCGACTGTGGGCCTGGCAACATTGCCGAAGAAAATTTATCAGGCATTGAAAGTTTCAGCGTCGAGTCGAATAGACAAGACGTTCGTTTGTTCCGAAGCAAGGCAAAATTCGGAAGTAGTTTCGTTCGGAAAGCTCAAAGCTGTGAATGTAACGGATTTTCCTGAACCGTAAGTAGCTATTTGCGATAATGTTAACCAACTGGTGTGGTTACAGTGAGATGACACTTTGACAAGTGATAAAAGTATTTCGGGTAGAACTCGTACTTGAAGTTCCAGTGTTGGGGTAAAATTTTGCGAAACGAAATGGCTGCTTTTTCACGTGGTTGCGTCATGCAGTGCTTTTTTCGGGGTACTAATCTGATATTCCCCGGACAGATTTCTTCATTCTTACAGAAGAAACTACTTAAGGTAATAAGTTCCTGTAGCATTGTCTAACATCTGGAAGGTGTTTTGTGTGATGTGAAAATGTTTCATAGCGGAAATTCAACCATTGACGCATAGCCCCACGAACCATTTCCGGTAAGGTTAGGTTTTGTTTTATAAGCTCGTGAATGAAAGAAATATGAAGGTTTTTATTGTGTTTGCGCAGTTAAAGTTATGTTTTAGTGTTCAATGAAAAATAACGTTCCTCAACAAGATCGGTATTTCAAACTGTGCTACAACGAAGGCAGGCGAGAGATTGAAACGTTCCTATCCTGTATTATTATACTATTAAACGTATTATTATATTTATTAATAACTTAATAATACTCAGCGGTGAACGATGAGACTCGGTGAAGTACACAGACTTCTCTCAGGTACAGGGATAGTGTTAGGCAAAAACAATATTCACAGCACAGAGAAATAAAACCACATTACTGCAGTATGTATAAACTGAAAGGTTGTATTCTTTATTTATTGCAATTATAATGCAAATATAGTTGAGACGAAAGCGAGGATTTCGCTTTGTCGATGAATTGACTCAACTAAAACGCATAAACTCAATGCGTGGCTATCGGCATGCCTATGATCACATAGACCTAGCTTGCGCCCCGAACTACCACACCAAGAGATATGCAATAATAACTGAGCCAATATTTGCTCTTTAGCCTTTTATTTCCAAATTAATCCTTAGGCTAGCTTTATTATTTAACGTAGAATGGTTGCAGTATTGTGCATAGCATCAATGCATGGCTATCGGCGTACCTATGGTCACATAGGCATAGCTTGCGCCCCGAACTACCATAATAAGATGTATGCACAACACCGAGGAGTTCCTTTTAAATTTAAAAGCTTCGTCGATCCGTGGCGAAAGTGTGTTATTTCTTACGCGATATCCTCGCTTTTATACTATTTTCGAGAACACAGATTCAAGTACAGATGAATCACTTACTATCTACAAAAGGATACTATCAACAAAACTGACATCTACACATGTATAGAAATACAAATTCACATAGTGCACTCTCGCAAACATGAAGACACATTAAACTCCTCATAATAGAGCATAAAATACAATAAACATTAAACAAAAAATATACATTACAAACAAGGTGCATTATTACATATAATGACACAACATTTACGTGTCCTTTCATAAAAATATAATATACAGTGACATATTTTAAAGTTGTGACGTGATATAAAAATATGGATCATATCATCTGCCCCTTCCTTTCGGAAACTAAGTTTCAGGAAGGAAGTTATCTACCCGGAGGAAACTTAATTTTGAAGTACAAACTCTTTCTTCTTATCCTCCGAAAAGTTCATTAGTTTTAGGTTATCCAAGTTAACCTTACCATATAATTCTTTAGTCTTTGGAATTAACAATGTCACAACATTATTTTCCACTTTGTCCACTAGATAAGGTCCAATCCACAACATAAATAACTTTTGAATGGTCCTATCTAGTAGGGAGCTTAAGGAGTGGTTTCTAACCATCACAAAGTCTCCAGCTGTCACTGGCTTGGCGTTTCCCTTTTGGCTTATATTCTTCGATAGTTTCTTCTCCCTGACTTGAGCTAAGAATAATTTGGACTTCCAATCCGGTCGGGCTTCTTCCCGTTCGGGCCAATTGAAATGAGTTGGGATCTCTCTGGGTATAGGATGATTGAAGAATAGTTCAGCAGGCGAATATCCAGTAGTCTCGGAAATGGAATAATTAATTAACCAAACAACTTTTTATATGTATCGAGACCAAGTCTGATGTTCTCGATAACAAAATAATCGAAGTAATCTGACAATCTCCTGATTTGCTCGTTCTACCATGTTCCCTTTTGAATTGTAAGCGGTTGTGCAAATATGATGGTAAATTCTTTCCACTGCCTAGAGGTAAACTGAGCTCCTCTGTCGCTTAAGGTAAACGTAACGTTTGGATAGCGAGCAAAATATCCTCTCTGAAGCGTGTTTATAATTTCTGTAGTGTTGGCAGTCCGTAAAGCATATGCGGAGACAAAACGTGTACCCACATCAATAAGGCTCAAGATGTATTGGTATCCATTAGACCGAGGAAGCTTCCCAATCAAGTCCAGAGAAAGCATCTCATGAGGTTGCTTGGGACTGATATGAAGGGTCTCCTTGAGTATCCCCAACTTGTCTGGTTTACTCTGGGCACAAATTTCACAATCTCGGATGTACTGTATCACGTCATCCTTCATGCCTTTCCAGAAGTATCGTACTGCAAGTCGCTTCAATGTCTTGGATACTCCAAAATGTCCAGCTTCATCATGAATTACTTTCAAGAGAGGTTGCTTCATTACCACCGGAACACACAATTTCCAAAGCGACTGATTATCCGATACTTTCTTAAATAAAATTCCTTCTTGAATGCGATAGGAACGATGCAATCTGAGGTTAGGTTCCTGAGAATTTAGAGATTCGAGTAAATTTTTGCAGAATTCATCTTCAGATTGTACCTCTCTCCACCTGTCGATGTCATCTATTTCTCCCCTTTCGGCCCACAGGTAGTTTATTCTGAATGTCTGCTGGCTATTTTCAGGATGAATCTGGGGTATATCATCAACAGGATACCGAGATAAAATATCTGCCAGATCGTTTTGGCGACCAGAGACGTATACTATTTTATACTGGTACTGTTGGAGTTTTAGAGACCAACGAGTCAAACGACTGTTCCAGTTTCTGGCGTCTTGTAACCATACCAGCCCTTTGTGATCACTGTAGATAGTGAACCTTTCAAATAAACAGCATACTTCTCAACCCCAAAGATGATGGCCAAACATTTTAACTCATGGATGGAGTAATGACGTTCGTTTTCCTTCAGTTTTTGGCTTGCATACTGAATGACCTTCCTCTCTTCACCATCCATTTGGAAAATAATACTACTCAATCCTTTCCCAGAAGTATCACATTGGATACAGAAATCCTTTTCAAAATCAGGTTGTGCTAATTCAGCGTCTCTTACAAGTTCATTCTGCAGTAGCTGGATACTTTGTTCTTCCTCATCTCGCCAAATCCAACGTTGATTTTTACCTAACAGCTTGGTGAGCGGTTCAGTTTTTGCTGCGAAATTTTCAATGAACTTCCGCCTGCAGTTAGCGAGGCCTAGAAATTTCCGAACATCCTTTCTAGTTTTAGGTTTAGGAACAACTTAATGGCGGAATTTTTGTCAGGTTGGATTTTGATGGCATCTCCAGAAACGATGTGGCATAAGTAGGTAATTTCTTTCTGGACAAATTCACACATTCGCAGCTTTACAGTCATCCCCACTTCTTGGAGTCGCTGTAACACTTCATCCAGATGTTGAAGATGCTTGGAGAGCTCTTTATCGAAAACCAGCAAGTCATCCATATATTGAGTTAGATACTCTTCGGTTTCTGGACCAAATACAGCATGCATGGCAGCTATGAAAATTGATACAGCACTTGAGATACCAAAAGGCATTCGGGCAAACATCCACTGACGTCCCTTATAGGAGAAATCAGTACATGGTTGTCAGTCAATTTTTACAGGAATCTGTAAATATCCAGAAGCCAGATTTGTAAAATAACGAGCACCTTTAAATTTTTGTAAGGCATCCGAAATGGGCTCAACTGAGTTCCGTGGTACACGTACAATTTTATTCAAATTTCTGAAGTCAATGAATGGGAGTACTGTACCATCAGGCTTGTCGACTACAATTAAAGGGTTCAAGTAAGGGGAATTACAAGGCATTATAACACCCCATTGTCTCCACTTTTCCAGTTCTTCCTCCAGGAGTTTCCTTTTTGCTATCGGTATGGGATATGGAGATCGATACACAGGTTCTGTGGTGGTGAGTTCAATCTCACACTGTAAGTTTTTTAATAGTACCTGGGGTCTCGGAAAATGCATCTTTATGCTTCAGTAAAACTTCCTGCAATTGGCTTCTACCCCTTTCGCATAAAATCTCATTCGCATTGACCTTCTGAAGAATGTCGTCAGGACTAGCCGTCCACTGATCGACATGGGAATCTTCACGGATTTTTCTTACATACGTCCCTTTCGAAGATTCATTATTCACGAGGTCCTGCTCAACCAGAACTCCGTCTACGGTGAGGGATAACTTCTCGCGCTGTAGGCCAATTCCTGCTTCATATTTCCTGAGGAATGGGTAGCCCAAAATAAAGTCAGCTTCGAGACCTTTCAAGACAAACATGTCCTCTAATAAATTTCTTCCAGCAATCTCCAGATATACTTGTCTACATCCCACAACTCTAGTTTGTTTTTTTCTCCCAGTGAAATCAGTCAGCCAAACATCTGGATATGGTTGTAACTGCAACGACGGCAGCTTCTCTTTAATTTTCTTCCAAATGGCGTAGCTCATGAGATTACATTCGCTGTCAGTGTCCAGAACACAAATAAAATCGACGCCTGTTACAGTTGCTTTAATTAACGGAGCCCTGGGTAAATTTTCCTTTCTTACTGCCTGTTGTAGTGCTCTATCTAAACTTTGTTCTTCATTGAGAGTCAGCCCAACAAATAGATGATTATCTTCAATATTTATAACATTGTCATCCGTTCCCAGAGAAGTCCAAGATTTTAGCCCAACCGTGATCGAGAACGAAGAATTCACGTTGGGCGACTGGCTAAATCCGACTGCATACCACTCGGATTAGCACTAGTCGATGGTGCCCAACAAAAGTCTCTCGTCATGTCGACGCTTTGACGTTGCTCGTTCGTCAAACGTGAAGCAGAAGGTTCAAACGGAGGCGCCGTCGCTCTGAAGTTACTGGGTTCAGAGGCGTTACGTGAAGAGCCACGGGAATGATCTTCTGGATCAGATCTGAAACGTCGCAGCCCACGTGCGTAGTTGTTCCTGCCATCCCTTCTCGGAGGATTACGCCGCCTGCTGTAATTGGAATAACTATTTCTATGGTTCTGCGTAACTTGTCTGACCCGGGAGGGTTGGTTTTCAATTATATTTTGTCTAGGAGCATTTCCGTGTCCAGCACCTTCCACACTATTCCACACCGGCTTCCAACTATCCTGCTCCTCAAGCACCTCGAATCTTTTTTAAAAAAATCAGCAAGCTGTCGTACAGTTCGAGGAGAATTAGCCAAACTCAGACTGCGGGCTCTATATGGAAGCTGGGAGATGATTAAGTTCACTATCTCTGGATCTACATAACGGGCAGACAGATTGCGGTAGGCTGAGTAAATGGACCAAGCGTATTCCTCCATACTCATGCCAGACTGCTTTAAATGTCGGCGAGATCTCACTGCCGTCAGCTGCCTCTCTTTGGTCTCTTCAGAAGCATATTGCTTGCGAAAACGGCGGCAGAAATCAGAATAGGACCTGAACTCCAACTGATTTGCTCGAAACCAATGCTCAGCCTGGCCTTTGAATAACCGAGGAATAATTTCCAATCGGTATTCGTATGGAACTTGCATTAAATCAAAGTTGATATTGAGTTCTTTTAAATACTGTTCAGCATTTTGGGCTTCCAGGTCTCCCTTGAACTTGGACAAGGAATTAAGGTCTGCCATCCTTGGGGTTCCTGTCGTTGCTGATCGCTGAGTTCGCGGTGGTGACTCATCTGACCCGTTTCTCACATTTCCATGCCTTCGTGTTCGCTTCCTGATTTTCGCTTGATACTGAGAGTCAGAGCTGGTGCGGGAAGAGGAGAAACTGCGATCTTTCTTCCTTTCTGGACGTTTCCTCTTTGCCCCTTCTTCATAACGACGATGCCGTGCCCTGGGAGATTCACGCTCTCTGTAACCTCTATCATCGCCCGAAAGACTAAAGGTAGGTGGAACTGCAGAGGCCACTTCATTAGCTCTTGAATCAGTAATGACTTGTGGGCGACATACTTGCTTTTCTTCCCTAGTCCTCTCTTCATCGGCTCTGTCCATTACTTCACTTGGTTCAATGTTCATAGTTGGCAACACTGCACTCTCAGCAACTGCAGACGGGTGACCAGCTGTTCAAGGTCCAGTTTCTACTTCCGTTTGCCGGGAAACGTGCATAGTCTCTAACTGATTCGTAAGTTGTTCTACTTGAGTCTTTATTTCCTCAACGTCCTTGCTTCTTTGAGACACAACTACGGAAATCTGACTAATATTTTCTTGGACCTCAGACCGGAACTGTATTTTGTCAGTCTCGGCCTCGGCCAATATCTGTTCCATCGTCAGCTGTTTTTCAATAATCTTATTGCACTCCTCAGTTAATCTCGAGTTAATATCCTCTACATCTATGCGAACATTTTCCGTGGCTTTATTAACATCAGCTGCAAAGCTACGCCGGAACTCATAAAAGTCAATCTCTCTAGCCTACCGGAATTCTTCAGAGAATCTGGCTCTAGTTTCCTCGTTCTCAGACTTCAGTTGTTGAATTTCACAAGCCATCTCGCCTATTTCAGCTCTTAAAGCTTTCATAGATTCACCGTGCTGCTTACCGATATCATCCTTCAATAACGCACATTGTCTGCCGATATCTTCCTTTAATGTTTCAGATTGTCTACAGATATCAGCCTTCAAGTTGTTAATGGAATCAGCTTGCTGTTTAATATCAGCCTGTAATTTTTCAGACTATTTGCTAGTATCAGCCTTCAAGTTATTAATGGAATCAGCTTGCTGTTTAATATCAGCCTGTAATGTTTCAGACTGTTTGCAGATATCAGATTTCAGTGCTTCAGACTGTTTGCTAATATCATTGCTAATTCCTTCAATCATGGCTTTTAATGCTTTGAACATATTTAATGGATCAGATGAACTATCCGTAGACAATGATTCACAATCTTTACAAACCAAATCGGTAGCTTCGTGGCTTTCAGTTCGAATATCTAGGCCACAACATTCATAATGTAGAAGCTTTGTACATTTCTTGCACACAAATGTGGTTCTTTCTTTATCAATGTCCCGACAACTATCGGGAACGTTAAGCTCTGAACTTGAAGCAAGATTTTTATTTGCGCTATGCAAATGTTTTCTTTGCATTTCGAAGGAAGTATCTCTGTGCTTTTCTACAAATATAAAAGTTTAGTGCTCTTGCACAATTAATCTCAACTTTAAACAATTGTCTTGCCCTTGTACACTACATTATCGAGCCAACACGTTGAACTACCACTTGACATGTTCCTATCCTGTATTATTATACTATTAAACGTATTATTATATTTATTAATAACTTAATAATACTCAGCGGTGAACGATGAGCTCGGTGAAGTACACAGACTTCTCTCAGGTACAGGGATAGTGTTAGGCAAAAACAATATTCACAGCACAGAGAAATAAAACCACTTTACTGCAGTATGTATAAACTGAAATGTTTTATTCTTTATTTATTGCAATCATAATGCAAATATAGTTGAGACGAAGGCGAGGATTTCGCTTTGTCGCTGAATTGACTCAACTAAAACGCATAAACTCAATGCGTGACTATTGGCATGCCTATGATCACATTGACCTAGCTTGCGCCCCGAACTACCACACCAAGAGATATGCAATAATAACTGAGCCAATATTTGCTCTTTAGCCTTTTATTTCCAAATTAATCCTTAGGCTAGCTTTATTATTTAACGTAGAATGGCTGCAGTATTGTGCATAGCATCAATGCATGGCTATCGGCGTACCTATGATCACATAGGCATAGCTTGCGCCCCGAACTACCATACCAAGATGTATGCACAACACCGAGGAGTTCCTTTTAAATTTAAAAGCTTCGTCGATCCGTGGCGAAAGTGTGTTATTTCTCAGAGGGGGCTACTCCGCGACTTGCACGTTATTGGCTAGAGCTTGTGACGTCACCAAGCGGACACGAGCGGAAGAAAGCTATGCGTAGAATGTAGCAGATGGCTCAGGAAACGATGTGTTTTCATGCATCTTTTGATATTATACACCAAAGCTGTTAATTTAATTTGACAACAAGAGATCAAATACGCGATAGAAGAATACACTTATTCCGAAACAATGCATAGTTTATTTTTCATACACTATATGCGTGATATCTTGTCCCTGTAGGCTATATTCCACTGCCAGCTTTTCTTTCCAGCTAACCTATTGCATTTATTTTAAATGTCTAATTATAAGTAAAGTTCTTGTTCGGGCATATTCTGATATGAATTTTTACTGAATGTCCTGGAATTTCCCTTTAATATTTTTACGCTACTTTTCAGATTCTCCAGTTGATCGCCACGGTGAGGATAAATTTGTTTTTGTTATTTAGCGTCTTCTTCCACTTTTGGCTAATCGCGACGAACAGGATGAGTGATGATTAGTTTAAATTGATGAAGGGACACTCGCAGCAGGCACGTATTCAAGGGGGAGCTTAGGCGGCTCGAGCCACTCGAAAATTTGCGGTTTACAATAGTTAAAATGAGGTTTTTGGTTTCTTGTGGTGTGAAATAAAATAACGTGACGATAATTTAAGGAGAGAAATAATTATCGAGTCAAGCACGTATGCAAGGTGGGAATCAGGGGACTCCAGCACCCCATTCAGGAAATTACGCTACATAAAATTAGGTTCATGGCTTCTTAAATAATGTGATGATAATTTGAGATAAATAATTTTCTAGCCAAGACATAGAATGTTCTATAACCCTGTTATTGTTAATAGCGCGCACCCAAGGTGGGATCAGGGGGCTGGAGCCCCCCCCTTAACTTTTTCAGTTTACACTACATAAAATTATTTTTTGTATTTGATTTATTTCATTTTACTTCGCGTTTTGTTCCTCTTAGCTAATTTACGAAGATGGGAATGAGTGATGAAATTATGAAAATGATAAATGGACATTCACACTCAACCATGGCCGAGCGGGATTCGAACCCGGGACCCTTGGCGTCGCAGCGCGATGTACTAACCACTCAACCACAGGGTCCGGCAAAATTAGGTTTTTGTTTTCTTGAATAGTGTGCCGATAATATATAAGGAGAGAAATACTTACCAAGGCAACACGGAGAATGTTCTATAACCCTGTTGATAATATTGCATTAAAACTTTTCTTGCGCTTTCGGTGTTGTCGCAACACTATGCAAAGACTTGTCAGCATTTGGAAGCTGCAAACGTAGCGCCACACGTAGGGCGATTCATTGTAATTTTTTAATCTCTGGAAAGCGCGAGAGGGAACGTTCTTGAATAAGAGAAGGAGTCGAACTACTGGCAACATTAACGAATCGTTTTATCTGTGGGACGTTCTAGAATATAATGAGGTTAAAATACGCGGCTTCAATTTCCAGGTTGATCTGTACAACAGAATCGCTTAATGAGTATTCAAAGGTAAGTGTGATAGTTCATACAGTCGATTAGTGATCAGTCAGTGTCTATTGGTGGCTTTATAAGATCTAGTGATTCGAAAATGAAAAGGACTAAATAGCATAAAGTAACGAAGTCTACTACTAGTTCCAGTTCGGGTCCCAAAGCAGAAGACATTAACGACAGCGGAATTTCCGGAGCCTCAGTGTAGTGCTAGTTCGGGTCGAGGACCGAAGAGATCGAAGGTCTCTCTCTAAAGTGAATATTTAAGCAGTAACGGGTATTGGAGCGGTTAATTAAAAAAGAAATAAGCTGCACAGATCAACTGAAAATCAAAGTTTTGAGTGATGAGTTAGTTGTGCCCGGACCAAATTTTCCCAGAATTTTAGAAGAGGAGGGTTATGCATACTATTTTTGGTGGTCATTCCTCATTTTGCCATCTTTTCCTCTCTTTGACGTTCATTTTTTTAAGGAATACTTGGTCAAATTTGGTTATGACCTCACCAACCCTCCCTTGGGCACGTCACTGGAGATAAATGAGTAAGCATTTAATCATATTGGGAGAAGAAACACTAGATGTGTTGGGATCGGAAGGGTTTTCATTGTGAATTAATTGTTTCGAACTGTATTCGAGAAGACTTACTTTGTTTTGTGCCAATATATGAGAAGACTGCGGAAGTTGTGACAGACAATTGTGAACACTTGCGAGTGCTTAGGCCTCAATATGAATAATTTGGTGGGTTTCGGCTTTTATAAGAACTGTAAACATGGGAGGACAAGACACAGTAGTGGTGTTCAGGCTCGAATCAGAGAGAAATATTCGAGAAATTTCTGCGTCCAGTTCGCAGCCCACAGTTTGAGTCTCGCGTTGTCGAGTGGATTGTCCATCCCGTGCATGTGTAACAGCTTCGTAAAAACACTCGAAGACGCCATAGATGTTTTGATGTCTGATGATAAGAAATGGACCAACACACATACTGAGATGGTTCCGGCACACAATGTTAATGCATGGAAACAGAGGAGTTGAGTGGTAAAAAATGTTCCGATTTCACGTTCTGAATAATTTGGCAGCCTTGAACAGTGGCGACGATTTTGGGGATAGTTGCTCCCCATTTTTTTGCCTTCACACTATGACCTCTTTATCCTAACCCTTGTATACCAAGGGAAGAGAAAGTAAACTTTTCTTGCACCCTCCACTCCCGTTTTGAACCTAATTACCACCAATGGCCTTAAACATACAATTGTGAGGTTCTATCTATACCCCTTAAAATATGGTGTTTAGCCCCCTACGAAAGGAATTCCTGGATACGTGCCTGACTCGCAGAGAACACCTATGCCCATACTGGGACTTGAACCGGGCATTTCGGAGGCGAAATCGAAAGTCGACCACTTAACGCCCTCGGCTACCGAGCCGGAGAATGAATTAGATGATGGCTATTGTATAAAGGGTGTCTTTTCGGGAAACATTCAAATAGCAATATTTCTTCCAGGTAATATATCCTAGGAACTTCATTCTTGCGGGCTTATTAGGTTCTGGCATATGGGCCAACAATCTGTGTAGTACTCTGTACTGTTTGTGATCCACATGGATTTGTGATCATCCATTTCATCTACTCACCATTCATTTTCGTCTTTGCGATTAGCAAAGGGGTAAATTATACTTGAAATAAAACAAAAGCAATACAAATACAAAACAAAAATAATAGTAATAATAATAACATTAATAATGGCATTATTATTACTAGTGGTAGTAGTGGTAGTATCAAAGACGTTATTATCCTCATAAATTACGCAAAAGGTAGGTAGATGTCTGTGCTAAAGCATTTATTTGGAACAAACGATTTGAAATATTTTTTCATCACCAGAAATTTTACATTAGCTAATAATTGAAAACAAGCACACAAACTGTATTTTTGAATGGCAGAAAATGAATGATAAATGCATGCCGAAGATATTTTTTTGTACATATAACATGTATAACTTTCATATGTTTTACACATATGCAACATGGAGCGACATAAAATAAGAAAATACATATGCAAGATGCTAACACTAAATTATATACGTATTCAAAGTTTTTTTTCATTACACATATACAAGACATATTATTTAAATACATCACATTACAAAAAACAATTATATTCCGAGCGAAGCGAGAAAGTAAATTTTTTGATCCAATTTTTGCAATTTAAGACAATATTGATTTAATAAGGAACAAATAATATCACATGGCGCCAAGGCATTCTCTCTTTCACATTTTTTAAAAATTAGATTATTTGGCGCCCATGGCCGACTCCCGACGCCCCCTAGCTACGTCTCTGAACTTGACGAGACTGAGAAAAGGTGGCACTGCAAGCAAAGCGAGCAAGAAAATTTTACGAAATGTATTTTTATTTGTATAAAATTTGAAATAGAAGGGGACAATTTCTCCTCTGTGCCCCCTGCAGGTGCCTTTGGCCATCAATGTTTGCCCCCCCCTTAGAATTGACTTCCGTCGAAGGTTGGGGGACAATGCCCCTGCCCTCCCCTGAGGTTGCACCACTGAGTAAGTCCGAAATTTGGAGGAACAAATTGAATCAATCCTGCTGCAGCAACTTTTTGGGAAGCGATGATCGCTTTATTCCAGGCGATTTTTTTCTATTATTATTGCACGTGGCAAGAGCACAAACAGGTTGATTTGTTCTCATTCTACCGGCATTCAAGAAAAAGTGTGTATAAGTAAATAATCGACCCATTTATCTCAAGCTTCCGTATACGATAACGAAGTAAGTTCCATTCTGTCCTCTTAATGACGTCATAGCGCGCACAGAATCATGGGAGAAAATCTCGGAACCTCGGGAATGGCATACCTTATAAAGGTACCTTGGTTATTTCTTACGCGATATCCTCGCTTTTATACTATTTTCGAGAACACAGATTCAAGTACAGATGAATCACTTACTTTCTACAAAAGGATACTATCAACAAAACTGACATCTACACATGTATAGAAATACAAATTCACATAGTGCACTCTCGCAAACATGAAGACACATTAAACTTCTCATAATAGAGCATAAAACACAATAAACATTAAACAAAAGTTATACATTACAAACAAGGTGCATTATTACATACAATGACACAACATTTACGTGTCCTTTCATAAAAATATAATATATCAGTGACATATTTTAAAGTTGTAACGTCACATAAAAATATGGATCATATCAAGATGTAGTCTGGAAAAATAAAATCACACAAAAGCATTAACAGAATCTTTGCGAAACTAGTTTTTGTTTCTTTTTCGGATATTTTTTTTCTGTAGATTCTTTGCGATTGCTTGCTTGGATAAAATGCATGATATAGCCGCAATACCACCATCCAGGATTCAAACCTAGGACCCCTTGCATGTACCACGATAGGCTAACGTACTCCACCACAGAGAAGACAATTGTTTTAAGTGCTAGTAGCTAGACTCGTGAGTTTCGGGGGGGGGGATACGGATACATAAATTTTCTATTATATGTGTTGCGTTTCTTAATTAAACACTGGATGACTATATACGCTTTTTAATTTACACTAACACTGGACTATCGTTCGAGTAAGTCGACCACCGTGTAGCTATGTCTCTCGCTGTACGGGTATTTCCCGATACGTACACCCAACGGCAAAAGAAACAGTAGGTGAATTGTCCACCACCATTTTCATTCGGTCTGTATTGCACAATATGATGATAATGAATTTAAATAAAGACGTCAATAAGCAGAGGGCAATGCCTGCTTCCAAACAACATAGTTTCATTCCTTAAAACAACACAGGATGTAGAATAAAAAGTAATGAAAATAACGATGGACAATTTGCCTACCATTATCTTTGCCGTTCCCTGTACAGTGGGATCCATGAGCAATACCGTGCAAATTGTCCATCACCATGTTCGTGCACTTTATTTGACCCAATAAGAGCTTCAGCAATTAAAGGAAAGCTCAAAACAAGTTGTTGACAACTTCTGCACCAGCATACATAAAAATCCATCGCTTAGAAACACACAGGATGTAACAGAAAAATTAATGAAAATAGTCATGGACAATTTGCACGGTAATACTCATGGATCCCACTGTACCACGCCCTGAACAGTCTCTGAAGAAAAGAGTCTGCACAGTCCTCTCACCTGGAGGCGACAAGTTAAATGAACACTGAAATATACAAATCCTCACACATTGATAACACAAATAATAATACAGACACTAATCTATCCCAAACAATATGATTACATGATACACATATAGTTTATTCTTGTGTTCCATATCAAGTTTTATCAATATACCGTAGTAATTTTAATATTATCATGTTTAAATGTACACATGTGTGCTCTGACCTAATGCTGTTACTTATTTTGAATGTGGTATTTTATTTTGATTTCAGATTCCCACATTGAGGATGCCACAAATTATAACAACAACGGTCGACACAAAGCAGCTAATTTGCTGCCCTCTGTTCTATCTCAAGGTTCTAGAGTTGGTGAGTGAGTTAAACAAGGGCCTGCCTTTGTTTTTACATAATGATAATGATAATAATAATAATAATAATAATAATAATGCATCTTTATTCAGTGGGCGAGGTTCAACCGCTGGCTGCTCTACCGCCTAATCCTTGTCAGCATTCACATGTGTGATAATAGATATTAGAAGATAATACATACACATGAGAAGCGATTAAAATAATTCAACCTACCACATGTACGTTTACATAAACACACACACACACACAGGGTGACCTGTAATTAGATGCATTCCCTGAAAGGGGTTAAAGTAGAGACAATTCGCAATAAATTTGACCCTATGATACCCCGTCCGAAAATTAGTAGTTTTCGAGATAATCGAATTTGTATTGCTTTTTTTTCTTTAAATGACAATTTTTCACATAAAAATATGAATTGAGAAAAAACTGCTCATTGTATGGCACTTATTTCAGCGTTTTCTGATAGCTAACAAATAAATGGTTCGTGAAAAAAGTTTGTCTCAAATAACAATCACATGTAAGTAACGGGTGGTTCTAAACTTACAATTTTTTTACTTCTAAACGTGCGGTTGACTTCTCGCTTTATTCTATTATAATTGTTTAGATTTGTATCATCAGAGTTATTTAACCACCTAAGTCTAGCCTGATTTCTTATTTCTATTAGAATATGACATTCATTATCAAACCATGACTTACTTTTTCTCGGTTTATGGTATCCTATACTTTCTTTAGCTGTTGATTCTATTGCATTACGCATGTGCTCCCAATTCATATTTACGTCTGTTTCATTTATATTTTCATCATCATTTAAATCCTGAAAAATATCAAATCTATTTGACAGTTTAGTTTGGTAATCTTTCTTAATTCTTTCATCAGTAAACTTTCCTGTATCAAATTTTATAACTTTTAGATTTTGTTGCTTATGATTTATCACAGAGTCTTTCTCTTAATTTATCAATTACTAAATAATGGTCACTGGCACAGTCAGCACCTCTATGTGTACGAACGTCAATTATACTAGTATGCCTTCTCTTATCAATGAGAATATGATCTATCTGATTATGAGTTTTACCATCTGGAGAAGACCAGGTATATTTATGGATATCTTTATGTTTAAAAGTGGTACTTTTCACAATTAAATTCTTTGAGGTTGCAAAAGTAATCAATCTTATACCATTATCATTACTTAATTCATGAAGACTTTCTTTACCAATTGTGTGTTTAAATGTCTCTTCTTTGCCAATCTGTGCATTACAGTCACCTAACAGAATTTTCATATCATACTGAGAGAATTTATCAAAGACCTGTTCTAACTCTGTATAAAAATCATCTTTAGTATTATCATCTTTATCTTCCGTTGGTGCATGTATGTATAAAAATCATCTTTAGTATTATCATCTTTATCTTCCGTTGGTGCATGTATGTTTATTAAAATAATTTTACACCACCTACCCTGTAAAACTGCATATGAAATCCTATCATTAATAAATTCTACTGTTTTAAGAGCCGAGATAATTCTATTATTTATGAAAAAGCCTGTTCCAAAATTATGATTTTCAGTACCACCATAGAAAAAAGTATAATTTTTAGTTTTACAATTCCCTTCTCCTGTCCACCTAACTTCCTGGACAGCTACTACATCTAATTTATACTTAACTATCTCATTAATTGTACACTGAAATGCCCCAGGCCGGTAAAGGCTCAGAACATTCCAGGTGACTAATTTAATATCCTTATTCCTAATGTAGATCTTATCCTTAGTCCAGGGACCTCCCAAAGTAGTCCCCACCCGGAGATCCGAACGGGGGACTATTTTACCTCCGGAATATTTTACCTTGGGAACACCCATGGCCTTATATTGTTGATTCTTGACATGGCTTTTTACAGTGCAAAGTTGTCAGCTCTACGCCTAACCCCCAATATGAATGGAGGAACTACTACAGACGACAAACACAAACACATTAGACAGCACAATTACTACACCAGACGAACACAAACACATTAGACCGCACAACTACTACACAAGACACACACAAACACATCACAAATATAACACAATATAAACACAAACACACCACTACACACAATATAAACACAAACAAACTACACACCACAACTACTACACAGGACAAACACAAACAAATTAGACAGCACAACTACTACGCAAGAGGAAACTAGACAGCACAACTACAACACAAGACACATACATACACACCACCGATACATACACAAGACAAACAGAAACACATTAGACAGCATAACTACTACACAAGATAAACACAAACACACTAGACAGCACAACTACTACACAAGAGATTAAAATATTAAAATATTCATAATGAAATTATTTCATAGCTTTATGAAGTACTTTGCAGTAGTGTCTGCTAAGAAATGAAAGAAAACTTGGGCATGGTGATCCTCCGAATACATTAAAAACATTGATTTTTCATTCTTATGTATATTTTCTTGTTCACAATATAATGGTCATGCATTCCTGTTTGTTATTATTCCACAGAACTGACACTGAAGATTGTGATGCAATAAGGATCTAACCAACAATGGGAAATAATGAACTCAAACAAACTAATTTAATCATCTTTGCAATAATTGTACCACATTTGAATGTGTCCATGTAAACTCGAAACTTCAGACATGCTTTTGAAATCAACTATATGACAATACAAACAATATTCAGATTTATGGATTTTTTTAAACTTTCAAATGCTAATATCTCGAAAACAACTTTTTGAGGGTTAGCTCTTCCTTGCACCAGGCTCTTCAATTGTTAGAAAGTAGACGGTATTTTACATCTTGTTATCTTATTTTAACCTTTTCATTTGATTGTGACACTAAAAAACCATTAATTTCTCCTTTAACTCTTCCCCTTCAGTTCCACTTGAATATTAATAGGCCAGTCACCTTCTCTGTCTGAAGTAATTTATTTTTCATAATCTGAAAATTGACAGAAATTAAAATGAATTTCTTATTAAGCAAAGAAGCAGTGTTTCGTCTGGCCCACCCGTGACGGTCAATTATAGCTATAAATCTGGTAAAATATTTTAAGTGTAGTTGTGTTTAAACAACAGTGTTAAGTTTCACATGACATTACACAGAAACTGTAGGAAATTTTTTTCTTTACTATCAGTAGAATAAGTACTTTAATATAAAAAAATGTTCTCCACGTGTCCCACCCATGACAATGAAATGCCCCATACACGTGAAACTGCGAGGGATGATATTATTTGTATTGACTTGTAGACTGAGAGTCATATGTTTCCTAGTAAAGTGACAATCTTGTGTGTTACACCCTTCTAAACCCCGAAACTAACATTGTAGGGAAGAAATCACTGACTTAGATCGTTAATTCTAGGGTGTTCGGGAAAAAGATACAAACTGCGATTTTCTGTTGTTTTTATTTAAATTATGTGTAAAGACTCCAATCAGTGATACCGTGGCGGAGTGGTTATCACATCGCGCTTCGACCCCAGGGGTCCAGCGTTCGAATCCCGGCCTGGGCATGGATGTTTGTGTTCATTCATCAATTTCATCATATCATCACTCATCTCCATCTTCGTAAATTAGGCAAAAGTGGCAGAAAAGCGTAGTAAAATAAAGCAAATCAATCAATCAATCAATCCAATCAGTGATAATGCAACATGTATACTATCTCTGTAAGGTTTGCTATTAAAGGAATAAACGCAAGAAAACTGTCTTGTGTAAAATTGCATTTTTTTACTTGTCCTTTTCCCAAGAACAGCCTATAATTAATTTCTGGAATTTCCTGTATGTAAGGAACAGGCTATCAAAGTCATTTAAAACTATTTCAATAGATGAGGCTTCACAATGCAGAAGACCAGATGCATTCTTACAATTTTTGTTACAATCGATCAAAAATCAAGGTTGTGCGATTTTTGAAACACACTGTACAAATACAAAATTTGAACTATACAGGGTGGCTCAATAAGTCACTTAACACCCTCAGTACAAGGCCACTGCGGCATGGAATGTGAAAATGGCGATGACCAATCATTGCCTGGCCAAGGGGGAACCACATTGACGCCATCCACACGGTCGGCGGCCATCTTGATGTCCGCCATCTTGAATTTAACTTCAGGATTTTAAATGGGAAGGGGGTCGTGCGACATATCAAAATGGGCTAGAATTTCACGAGAAATGCAATGGTGAAGGTTTTTTCGACGTATCTTTAACCAGTAAAAGGTTATGACTGAATTCTTGTACCAATTTGCTCCTTTTCGAGGTGTTAGAAAAATGCCTTAAAATTTGTTTAGCGCATCGGTAATGCATCGAGATCAAAGTCACGTCTATGGAGAGAAGTTCGCATGCCATTGCACACGATTTTAATCGGATATATCCACGAAGAGCTGCGCATTATAAATGGTTGTCGCGAACAATTTACAGTGTGACGCTTCCATTGAATTAAAAGTCCTTCACAGTGACAAGGCTAATGTTTATGTTCAGAAGGAAGTTCATAAACAGAATATCCGACCCTTGTCATCTGATAACTAACTTTGGACAAAAACAGGTTCATAACGTTCCCATAAGTGTTCTGGTGTTCCTCCCTATTGAAAAAACTCTGTAAAAAGTACCTTCTTCCATAAGCAAGGATGAAAAAAACTGTTTATTTAACAAATCCTAATGCCCTAAGCATTTAAGGTTCCGTTGATGGAAAATTGACTAACCAATCGTGTTCCACACAGCACGCCACACCATTAACTTACCAACATTAACTTACCAACACTAACCATTCAGCTTTGAGCTGTCGAAAATGGGTTATCAGATAAAAAGCATCGAATATTCTGTTTATAAACTTCCTTCTGAACATAAACATTAGCCTTGTCACTGTGAAGGACTTTTAATTCAATGGAAGCGTCACACTGTAAATTGTTCGCGACAACCATTTATAATGCGCAGCTCTTCGTGGATGTATCCGATTAAAATCGTGTGCAATGGCATGCGAACTTCTCTCCCTAGACGTCACTTTGATCTCGATGCATTACCGATGCGCTAAACAAATTTTAAGGCATTTTTCTAACACCTCGAAAAGGAGCAAATTGGTACAAGAATTCAGTCATAACTTTTTACTTGTTAAAGATACGTCGAAAAAACCTTCACCATTGCATTTCTCGTGAAATTCTAGCCCATTTTGATATGTCGCACGACCCCCTTCCCATTTAAAATTCTGAAGTTGAATTCAAGATGGCGGACATCAAGATGGCCGCCGACCGTGTGGGTGGCGTCAATGTGGTTCCCCCTTGGCCAGGCAATGATTGGTCATCGCCATTTTTACATTCCATGCCGCAGTGGCCTTGTACTGAGGGTGTTAAGTGACTTATTGAGCCACCCTGTAGTTCTTGCTTAAATTTAAAACTTATTAATATGTTCCTTTCTGTTGCTTGCAGGGTATTAGCATTGTGTGCATTGGGCTCTCCATAGACCAGAACTCCGCTTGGGTCCTGAATGCTGCAAACAAGAGCCGACACGCAGAAAAATTTATATTCGTCGCTTACGCGTCGTTCGCTATAATCTCGGTAGTCCAGCTTTTCGGCAGAGTCTTTGGAGGGAAGATACCCAACATCACGGTAAGTAGCTTTTGGAAAATAGCTAGGTTTAGTAACTTCTGTAGAAGGTTGAATAAACATGCCAAGTGTTTATTCCAGTAGCGTTCGAATAATCACTAGGTTTAGTAACTTCTGTAGAAGGTTTAATAAATATGCAGTGTGTTGATTTCAGTAGCGTTCGAAAAAGCACTAGGTTTAGTAACTTCTGTAGAAGGTTGAATATACAGAAATGCAGACAAGCACGTATCTAGAAATGTGTTTCGGGGGGTGTCGTGTCCGAACCAAGTGTCTCATGAATAATAATAATTATATTTAAATGAAAATAATTATATTAAATAAAATTAATACTAATTAAAATACATAAATTAATATATTATTATTACACGAATAGGTAAAAAGACTGTATAAGAATAGAGATACGTTGTATAACAGCGCATATTCATTACGTATAGCTTACCTGTAGTTAAGATCGGAATGATTTACATAAAAACAAGAGCTCTGGGAATGAAATTAATGTCAAATAGATGAATAATTTAAAATTTATCGAATAGCAAAAATGATATGTTACATGTAGTTGGAGAAAAGTAAGTTTCTAATTAATATTTTATGCATATTGAGTAGTAGTGGACAAAAATCTTCTTTGTAATGTCATTCAAAGCCCTATGATCCCAATATAATCCTTGTCTTCCAATAAGTTCAGAGGAAATTATGCAACAAAGGCTAAAAGAATATATTTTTCATTATTTAATTTTAGTACTTGATAAATCTGAACCCCCCTAAATAAGTACTTGCATGCAGTTTGTGTTGATTTCAGTAGCGTTCGAAAAATCACTAGGTTTAGTAACTTCTGTAGAAGGTTTAATAAACATGCAGTGTGTTGATTTCAGTAGCGTTCGAAAAATCGCTTTGTTTAGTAACATCTGTAGAAGTTTGAATAAACATGCCGAGCGTTGATTCCATTTCAGTCTTTACAAGATAATGCTAGTAGGGATTTCAAAACAATTAAATCGAATCTTTGTTTGGTGACACAGTCACCTGAAATAAAAATCGATCCCTCAGTTCCTGAAATATTCTCCTCGCTGCATGCGTTGTTATGTGTGTTGCCTAACTCTAAGACGATGGCTGCACTTTCTATGGAAAAGTTGCTATTGAAGTTCTCTCATCTCTAGATCTAAGTGTCTCAGCACAGATAAAGATATATATATATACATACATACATACATACATATATATATGGGATCTCAGTTTTATTGCCGCTGAGTGTGCATACATAGTTTCCAATCGTGGGTTTTGGTCCACGGTGCATATTGTATTATAAAACCAATTATTTTTGTGTGTAATGAAGATCGGAAATGGAAGACACACAAAAAGCGAACCCACGAGACTCTTTCGGGAGAGAGAACAACAATAAAAGTAAGTACCTTAATCAAAAATTTGGCATTGCAAATCGAAATCACCTACCTCAAGTTTATTACAGCGCTGCTTATCATTTAGGCACTTGGCGGCTAAAAAAGCTCTTAGTTTCTTAGCAACAATCATGCTGCAGGAACAGAATTTCGCTCGTTACTGCAACACTGAAATAGAGACACTGTGTGACAAATCGTCATAAGTTTTTAAGGTTTTCGTGCCTTTTCAAAAAGGTAACTCTGTTACAGGTACGACAACTTACTTTTGAAAGTAAGTAGTTACAGTTAGAATTCCTCCAAAAGTAATTCTTACTTGTATCTGACAAACACTGACTTTTACATATTTGAGCAGACGTCGTCTTTTTTCTCTTTTAGATTATACCAAACCATCAAATGCGTTTCCCTACCCTTTAGCATTAGCTTTGCCAAATCACAGAAACCTTGCCCTATTCATTAGCATTGGCTTTGCCAAATCATGAAATGCCTTGCCCTACTTATAGTATAGACTTTGACAAATCATGAGAAGCTTTTCCCCACTCATTAGCATTGGCTTTGCCAAATCATCAAATGACTTCCCCTACTCATACCAGCTTTGCCAAATCATGAAATGCCGTTCCCTACTCATTAGCATTGGCTTCCTGCATTTTTCTCCTTCAATATCAGCGCAGGTCAATAGACTGTGTAGCATGTCTCATCGTCCACGACTGACTGAATTATGCATCCCTTTGTCTTCCAGAGCATGGCATTCTGCTTGATAGGAGGAGTGATGTTCCTGAGTGCTGGGGGGATCCAGATGTCCGCTGCAGGACGGTATTACTTAGTCAAAGGAAGCGAAAAGCTGAATGCGGCAGGCACTACGGGGCTCATAGGGATGCTGCTGTTCCTGGTGGACGCCGGACTATCCTTCTTCTTCCACAGAAGGGGACAAGCGTGAGGCTGCCAAGAATGAAACCATCCTGTCATCCAGGAGGAATTGTTGCAGAGAACAGATTTTGTTGCGTCTCCCCCCACGGAGAAAGCTTATAAGAATCACAGCTATGCTGTCTTCCTTGCTTCGATACCAGCTGTCCCACAACGGTAAAGAGTATTTCCAAGAAGATCATATTTGTGGTGAATTTAAAATGAGTTAAAAAAGTTTTGAAATGTCTTTGTGTCTGTGAGCACAGATTTTCTTTTGTGTTGATCATCCTCGGCCGCTTTATATTTTCACTAGCACTTGATGTTTATCATCAAGAAGAAAGTACAAAAGTGATTACGTAGATAGTACCCAGTGCCATAGTCCATCAGCTCCCTAAAATCCACATAAAATACCATATTAACCAACTAGAACGAATATTGTTAATTCAAGTAGTTTCATCAGTGTGATTTCTCGCAAAACTTCCTCAGGAAAAGAAAAAGCTTGATTAATTATTTAGGAGTTGTGAGAAGTGTTATGTTCTTCTGAGAGGTGACTTCAGCGTCGGACTCTAGGAAACTATTTTGTTTTTCGAAAATTTATTTATTGTGTTTCTGCTCTCAGTATCTTGCTCTCTGACTCTGACACAGCATGTGTCGTCTGCATATTTCTATGAATGCAAACAGCAGTGCCGTCATGTGTTGGATACTTTTCCGGAAGTATGACTAAGGAAAGACATTACTGCAAAGGCACTTGTTAGTAGATGAGAGAACTGCCTTGGCAAATCTAATAGCTAGTTTAGCAAAAATCATGGTTCGGCGATAATTTCAACGTGTCAATTAGAATTTCTCGCAAAACTTCCTCAGGAAAAGAAAAAAACTTGATTAATTATTTAGGAGTTGTGTGAAGTGTTATGTTCTTCTGAGAGGTGGCTTCAGCGTCGGACTCCTTGAAACTATTTTTTTTTTCGAAAATTTATTTATTGTGTTTCTGCTCTCAGTATCTTGCTCTCTGTCTCTGGCAGAGCATGTGTCGTCTGCATATTTCTATGAATGGAAACAGCAGTGCCGTCTTGTGTTGGATACTTTGTCGGAAGTATGACTAAGGAAGGGCATTAATGCAGAGGCACTTGTTAGTAGATGACAGAACTGCCTTGCCAAATCTAATAGCTAGTTTAGCAAAAATCATGGTTGGGCGATAATTTCAACGTCTCAATTAGCCTCTGTGTAAAACAAACATTCAAATTTAATTGTTTAGTTTATGCCATCAGCAACATCCAGAACTCTACAAGTCTAGAATATTCACTCAACGTTGTAAACAAAACAGTGTTGATATATTCAAGTTCCTGAAAACTAAACGTCGATTCGTGGATTAAAATTCATTTTTTCGAGGTGATAGAATGTATTATGAACTTAAACAAGAAATAACCACAAAACCGGAAACTATCTTCTCAGCAAGATGAAAATATGCAGGAATTCCTTGTATACTCCAGTACTGGCTATTTTGGCTTCACCAAGAAGTGAAGCTAAGGGAAGAAATCATAGTTGAAAGGTTCTAAGTATATGTTGCAGGCATATTTTGTTTACATTGTATGGAGAGTTGTATTAAAATGTTTGATTTGCACTTATGTGTTTCCTTGTACATTGTAATACTTGCTTCCAGGTTCCTATCACAGTCACAATCTCTAGAGACAATATTCTGAACATTATTAATCTCGGCTAAGTACATATTTGCATTGTCTTCTTACAATGTATTTCGTGTTAGGATTACAATTTTTTTGTAAATACATTTCTAGCATTGATTAATTTTTTTCATGTTACTGGTTCTGCTTTCATCAGGAAGAACCGAAGAAAGTACATATGGCCAAGTTTGGATTTTATATTTCCTAGGAACACTTGTGTTGCTGTGCCAGTAAACCTTCCGGTTTAAATATACCAGAGAGCTAGTTATTACTTGGTTAGTATCATTCTGTATCATGAGTAGAATCAGTGGCCTAGCCAAGGTGGGTTGAGGGATACCAATTGTCTTGCTTTGGAAGGCCACTACCCAGCAAGAATTAATTACTTTTAATCCAATCTTTCATTAATTAATAACTTAAATGTTTTTAAGATCACATTTTAAAATGTGTTGCATTATGTTAATTGGATTCATGGCTTGCTTAGGCTATATTTTGCCCCCTCCATTAAAAAAATGCTCGCTCCTGAGAAAAAGGGGTTGGCGCCCGAATTATTTTCAGTTTTTCATACCCCTGGTATCGTATATGCTTCTCGCTCGTGCCAATTCAAGATACTTATTCAGGTGCGCAAATGCAAACATCAACAATGGCAGCTTCACTTCAACCCCCGCAGTCCTGTCGAATGCTGGCAGCCAGATTTCGCAACAGAAATGATTTGCAACGCAAATAAACCTTCGCGTCACATATGCAAACGCCTCTTCTGCAATGCGGATGCAATCAGGAAGAAACCTTCGGAACAATTCGTCGATGGGTAAAAATTATGCTTATTTGTATCCTCTCTTCGTGTACAGCGCGCTACGACATCAGAGGTCCCGGGTACGAATCCTGGCATTAATGTTCTTTGTGAGTGTCCGTTCATCAATTTTATCATATCATCGCTCATCCGCATCTTCGTGATTAGCCAGAAGTGGCAGAAAAGCGAAGTACAATAAATCATACCAATTAATTTTAGTGCATAGTTTTAAACAACCTTTTTGTGTTGTCTGTTTTGCCATGTTAATCTATTTTTTAGTTGCTCGAATAGGTTCTTAAATAACTTATAACAACGGATATAAAAAAAAACCTGATCGCACCTTAAACTGTAGGTCCACTTTCGATTAGCCTAATTGTGCATAAACGTTGACTTCAAACCCAAACTCATCTAATCATTACTCACCCTCATCGCCGCGATTATCCGTAAGTTTGAGTAACGCGACGTAAAATAACAAAAATTCAGGTGCAAGATCATTATTAATGCAAATAACTATTATGAATTTGCAAAGCAATAGCTTAGCTGACGTTTTCACTCGGCAAACTGTCCATTGCCATTTTGCGTTCCGTGCGTATTTAAGGGCTTGATTTTTGAAGCTCTGAATTGCGTAAAACAAATCAGAATATGCATGGTGATGGACAATTTGCTTGGTAGTAATTTTGCATCCCACTGTACCAAAGTAAGCGGGTGGCTGGTTATTTACAATAACATTTACGGCATTAGTTTGTTTAAAAATACTAGTCGAGATTCAGTCTTGTCTGAGTACTATCCCTATAAATGGAAGTACCATCACATTAAAGACATGCAACACACTCGGTTTGCCCATCACCACCTCTCGATGTGCAAGCAAAATACACAACTCCAGCTAATCTAGAACCCACCTTTTCCCACCTGACGTTTAGCAAACAGATGCTAGTGATGGGCATTAGTCGACTAATATTAGTCGATTAGTCGATTATTAAAACCATCGAAAAAATTATCGACTAATGAAAATTAGTCGACTGAAAAAATTAGTCGACTAATATTAGTCGAATTAGTCCTTCGACTAATATTAGTCGAATTAGTCGTTCGACTAATATTAGTCGAATTAGTCGTTCGACTAATATTAGTCGGAAACATTCCGACTAATATTAGTCGGAAACATTCCGACTAATATTAGTCGGAAACATTCCGACTAATATTAGTCGGAAACATTTCGACTAATATTAGTCGGAAACATTTCGACTGATTTCAGTCGGGAACATTCCGACTAATATTAGTCGAAATGACCGAACATGTCTCATTTCCAGACGAACAATCGACTACTTGAGCAGAGGGCTTATTGTCAAGAAGGGAAGCAAAGCAGGTAGGTATTTCTTGGAAAGGTCAGTGACTGTAATCTTTTATCCCTTGATGCCGCGACAGAGCTGGTATGCAAAGGGAAAGCTGACCCTGCTGTAGCTCTATCCCCCCTACCTCCAGGGGGCGATGCCTACCGTCATTCATGTCGCTATTTTTGTTTTCTCTGAAGGGATACACATTCATAGTTCCGAGAGTTTCTTGGTATTCACAGGCCAGTGCACATTGTTGGTGCAAGAAAGACACCGCAACATTTTAAAAGCAAAACTATCCATTTCTGACCTTCAGATGGATTAGAGGGTTTATGATAAATGCATTTTACTGGAATGGAAATATTCTTAAACTTAAAAAACCGGTCGAATATAAGAAGAGAGTTTACAATCCACCAGCTCTGATGCAAGGTAAGGTAAAATTAATTTAATTAAAAATAAACATTAATTATGTTCGTGGGGCAAATACTAAAATATACGCTGTCCAGAACGATCTCAAACTTGCTGCAGTCGCTAGATGTTAATTTACCTTTCTGCCCCTTATGGGGTACAAATTTGCCAGCAACATCGGTGGCAGAGCGCGCAGGGTGGTTCATTCACATTCACGCCTTTTACGGCTCCGGGTTCGAATCCTGTGGTGGACATGGGTGTTTCTTGTAAGTTTCCACTCATCCATTTCCTGTAATCACAATTCATTCTCATCATCCCGATTAGCCTAAAGAGGCATAAAAGCGATGTAAAATGAGGATAATAATAAAGAAAGATAGAGGATGTATGTCACTTTGGGTAACCACGACGATGAGGACGAATTGATCAAAAAGAACATCCATGTCCAGCCTAATACTCAAGGGGTGGGGCAATGGGGTCATTTACCCCCTCCAACTATGAAATGTTTTAATATGAAGCTGTAAAACCTACGAAAATAACATTGACGATTTTTCAGATTTTGCAAGAAATTCGATTTTATTCTTACATAAATGAATGGGTTGTTCGCGAAGCGAGATAGGCTCCAGGACTCTGCAGTCTACAATATTTGGTTATTTTATAATTTTAGTATTATAACCTTTAAAGGTTTAATTGATGCATATCTATCAGACGCCCGGATTCAGCCCAGAGTGTCCTTGTTTTAAATCCCCGTCCCGACTTTCTTCGAACTGCATTCACGATGAAAAAATGTATTTTTTTTTCATTTAATTATTTATTGAAATTTCCAGTACAGCAGAAGCCATTTTAAACCGGAAAGAAACAACAGTAAAAAGTACACTGGTGTTAAAACGAACACATTAAACACTAAACAAGACCAAAAAATTAAAAAATTATAATAAAGAAAAGAAAATAAACAAAATATAAATAATAAACAAGACAAGACAGTACCAAGGTAAACAGATTATTTACACAATGCATTACTTATGTACAATGTTTTTCAAGTTGGTGATAAAAGACGAATATGCAGTGAATATATCTACTTGGTTTGAGATGTTGTTGAATTGTTTCGGTAGCCTTTGGAATATTGAACGTTGTATGAGCGAGAGTCTGGGCGTTGCAGTGTGGAAAGTTTCCTTGCTCCGTGTTTTATGTCTGGGCACTCTGGGGGAGAGTTCGTGGAGTTCAGACATGCTCTTCATTATAAGTATCATTGCTATCACATACTTAATTTAAAAATATATCATTTTCTATACATCTAATTATCATGATTGGTTAATTGATAGTCAAACATAGATGGTTTTGATTGATTGATTGATTGATGTTTTCAGTCCACTTTATGCACAGAAAGGCTAATCGGGACTGGACCTACAGTTTACAGTGGAATCGGAACCACTTGTGCCTCAATCGGGTATTGAACCTTGATTACAAGGCAAAGACGCTACCACTGCGCCATCGGGGAGGCCCTCAAACATAGATGGGATTGGGTGCCAAAACTTGAGGGGAGGGGGAGGATTCTATCTTGATTGACAAGGCTTAACACTATGAAAGCATAATATTTCATCTCGCAATCGTCGCATTAACGCATTGACGAATCAGATCACGAAACCAGTTAGAGCGACACATGATCTTTGGACGCAGAGAATTATTTTTTTAAGTAAGTACTTCGCAACATTAGTAAATTTTCTCACATTTAATATTAGTCGAAATAGTCATACGATTAATTTCAGTCGAAATCGACTTTATTTCCGACTAATATCAGTGGAAATCGAACACAACTGATTCTGATTCCGTTTCCAGACGAAGCGTAGACCACTGAAGTAGAGAGGGCTTATCGCTAAGAAGTGATGCGAGGGAGAATGGCCTAGGTGTATTTAATTTCTTGGAAAGGTGAGTGACTGGAAAATTCCGGTACCGCCTCACAGCATGCCAAATTGAAAGCGAAAGGTGCCCCTGCTGTAGTCATTCATGTGGCTATTTGTTGTTTACAATGGTGTCTTTTCTCAAGAGATACGCATTCAGGACTTGGAGAATTTCTTGGAATTCAAAGACCTAACCATCCCTAGGTATCATTAGTGGTGCAAGAAAGATATCGCAATATTTAAATCTCAATGTATGGCCTTCATGTGAACTAGAGATCTTATCTTAAAAGCATTGTACCGTAATGAAAATATTCTTAAACTTAAAACTAATGTCAAACTTAAGAATATAGTTTAAAATCAACCAGTTCTCACGCAAGGCAAGGGAAAATTAGTTTTAATAAAAATGAACACTAATTATGTTCTTGGAGCAAATACTAAACTTTACGCTGTAAAGTACAATCTCAAACTTGCTGCACTCGCTATAATACAACCTTGTATGTTGATCTTCACTTTGCGCTGAGTGGCCATTCACATTATCCGCCAATCACGACTCCGGGTTCGAATCCTTTCATGGGAGTGTTCCTTTGTAAGTTTCTACTCATTAATTTTCTTTAATCACCATTTATTCTCTCTTTGTCCTGATTAGCATAAAGAGACAGAAAAGCGACTAAAAATTTGGAAAATTATAACGAAAGACATAGGATTATTTACTGCAGAAACTTGCAACAAATAATCATCAGGTATGAGTAACGTTCTTTCAAGTTGTTTCATTATTGCTGTTTCACTACACAAAATAGGCATTTTACATTATGATATTGCTTCTAAGTTGTAAACCTTATTTTCGAACCGGAAAGTAATCATTACTTGAGAGAGGACCTCCCACATGGCGCAGTGGTAGCGTCATTGCCTTGTAATGAAGAGATCCCGGGTCTATTCTCTGTGCGCCTAGACACACACACACACACACACACACATATATATATATACATATATATATATATGTGTGTGTGTGTGTGTGTGGGTGTGTGTGTGTGTGTGTGTATAAACATTCGTTTATGAACAGTCCAATTTAGCCTGGCTCAGCTCCGCACAAGAGTGGAGGAATTTGAAAATAATAAGAAAAATATATAGTTCCACTTTGACTAATATTTGTCGTTAACGACTGATTCGACTAATATTAGTCGAAAGACTAATTCGACTAATATTAGTCGAACGACTAATTCGACTAATATTAGTCAAACGACTAATTCGACTAATATTAGTCGAACGACTAATTAGTCGAAAAAATTAGTCGACTACTTTTTCGACTAATATTAGTCGAACGACTAATTTGACTAATATTAGTCAAACGACTAAATCGACTAATATTAGTCGAACGACTAATTCGACTAATATTAGTCGAAAAAGTAGTCGACTAATTTTTTCGACTAATTAGTCGATATTTTGTTTCGACTAACGACTAATTAGTCGATGGTGGAAATTAGTCGATGGTGCCCATCACTAACAGATGCCAATACTGTTGATAACGAACGATAACAACAGGAACAAATGTCTTCAAGTCGAAATGAACTCCAGAAGACTTCGTCATAGTCATAACTGAACAGAAAGTTTACATCATGATATATAGAACTTCAGCGTTGGTAAGACTCGCTCAATCTTTTCTTCCCGACGGTTGATACGTTCTTCATGTTTCCGAGGCAAACAGGGAGATACATCTTATTATAAGCTTGAGAGGGAAGTTGTTTAATGGAGAATAATAGCTGTTTCTAAGTGTTGCTTTTCGCCTTCGTTTGGTAGCCATCAAAAGTTTTTGTATTGTAATATTTTCTTGAAAGAACATTGATATTCTCTTTTCTATGTAGAAATGTTTACTTTCGTTGCATGCAGGAATTTTGTTTGTATTTTTGTTATAAGGCCACTTTATGCATAGATTGGCTAGTCGGGACTGGACCTACAATTTAAAGTTGGTAACCTTGTGGCCTCTGTCTCCATGGCGGGGTGGTTATCACAGCGCACTCTAACGCCAGGAGTCCCGGGTTCGAATCCCAGTATGAGAATTCATCAATTTCATCATATCACCACTCATCTTTATCTTCACGATGATCCAAAAGGGGCAGAAAAGCGAAGTAAAATAAACCAAATCAATAAATCTAACCACTGTCACGTGCCTCTAGAGGGTATCGAAGATTACAAGGCGACGACAATACCACTACGCCATCCTTTAAATGAAATTCAAACTTAACGTTTCAATCTGATTTAACATAGACAAGAATACTGGGATTGCAAGCGTTCAATACATTTGTTTTTCCCGTAAATGTGCCGTAAAATATTATTTGTTGCGCTCCGAGGTTGAATACAGGTAGGTTCATAAGGTATTTCCGTGTGTCCAGGAATAGTGTGACGTAGTTTCGAGGATTCCACAGTGTTCCACAGAACAGTTGCTCTGGAGTTGTTGTTTTTTCATTAAAATTTATCAAGGGTTACCATTGAACGTATGGTATGAAATTAATTGCAGAAAACCCTTAAAATTTTTATAGAGATATTGGTCAGAAAATCGACATGAAGCATTGAATATTTCGGACGAACTTCCTTGTGTAAAATTCATCTTGGTTACTATTGAGCTAAGTATAAATATAGGCTCAATAATAGTCGAATTGTTCGTCGCTAAGTTTGTATAATTTTCTTTACATGCTGTATTTTAAAGAAGAGAAATGTGCTTATTATGGTGTGATTGGTTCTCGAGTTATGTTTAAGTTCACTTTATGCACATTAAGGCTAATCGGGACTGAGCCTACAGTTTAAAGTGGTATGCAAACCACCCTGTGCCTCCACGAACCCAGGTTCCCTTGCTTACAAGGTGATACAAATAATCGGTTAAGTCACGGCCTTCAATATATCATGTGACAAAACCAATATGGTAAGAGCATCATACCTACCTAACCTACTCATGTAAACATATAGGAATTACAACATGAAGTAATTTGTCACAGAAATAGCTTAAAGTATTGTAGGACTTACACGAGTGGTTGCTGACGATAGCACGTCGCCTATTTTTAAATATTGGGTCAATCACATTATTTTAAAACCTGATAAACATTGCAATTGGAGTTATTAGCTGACCAGTTAATTAGATACATACGAGGACCGACAATTAAGTAATGAGAATGATTTTATATTGTCTCACATGTGCATTCTATCTCTGAAGTAACGCGTTCCTGATGTAGTGTGGTCCATAATCCACAACCTGGCAACACCTCATGAACTTGCGATAGCCATGCTGGGAATTATGCCGGCATGTCGTGAAGTAGGTGCAAGGGTGTCGTCACGTAATAGCTATGGAGCAGCGAGTGAACATCAAGTTTCATGAAGCACATTCTGAAAACTGCTTGCTGGAATAAACATTTCTTGAATTCTATTGTTATGGAGGACAAAACAGCATTTTACTACGGTCCTTGTGTGAACTAACAAATCACTGAATGGAAGTCACTAAATTTACCAAGAGGCAAGAAAATGCAGCTCGAAAAGCCAAGGGTGAAGACAATGTTGTGTTTTTTAATGATAGCAAAGACATTATTCATCATGAAATTGTTCCAGAGGGTGAAAGTGTAATTGGTTGTTACTATCGTAGTGCTCGGATTGATTATGGAAGAGAACTGACCGTATCAGACCTCAGTATCCTGAACCAGGCAGTTGGTTCCTGCTCCACGATAATGCACGGTCCCACAGAGCAGTGGTTGTCTATACATTCCTAGTCCAAAAACAAGTGAATGTGTTGAATCATCGTCTTTACTCCCCAGATTTATCCCCCTATGATTATTTCCCGTTCCCGAAATTGAAGCTGCTGCTGAAATTACGCACTTTTGATGAGCACAGGACGAGTCAACAGGTTGTGACGTCCAATCTTCAAGTCATACCACATGAAGACTTGCAGATGTCGTATCGATCGTTGGCCAACCGTGCCAATTGCTGTATTGATGCAGGAGGGATGTACTTTTAGTAATAAACAAGCAATGTTCAATTATTTTGTTTCCTTTTTACAATATAAAATCATTCTCATTACTTTATTGTCTGACCTCGTACAACCTATATGGAATGAGCTAGATAATACAAATGTTAAAGAAATGTAACTCATATTTGTTCTTTATTATATATAATTCTGTACAGCAAACAACAATATATATATATGACCTTCATCTTAATCTACAGCAAACAACAATATATATATATATATATATGACCTTCATCTTAATCTTTACCTGTCAAGTTCTCTTCGCCTTCACCGTCATCTGGCGCATAATATATTTTGAGTCTCTGGACAGCAATAGAGACCACTATTGTCTTTCTGCGCTTGTTCTGGAATTCCACCAGGTATGTGTTAGGATTCTCTTCTCGGATAATTGTGGCTGGGCCTTTATAAATACCCGAAAAGCACCGTGTGGTTCCAATTTTCTGGGTGCTGTCAAAAGTTAATACTTTATCACCTGGTTGAAATTTGATCTGTTTCCTCTTCCGATCATAATATTTTTTTACTTCAACGTGTCGCTTTGCCAAGTTATCCGTAGCATTGGTTCTTGCTTTTTCCAATACTCGAAATTGTACATCATTCTCCACATTTTCACAGCTTGGTGTGTGTAATGCAAGCTCCCAGGTACTAAAAAGAATGGGCTATACCGAAAATTCTGATTCCTTGTAGTGTTATAACTGAACACACTTGGTTGTAAATATTGGACCCAATCAGTGTGTTTTGAATTAACATAGCACTTCATTATACTCTGTAATACGCCGTGGTTACGTTCGGAAAGCCCTATAGAATTATGTACACCTACTGGCGAAAACTTGATGGTTATTCCCAATTTATTGCCAAGTTCCTGAAAAAGCTTAGACTTGAATGCTGATCCACGATCGGTATAAATTTCATGTGGCGTCCCAAAACGTAACACTATTTCCTCATACACAAATTCAGCTGCTGTACTGGCCGTACAATCCGCAACTGGTTTGGCTATTAAATACCGCGTCCCAAAATCTTTTGCGGCAATTATGTATCGGTGACGAAGGAGGATATGGACCTGAAAAATCTAGGCAAATCCGCTGGAATGGCTTCTGTGCGGGAAAAGTACACAGTTCTCCTACTGGTGGACCTGGACGGCGTTTATTCTGCTGGCATGTAATACATTCCCTAATTTTCCTTTCTATAAATAATTTCATATTTGGAAAATAAATTCGTGATAATGCAACATTGTAACATTTGGTAAATCCAAGATGAGAGACTCCTATGGGCGAAGCGTGGAGTGTCTCAATCACAGAATCACGTAACGTCCTTGGAATGCATAACAATTTCCTGGTAGTGGCTCCTAATTTCTCCAGTCTATATAATAAACCATCTTCCAACACATGATGATAAACCTGCCTCTGGATGAATAAAGGTTGTGTTCCATCGTCCCTGTCTGGGTCCTCCAAAATTTTAATAAGTGGGCCAAAAAAGGAATCCTGTCTCTGATGTTCTGCGACATCTGTGGTTGCATCAAATAATGTGAGTGTCCTGGGTTCGGGAATGTCCTCTTCAATGTTGCCATCCTCTATATTTTCTCCACATTCTCTACTGAGGGGATCGGCGATGTTCTCCGTAGTTTTGACATGTATAAGAGTGAATGAAAAATCCTCCAAAAGGTTACTCCCACGAAGAAGCTTTGAGCTTAAATTACGGGATGTCCTAATATACATAATTGCTTTATTGTCCGTATGTAAATCGAAATGGCGCCCCACAAGAAAAAATCTAAATGATTTGAGAGCATATAAAATTGCTGTTAGTTCTTGTTCAATGACACTCAATCTTTTTTCAGTGTCCGTCAACGTTCTACTACAGTATGCACATGGCAAGTACTCTCCTTCTGCATTGGGCTGCATCAATACGCCACTGACAGCATGAGATGAAGCATCGGTAAAAACCTTGGTGTTCTTCGCTGGATCGTAAGGTAACAAAACAGGTGCAGTAATTAGTGCTTCTTTTAATTTTTCAAATGCTGATTGTTGTTCAGGACCCCATGTAAATTTCTTACCTTTACGGATTAAACCTTGTAATGGTGATGCAATGTCAGAAAATTTTTTGACGTACTTCCTCACGTAGCTGCAAAGACCTAAAAACATTTTAACCTTTTTTGTGGTGGTAGGAATTTTATAATTCTTAATGGATGACAGTATTCTGTCGCTGATACGATACCCATATCTGCCCACATTGTGGCCTAAGGCAATTGTCTCGTAGTATCCAAATGAACATTTAGGTACAGCCAATTTTAATCCGGCAGATCGTAAACATTGCAACATTTTTTCCAAATTCACCAACATATCCTTAAATGTGTTAGCAAATACAAACATGTCATCAATATAAAAGGCAAAATTATTATCATTCATACCCGCTGTAGCGAGCTGGACACACCGGGTCATCGCCGCGGGAGATGTCACATGTCCCATAGGTGTAAAATTCATAGCAAATTGTCCCCTGGCTGGTATAGTAAAGGCAGTGTATTTTTTCGATTCTTCCGCTAAAGGAATCTGAAAGATACCTTGTTTTAGGTCGGCACTACAGTAGTAGCTCTTACCGGCCATATTATGCAATATTTCTGAAATGTTTCCTACTGAAACTGCATCGAAAACAGACCTGGCATTAAGTAATCGAAAATCCTGCACCATGCGATAAGCTCCTGATTTCTTCTTAACAAGAAAGACTGGGGAATTGTAGGGTGATGTTGTAGGACTGATGACCCCTGCTTCTAGCAAGTTGTCAATTTGCTGATTAATTTCCGAACGCAGGTGTACAGGTATAGGGTAGGCTGGGACGTGAAATTCAGAATCGTCTTTTAACTTTATACGATGCGTATAATTAGTGGCACAACCAATGTCCTGGTCAGACCAAGAAAACACATCTACATACTTCTCTAATAATTGTGTAAGTTGCAACTTCTGATCGGGTTCTAATGCTGGATTAATATCAAATTTAGTAATGTCGTGCACTGTTTTTGTCATGGTGCCAGTTTCCTTGGTCACCATAACGTTAGGTCCTTCGTCATCTGCAATATGACGCGAAGCTGGTACTGGATTTTGTCATGCCTCTGCGGTATCTAAGCTTGCCCCTTTCCTAATTTTAATTTTGTAAGAATTTGGGTTATTAATTCAAATTAAAACTGACTTCGGATTTACAATGGCTCGAGGCACCATTAAGCCTGTGTCCATTTGAAACTGTAAATCTGGTTCTAAATAAGTTAAATTCTGATTACTAGAATTTGTCAATTTGACAGGAATACACAAATGAGACCTAGGTTTAATTCTAATTTGTCTGGAAGTTACAAATTCTGGCACATATAAATCCCTGATCAGACTAGCAACTTTTATGGATACGTCAAAGGTTTTTCTGTGTTCCGTCCTTAACTGGTTCCGCGGAGGAGTACCAAATCTCCTCAACGTGAGTCGATTTTGATCAAAATGCAAATTTGCTTTATGAGCTCTTAAAAAATCATTTCCCAGGATTGTCCCATGTTCAAAATTTGGAATCATCCGAAAAGGGTGGGTAATATTGCGGCCGTTTATTGCAAATGTTAACAGAACAATCTCTTTAATTTCAATTTGTTCCTTTGCTACTCCCCTTATGGCCGTATGAATTTTAAAACGTTTGGCGGTTGAAGGAATACCTCGATCACTAGTAACTGATACTTGGCTCCCGGAATCCACAAGAAACCTCTGACGTTGTCCCCCTATCACTGTGTTAATGTAAATTAGTTCCTCATAGGGGAAAGTAGAGACTGAAATTTGCTTTCCTACAAAATCTGCTCATACGTCTCTTCTATGGGCAGTCACTGCTCGTTTAAAGCCTCCTTGTTTTGAAAACAAGTGTCTTCCAAGTGATTGGGATAGTTACAAATAGAGCAGCGTGGTCTCCCCCGTTGCTCTTCCCTATCTTCCTGGCCTCGCCCTGCTGAAGACGAGGAACCCCGCGAGTTCTGTCCGCGGAAGTTTTCACGTCCTCGCCATTGTTGGGTATTGCCATATCGCCTGTTGCGATCTGAATTGTTATTATTATTAGGGCGTGCATTCCTATACTCCCTATTATACTGTGGTCGTTTATTATTATTACCCCGGTAGGAACCTCTATAATTATTTCCTGTCTGATAATTATCTCTATAATATGGTTCTCTAAATGTCTCTGAATAGATGAGTCGGTGCCAGGGTGCTGTTTTTGATCCTCAATGCTATCCAGTCTAAAAGTAAGACTAGCTAAGCTAGCTTCCAAACCAGTTTCCTGAGTCTGGACTTGAGCTTTGTTACTTGGAGGATTATTAGCTATTTTTAATTGTTCGACCTCCTTCTGCAAGGCATTGAATCTTGCGTCGATCTCTGAAGTAGGTCGCGATTGTGCAGACTCAGCAGTAGCCAGATTGTTATTCTGCAATAAAATCTGCTGCTGTTGCGAAAGTGTTGGTGCACTGTGCAAAGGAAGGAAGAGACTGTCCCTTTGATCTTCGCACCTCAGCTCTTTCAGCTTGCGCTGTCTCATCAAGAACTGAAGCTTTTCAAAGGATTTTAAATCCTTAAGCAACCCAGGCACTGACTCGTATTCTTTATGATGGATATCTTTCATGTAATCCACCTGCAATCCTAATATAATCTGTTTGATCTGCTGTTGAACGCTCATTTTGGGGTCTGCTTTAAGTAAAAGTAACTGCTTGTCCCGAACATAATTTGTAACTGGCTCAGTTTCCTTATGTAACCTGTATCGAATTTGTTCCTCGATCTGGAGTTGCTCCAAGGACCCTGTAAATTCGTCTTTAATTTTTTGTCGTATATTCTCGTAAGAACTGTCTTGATTTTCTGGAACATCTTTCCAAGCCTGATACCATCGTATCGCTGGCCCGGCCAAAAGGGCTGGGAACAATTCTTGCTTTCTGGCGCTTTTCCAACCATTTAAAATGGCAAGGCTATCTACTTTATCTAAAAATTTCGAAACATCTTCCCCGGCTATCCCTTGAAATGGGATACCCTCTAAAATAGTTGGGGGAACAAACTGAGACTGAGCCATAGTTGCAAATTGTGTTGGGCCTAAATCTCTAATATCCTGACCTTGTTGCTCTAATTGCTTTTCATATTCCTGTTTTTCTAATAATTGTTGCTGAAGGCGTCTAGTTAATATTGGGCTACGTTTAAATTTGGGAGTTGAACTTGCAGTTGGACCGCTGACATCTAAATTAAAACTTGTAGTCCCTCGTGCTATATCTAATAACTGGTCTAATGTTTCATCGAGTTCGTCAGCAAGGTGAAAGCTCGACATCTATCATGGCATACATAAATTCTTCTCCCCCATTAATGTTGAAAAAAACTTTAAGCCCTATGTATTTTCAAAATGAAATATGGCAAGGACATAATGGAAAAAAACTAAACAAGTGAGCAAAATTTTGGGGTGGGTTTAAATTTAAAACTGATTAACAATTTCTTTTCATTTCTGAAAAAAAAATGAAAAGGCCCGCTTATCTCCACCACGTAACGAACCGTAAAGTTCGTGGGATCTTACGAGTACCTAGAATGTTAACCAATTAATCAATGGGTGATGTAAGTTACCCATCATTCATCCTCTGATGAGAGCACTCGTCATTGGCATGACGAGTTAACGCTTGGCAATGCGAAAGGTACAAAATAAAACTAAGGAACTAAACTGCAGAAAAGACAATGGTCACTCGTTGGGTTTTGTGAACCTTTGAACCTGAATCATGGCTGGGTGTTAGGATAATTACCTGTCTATCTGATGAATTAGGTTGAATAGAATATACGAAGTCCTCTGTTGGCTTCTCAATTTGATGACCAGAGCGTCGTCTCAATTCTGCCCTACTGCTCTCCTAACCACTTCTCCCTTCTCCACTCCAATCCAAAAGTCAGTCTCTTCTCAGCTTGTCTCACCTCTATATCACTAGGCCATGGAGCTCTTCCTCCATGCCGAATCGTGTTTTTAATTGCCACTATGCAAACCGCCTACTCCATAGGCAGAAGAAACTACCTGTTCCCTGAATGGCTCAGGAGGTTTGCATAGCACAACACAGTGCATTGTTTACATGCCTCAGAGGCTGAGACAACTGAGAAAAACAAGTGAATGCCCTGGTCAACGTGAAGCATTCAGAGAGACTTTATAAAATAAACATATAATCTTAGGGATTGATACGATATATCTTTACATACAACTTCACTCACTTCACCGAAGTCTGGTCCTTGCAAGAAACAACACAACTTATTTCTAGAATGGCCCTCTTATAACTTAGAACAAACCTGTTTCTAAAAAAAATGCATGAACATAGAGGAGACTGAAATTGAGCTCAAAAATAATAAAATATGCATTGTTGTTAGTAACATTAACTGGAAGATATGTTAAAATGGCGTCGTACAGTGGGATGCATCAATAGAACCAGCAGAATTTTCCATAACTTTCTTCATTCAATTCAGATGTACAGTTGGATTGATGAGTATTACCGTGCAAATTGTCCTTGATTATTTTCGTTAATTTTTCTCTTACATCCTATGTCTGTTTAAGCGATTGATTTTTATGTATGCTGGTGCAGAAGTTGTCTACAGCTTGTTTTGAGTTTTCCTTTAATTCTTGAAGCTCTTATTGGGTCAAATGAAGTGCACGAACATGGTGATGGACAATGTTCACGGTAATACTCATGTATCCCACTGTACAATCGGCCCATGAAGATAACAATAGGTAAATTGTCCATCAGTATTTTCATTCTTTTCTCTTCATTCTATGAGTTTTTAGGAAACTGAATTGTTCATTTGCTTATTTGTACTTCGTTTCAAATCTTGAACCTCATGTTGCGGGAAACAGAATGAATAAACACGGTGATGAACAATTTGTCCACTTTTATAGCCACTTTTTGGTTGTACAGTCAAGGGCAAAGATAATAGTAGACAAATTGTCCATCACTATTTTCATTAATTTTTATTCCACTCCTGCGTCGTTTTAAGGAATGGAATTATGTTGATGGAAAGCAGATGATGTCCTCCACCTATTGACGTTTCTATTTCAATTCAGAATCACCACATTGTGAAAAACAGACAATGAAAATGATTGCGGACAATTCGCCTAGTATATTTTTTGGCATTGGGTGTACAAGAATAAGTGTAATTAAAAATGGACAATTTGCCTGGTAATACTTATGCATCCCACTCCGTAACATTAGTGCATAACGCCGGACATGTGCATTTACTTTCTTTCTTACTGACAGAACTGGCTAAACTTCCCTCAAGTTGACCCTGTTTTGAAAACGGAAACATTGCTTCAAATAGCCACAGGACGATGAACAATTGTTGAATCTGCTTCTCATGTTTGGATTCGTTGCACTTGTCCCGTAGCAGAGTAGCAGGGGCTGCTCGTTCGGCGGCGCAGATCATATGCGCAGTTATCCGTGGATGCATTACGTCATCGTCGAAACGCTCGGCACGGAAATGTCTGGTTCCTTATGCAAATATTGAGATATTTGACAACGAATATCTTCCAAGATATGGTAGCAGGAGAAAAGTTACAACTTTTACTGTTAAGATTCATCCTTTCTAATCAATTTATCACAAAGTTGATCCAAAATTTAACTATGTTTGCCTAACCTAACCTTACCGCGAATGGTTCTTGGCGCTATCCGTGAATAGTTTGTGGGCCAATTGCGATCACGAACCGATAAAAAAATGTTAGTTTTGTAGCACTGTAACGGAAAAATTTCCTCACTGAAGACGCCATTTTCGTAACCTGCAATTGAACGCCCGATGCACTGTTGCGAAACTTACCTCTCATCAAAGCAGTCCGCATTCCACGTGCTCTTCTACCTCGTGATTGTCACTGCCACTGTCGTCGTCTTCGTTATCCTCATCGCATTTCTGTGTGGGATCGTAGAGTTTACCGGCTAGCTGAATATTCCACCTAACTATCTGTACAACATTAACAACTTTTTTACTGTTCTTTTCCGCCATTTTTACTCGATCCATTCTCTCCAAGTATGAAAGCAACAGTGTGGCAACGCTGTAGACAGCGTAACTGATTGCGAACGTCAATTGTTCATATCAACAAACATGGTTCCCATGCTTGTATACGGAGAATGATTGCGAAAATTGTGAAGCTTATTTTACAACTTCTACACATTAATGAACAATTTCTACACGTCACCCCCAGATGATAACCTCAGATAATTCATCGGGAATACGTATTTCGTGATTATAAGAACTATGATAGAAATTACGGAATGGTCCGGTATTGTAAATTCTTACCTCCATTCCTTATTACAACAAAAAGTGTAGAAGAGAAAATAACGCAAACAGCTTGGACAGTTTTACTATTATTATCATTGACGCCGATTGTACAGTCAACGGCAAAGATAATGGTAGGCAAATTGTCCATTGTTATTTTCCTTACTTTTTATTGTACATCCTGTGATGTTTTAAGGAATGAGATTATGTTGGTGCGAAACAGGCATTGCCCTCTGCTTATTGGCGTCTTTATTTCAATTCATTATCATAATATTGTGCAATACAGACTGAGTGAAAATGGTGATGTACAATTCACCTACTGTTTCTTTTGCCGTTGGATGTACAAACAAGTATGGAATTTTTAATATCAGGACTCATTGTTTGTGTGCAATTCCCCACTCCTAACATATTTATTAACATTGTGAAACAGAGCTATGCTTTTGCTGATTTATTTTGTGTGTATTACGTTACTTTAGTTCCGCTCTGTTTCCTTTATTGTAAATAGGCCGACACAGTTATTTGGGTATTTGTACGATAATGGATGTGCGAGCTAAGCAGCTTTTACATTTATCTGTTTGCTAAGACTCGGTACATTCTGCAGACCCTTTCGTCCGTGTAGTCGCTTTTAGTTATAAAGATTCCCGCATTTGGCGCTAGGTACTGGATTTTGGAACTTCAACAAGCTCAAGAGTTTGAGCTTCGGAAAGACAACACCAACGTGAAAATTCTACTACAAAGTCAAGTTAACTGTTCAGACTAATTGATCGTTGTGGTTCCTAGTGTATCTTCAATACACATTTTATTTCGTAATTCAGCATTACGCTGGTGAGAGAGAGACAGCAGAAGGAAACAATTCCATCAGACTATTTTTTCGGCGTTCTTTGTTAGCGATTTTTTTTTACATCCTGTAAATGATTTAGATAAAATATGTTTAACAATCTTGTGTTTCTTCAGAGAGATCTTTCGATTCCACCTCTTGTTATAATCGCGACGATGAGGATGAATGATGAACTGATTAAATGGATGAATGGACGAGCACAATGATACATCTATGCCTGACTAGGCTTCGAACCTAGGACCTCTGGCTACGTAGCACGTTACGCTGACCACAACGCCACGCAGGCTGGCTGAGCTTCAGTGGCGTGTCCATAAAGTTTATAAAGGGGGGGGGGTGATTGTTAAATGGGAGAGGCTGTGGCTTGTTATTATTTGTATACAAATCATAGCCTTAGTTCCTCCCACACCCCTTAAAACCAACCTCCGAGACAGAGTGGTCCAGGGTTCGAAACCTGGCCTGGGCGCATGTGTTCTTTGTACGTCACTTCATTAATGTCATCATATCATCACTCATCCTCATCTTCGCGATGATGCAAAAGTGGCAGAAAAGCTAAGTAAGATAAACCAAATCAATCAATCAATAATCCTCCACCCCTAAAACAAGGATTGTTAGAGGCATTAGACTATTTCATGCACACCGCTATTTCTTTTTATTTAGGACATCCTATCACCAGTGGCAAGGAATTATAAAACATACTATATGAGATTAGCATCTGATAGTTTTAGACTTTCATTATAACCTTTCAAAATCATTAACGAAAAGAAACCATCTAGAATATGTGAATAACTGGTTTATCAAGTTGTGACGTCACCTCGCATCAAGTGCATGACTCAATTGATTCATTTGCTTTATTTTACTTCGCTTTTTGTGCCACTTTTGGGTAATTTGCGAAGATGGGGATGAGTGATGATATGATGAAATTGATGAATGGACACTCACAAACATCCATGCCCAGGCCAGGATTCGAACTCAGGACCCCTGGCGTCGTAGCGCGATGTGCTAACCAGTCTTTTTTTTTTACTGCTATTATAATTTGAATTTCTATCTGGTTAACCTTTACATTTTTGTTTGACATAAATTAAGTATATAGCACTAATAAGAAATTTGCATACCATTTCTTCCTTGCTTGGAGAGGAGTTTTTGCGTATTGTTCTTGCAAGAAGATAGTGAATTGTTTCTGAAAACTGCTCTCGTCATTGTGAAATATATATAATAAGTATTCTGTTATCAACCATTGTACTGCTCGTTGTTTTGTTGGTGGAAAAAAATTGAAATCAGGAAAAACTATATCTGTATCCGTAAACTTTGTTAATGAGGTGCGGCATATACGACTGAGCATTGTTCTCAATTTGTTCCATGCCGTGGAGGAGTTTCGGCACTTCGTTATCCTGTGGGCTAAAGAGTCTGGCACGTTACATGATATACTGTTAGGAGAGTCATTGATTCCATATTGGTATGTCCTATCTCTTGTCACTATAACACGATGAACCACTTTGTACCATATTGATTGGCCACGGGATCCGGCAAGTGCATGACTCAAAAATGTGCGGAAAATGATGATTAGCTCAATTCTGATTTAAGATTTTGAAAGATCGTGCATATTTTGTACACAATATGCTAGGTCTATATTTTATAATTAGGTAATATTAAGAGGGTAAAAATTTAAAATGATTGGAAACTGTTGCGTGTTTTTGTTAACTTGTAACAATATACAAAACAAACAAACACCTAGAGTGATTTTTTATGGAACGACTTGAGATGACCGGACCCCTCTCCGATTTTCTTCATATTTGGCATACTCACTAATTGAGGCTTCCTAATCACGAATCTGAAGTTAAAAGTTGTCGGAAACGTCTAGAAATTGCAAAATAAGCGAAAATAAGGCGTTAGTTTTCGGAATGGAAACCGTCGATTTTCGCGAATTTTTTTGTTTCACAAGCAAATATATATATATTCCTGATTCTACCACGACACCAAATTTTAACTATGTTTGCCTAACCTAACCGAGACTAACCTAACCACGCGCCAATGGTTCGTGGGGCTAGCGTCAATGGTTACTTTTACATATTTAAGGAAAATATACTTAATTTTACATACTTCAACAGGTTTAATTCACAAATTGTTCATATTTCATAATTTTGGAATTATTCAAAATAAATAAATTATGTGGCTCCAACAGCATTTCAACTCTTGGCTCCGGCACGTGTTCTTGTAGAATGGCTTAATGCGATGCATATTGTTTTCTGTGTTAAAATTGCCATGCTTTGATGGGTGACCAAGTTCACAGCAGGGCCGGCGGAAGGGGAGGGCGAACCGTGCCACCCCCCCCTCCAGAGCAGCAAATTTTCAGGGCGGCAAAATTTGAAGAGAAGAAAAAAATAAGCCTATTGAAAACTGTGGTCGAGCGAGATATTCTTTTGCGCTGAATAGTATTGAAATAGCATAAGAAGTCTCATTATTTTTCTTATATTTTGATGTTTTACTTAGGAATATATTGATTTTCAATTTCCCGTTCCTGCGTAATGACGGGGGGGGGGGGGTGAAATGGAGCGGCATCTGCCCCCACCGCCCGGGAGGCAAAATGACTAGGGCCGGCCCTGGTTCATAGCAAAAGAAAAAGCCGTGCAGCTTATCGTCTAGTGGCAGTATATGTTGTTATTGTTTTGGAAGCCGGCATCGTTTGTAAATGTACAACAAAGGCAACCGACTGTCAATGATTACAGAGAGGAAATAATAATACTGCTTGAGGCGGAGTGTTGTGGTCCAATTGTCGCGGCTTAACACGTTGGCATGTTATTATCTGCCATTGCAGTTCCGTACCAGTGTATACGGATTTTGGGAGTGAACAGTTAGAACGCCACCAGTACATTAATGCAATGAAAAATAATAAATTTTTTTTATTTTGTTTGAAATCACTCAAATAAGGAATCGTATGAAGAAGTCTTCTTTGCAGCATTTTTGGTAATTTTACGTATGTGTTAGTTCATATTTTGCGATTTTTTAGTCCATATGTATGTAGCTACATACAAAGTCACTTGTTAGTACATATTAATCATAGTCCTGGTATAATGCATGACGTTTAAAACTCAACGTTAGATAGACCTGAATTATCTAATTTTCTTGTTTACGTAACAGCTGTGCATCGGCGCACTGCAGCGATTTTTCTATCTGCTCCATTAGCAACACTGCTTCTTGAGTTGTGTCGCGCATCGCACGGCAGAAATATCTGTGCTGGACTCTAAGAAACATGTTTATTATTTAGACGAGACGTGCTTTAACTCGGTGGGGGGAGGGGGCGGGGGGCATACATTGAATCAAACATTGAAGGACACCACCGTACAAAACCACCGCCAGGGCTGAAGAAACCGACGAGAAAAGAAGAGGGGAAGGGGGAGGCTTGTTGTTTCACCCACTGGCGGCAATGACGTCTTTGTTGAAGGCGCATATTTACTGTTCCGTGCAAAGAAAGGGTGATCATCAGCAAGAAGTGGACAGACCAAGATTTGAATCCTGGTTTAGTGAGGTGATTCATAAATTGAAACCAGAGTAATGCACCCGATTGTCACCAATAACAAATCATGCTTTTTTTTGCTGGTATAACTTGAAGTGCGTGTGTCTTACAGTAACGGATGTATTGCGAACGAAGCAACCAAGTTTTTCATAAATGTATTTCTTTCTAAACCAAAAACATAATTTGTCATTATTAGAGCCCGGAAGTTCAGGCATTTATTTTCGTTAAAATAGGCAGGCAAAAAGGCATTTATAATGTGGAAAATAGGCACTAAAAATGAAAAATAGGCAAAATAAACCGAAAAAATGGCACATTTGGAAGTCGCTTACTTTTATATATAATTTCTGGCAACATGTTAAAATCTACATTGGGAAGAGCATTTCAATTTTCTCCGTCTTGATTGACATAACTACAAGGTGTTTTTTTTTTAAGTTCTCAACATTCATTGATAGTCGTCTGTCAGAGAGAATGTTTTTCATAATAGAAAATGATCTTTCTACTTCGACAGAAGTTATTGGAGCATACATAGAACAAGCTAATGTAGCTGGACTCATTTTGGTAACAGAATTTTCATCTTTTAGAATATCACAAATTGTTTTCAATTGTTTGAAGTCCTTATTTGCACCTACTACCCGTTTGCACTTTTCCGCAACAGCTGACTCCTTTTCTCCTGGCACTTCCATCATCTGCTGCATAGATTCCTTGAAGATTTTCATGGATGCTACAAGAGTCTCACCTCTTTTTTCTAGCTTTGTAATTGTCTCTGGCAATGCACCATAATGTGCAAAAATAAACGACAGTTCATTCTTCACTTCTGAATAGCACAGGAGTTTTTCACTTCACGAATTGAAGCCGCTTCATTTTCTGGATGAGCATCGATCACCTCACTGATTTTTTCAAGGTTGTTAGCATAATATATAGCTGCTGATATCCAGGTTCCCCATCTTGTCAAGACTGGTTGCGGAGGGAAACTAAGCTCAGGCGTAACTTCCTGAAATTTTCGGGTTCGAGACGGAGATTTCAGAAATATCTTCTTTGTGTTCGAAATCAACCTCTCCACTTCAGCAGTCAATCATGCACAAGGAAATGTTAACCGAAAGGCAATATCCTAACTCAGCATGAAATACTTTTTTCTCACACTTTTCTCCTTCAGCAATGTTGAAACATGCGTGAGTTCAATATTACTTAAATAAGGCGAAAATTATTCATGTAATGAACGGAAGAAAAATAAATGCCAACATTTTTTTTTTAAAAAAAAATGCGTCAAATTTCATTGAAAAAGGCAGAAAAAGGCATTATAATTAAAAATAGGCAGTGGGGTCCCAAATAGGCAAAATAGGCAAAATGAAAAGTCTTCTAAATCATTCGAAACAACATAAAAAACGTATATCCGGAAAAATTTTATCAATATATGCAGTAAATAAAAAGAGGCATTTTGCCAAACTTCCGGGCTCTAGTCATTATATTCAAGAGGGGCCTATCGTTGTTTACTTTTATCTTTGTTTATTTTTCTTTTTGCGTGCTCGAAATATACACATATGCTCTCATGTTTAGAAGTTATTTCGCATTTATATTAAGTAACGACACATTTATTAAATAATCTATGCGCAGAAAGTACTTCTAAAATTTTATGTTTCAGGAGACAAAAAGAAGCAAAAATACATTCTGCTTGACATGCATGTGGGTTTTGATGTGTTGTGCGGTTGGCAATACTGTGGATTTTCTCAGTGTAAGGAGCTCGGCGGTTGAGGCAAGACTGGCACGGAAGATTCTGAGCTCCAAGATAAGCCTTGGAGGTTCGGAGTGGTGCGTTTCCGGTATGCTGGTAATTTTAATGCATATATGTACAGTGGCGGCGATTGGGTTCTAAAACCGGGGAGGGGGGGTAAAGACAGTATATTTCCCCTTTTTAGATTAGGTTTAGCATAGTGCGGGGGCAAAAATGGCGAAAAGTGGGGGGGGGCAACTGCCCCTCCCTCACCCCCCCTAATCGTCGCCACCGTTGCATAACAATTTGGACCTCGGATACCGAGATCCTACCATAAATGATTTTCTTCCGAGTCCGAGCGAGACACTTTGAACGGGGCTAACTAACCGGTCCAGTATTCATGAATGTTGGGGGGCAACCCCGTGAGAATGCTAACCTAATGTGTGTTGGAGCAACGGACCAATCAAATCCGCGAATCCTCTCTACCAGGAAAACCGAAGAATATCCGCCCAAACGACCTTGAAATCGTAATACGTTGACGAGATGCATCAGGGTTGCCACAACCTGTTGATCGCTCGGAAAATTCTTGACCAATTCTTCTCGCAGTCGTTGGGATGGATGAGTTTCTTACTTCGCCTTTCAGCATGGGCACCAAAAAAAGGGGGGGAGTTCTCGTTCACCCTCTATAAAGGGCTAAATGTATAACTTTTAATATGATTTCATTTTGTGACAAAATATTATTGGTATGATGGAAAGTTCATAAATGAATTAAGAATTTTGTGTGAGAACATCTTAAGGCCTTATTTCCTCATTTCTAATTGCATGCAGGAACTTTGCATAAAAGAGGTGGGGTAATTACGCAGGATTCTGCTCTAAAATGGACACATCAACAATGTGGGACTATCACTCAGCTTCAGTACCTATATTGTTCAGTATGCTTGTCCATTTACTGTATTTCAGTATTTCCTCTTTCAAATCCGCAGTGAATTAAGAAAAACGCATGATATATTATGATTATGTGCGAGAATAGACGAAGAAGCATGGAAATACTGTAGTCTTCAGGCTCTTGATTGAGGCAGTTCATCGAAAAATAGGCACCTTTGTTTCCCTTCGGAAAAATCAAGTAGAAGTTGAAAATATTTTGTTTTGAACATGCCAGTGTTTTATATAATAAGATTCGATCGATCGAGTTGGAGTTTTCAGTCCACTTTATGTGCAGTAAGGCTAATCGGGATGGACCCCCAGTTTAAAGTGGGACAATAACCACCATGTGCCTCCGCCTGATGACAGAGCATTGGAAAATTATTTTGTCCTGCTGGAAAAAGCAGTGACGTGCACTGAGGAGTAGCTAGTCTAGCAGAGATAGATCAATCAATCTCACATCTCGAATTATATTCAAATCACAATATTTATTGTCTTGTTAAAGCCACAGTTCATATTCAACACTTTCTTTTCCACGCGCTTCTCGTCCATCGGTGTGATCCGCGGGCAAAGCTGGTTGGATACCCTAGCTCGCTCTTCTTCCGCCTAACCAGTTTCCAGGTAGAAACGGCCGGCCCAAGGAAAAGGAAGATTTCTGCCTCTACCTCCATTGCCCCCTCGCCCCCCGCTGCAATGGTTGAAAGCCCAGGCTTTCAGGTCCCCCAGTCTATCTCCTATAGGACAGATAGGGGACTGGTTTCTCATAGATTTTTTTGTAAATCTTCTAAAGAACTCAGGGTAAAATTTTCTGCAGTACTTACGTTCTCTGTATTTACACAACCTTTTACACGTTGCACAATATGTACGTATGTATAATATGGGATGTAGTTTTATTATTTATGAATTGGGAACGTGTTATGTGCAGACAATAATGTTATGCTTTCTTCCTTTTTTTCTTTTTCAAATATGGAATATATAATGATTAAATTACAAATTTGTGCTCGGACCCTCTCTCACTCTCGTTTTAGTAGTGTTTTATTTAAACATACTACTCTTGGCCTCTAACAGTCATAAATACGGATGTATTTATTTGGGCAAGAGAACGCGCGTTCATATTGTTGTTGGTTTGGTTTATTTTACTTCGCTTTTCTGCCACATTTGGTTATCGCGAAAATGAGGATGAGTGATGACATGATGAAATTGATGAAGGGACCTCGAACAATCCAGGCCGGGATTCGAACCCGTGATGAGCGCATTCTTGTCCTATGTGTTGCAGTGAATAATGAAATAATTTGGAATGAAAAATGTATCTCAGCACTCAAAAAGTCAAATGAATATCATTGAAGAAACCACAAAAAAGTGTGTTGTGTTTTGTTACCTGTTTTGTTTCTGTGCACTTAAAACATCAAATCAACCAACCGTGGAGGAGTGGTTATCACAGCGCACTACAACACCAGGAGTTTCGGGTTCGAACCCCGACCTGGGCATGGGTATTCTTTGTGTTTGTCCCTTCATTAATTTTATCGCATCATCTTCGCAATTGACCAAATGTGACAAAAAGCGACGTTAAGTAACAAAAATAAAATAAAATCATTGATTGATTGCTCAATTTGGTTTATTTTACTTCGCTTTTCCGCGACTTTTGATACGATAAAATTGTTGAAGAGACACACACAAAGAATACTCGTGGCCAAGCCGAGATTCGAACCCAGGATCTGTGGCTTAGAGTCAAATCAAATCGTTTTTTATTTTTGAATGTGGGTGGGGGTTACGTGTACTTGTTTTTAGTACTCATTCATCATTTTGCAATCTTTTCCTGTAATTGACATTCTTCTTTTTTTAGGAATACTGGGCCCTAAAGGGGGGAGAGGTGTGACCCATACCAACCGCCCCCCTTAGCACGCCACTGACTGCTACCCCAAGTGTCGACGTCACCGCACGTCACTGGGAAAAAGGCTTGTTTATCCCCCCATGGAAAAAGTCTGTGTACGCCCGTGGGTTACATTGTGCAGTCCTGACTCCACTTTAAACCATAGGTCCAGTTTCGATTAATCTATGTGACTAGAACTTTGACAGGACCGAAACTAGGTAGTGAAGCGACACTCTCGACTGTGGGCCTGGCAACATTGTCGAAGCACATTTATCATGCATGAAAAGTTGCAGCGTCGAATAGACGTTCGTTTGTTCTGAAGCAAGGCAAAATTCGGAAGCAGTTTTGTTCGGAAAGCTCAAAGCTGCGAATGGAACGGATTTTCCTGAATCGTAAGTAGTTATTTGCGATAATGTTAACCAACTGGTGTGGTTACAGTGAGGTGACACTTTGACAAGTGATAAAAGTATTTATTCATTTAGTGACAGGCTTATCGCTACGTGTTCAGGTAGACCTTGTACTTGAAGTTCCAATGTTGCGGTAAAATTTTGCGAAAAGAAATGGCTGCTTTTTCACGTTGTTGCTTCATGCAGTGCTTTTTTTCAACCTTCTTCAGTACTATAGCGTCCCTTTTTTGCCACTTTTGGCTAATCGCGACGATGAGGATGAGTAATCAAATTGAACATCTATGTCCAGGCTGGAATTCCAACCCGGGGCTCCTGGCGTCGTTGCGCTCTGTGATAACCACTCCGCCACGACGGACGGCTCTTCAGTGACGTACATTTGGATGCATAAATATTAGCAGGTGAATTGCCATTCGCTGTTATCTCCCACGGGCGTCGGGGCGAGTGTTGAGCCGATCCTTCTTGAAAATTGGCATGGTTCATTTCAAGTGACAAAAAATCATGAAGATTGTTGCTCTTGTGGTTATGGTTAATAACAGAAATAACGTTCAGTATGCCCCACACTTTCTTGATCCGGTCGTCAGTGGGGGTGATGTGATCAGCATCACGCCCCTGACCGCCTTTACCCCCCAGAGTTTCCCCCAGGTACCCATGTTATTCGACGCTGGGTGGACGCCGGGGCCGCTTCCATAGTTAAAAAAGTTCCCGGATTTGAACCGGCCGGGGATCGAACCCGGGACCTTTAGCATGGTAGTCAGACGCGTTACCGATACAAAATTACAAAAATTAGACATAAACTTTATGACTAAAACGTACCCATAACTTTTAAGGTTCTTTCTTGAACTAGATGTGTAAAAGTTAATAAGAAAGCAAGATAACTATACATTTCAGTACACTAACAGGTGTGCTATTAATTCCCCACAAAGATATAATGACGTCCCGCGCGTGGCTTTGGGCTCCGACTAAGGGACGCACGCAGGTCCGAGTCTCCTGAGATTTCTGCCTGTGTATGGGACCAGTGGCCACCCACCATCATGAGGATATTGGGGAGCTAGGAACGAGTAGCGCAACCCGGTCATGGAAATCTACCACGGCGGTCAGTAGGTATCAGTAGCCCGCACCTGGTGGAGGCAGGCAGGGGCTCGGATCCAACTTTAAACTGTAGCTTCGATGTTGATTAGCCTTTCTGTGCTTCGTGGACTTAAAAATAAACCCAAAGAAACAAACAGCCACGCTTGTGTCATCAGAAATCAAGTTTTGGCGCTAATCAAAGGGGGCTCCCGGATTGGCGTCCCCCAATCCCCCCATAAAATAGGCTATACGCACTCAAAATGCGGTTTGACAGGTGGTTGGTTCTTTTTTTATGACGTTGAATGAAATATTTCTCAAGACCACCGTCTAAACTAGTTTATTTTCAACTTGGAAGAAATATATTTAAACGCACGGCCATGAAATTAGGCGGGTGGCAGAAGTTCGCGCTGTTGCCACGTCGGAGCACAACCCCGTGTGTTCGGCGGTTAAAGAGAATGAAAGATCTCGTTGTAGAGTCGGTCTTTGTAATTCATGCGATACAGTATTTGCTCGAAAGGTCAGGGATGACGCAACAGTGCCCCGGAGAGAGGTCGGTCTGACGCTCCAAATAGGCAACGCAGTCACACAGTGCGCGGGAACCAGCGACACTTGTCCAGCTCTCCCTTAGCTTCTCCCATATGTGGCACCAGCGCAATGCTGCCCAACTGCCTATTTTCAGGGCCGTGCGTTTCAGTTGTTTCATGCTCATAATCGTCCGTGTTACTTCGACAGTTACGGAATAACCTTGGGTATAGGGGAATTACCGTTCGGTGACTTTCTTCGTAGCCTATAGAGGTGTGTGATCAGTGTTTTGATATGGTTTTGTTTTATAAGCTCGTGAATGAAAGAAATATGAAGGTTTTTATTGTCTTTGGGCAGTTAAAGTTATTGTTTAGTGTTCAATGAAAAATATAAATAACGTTCCTTAACAAGATCGGTATTTCAAACTGTGTTACAGCGAAGGCAAGCGAAAGTTGCAGTTTGGAAAGATAAAATCACACAAAAGCACTAACAGAATCTTTGAGAAACTAGTTTTGCGGATATTTTACATTAATTTTTTATTGCTCTAGATTCTTTGCGATTGCTTGCTTGGATGAAATACATGATATAACCACAATGCCACCATCCACGATTCAAACCTAGGACCCCTTGCATGTACCACGATAGGGACAAGCCGCAAAACCCCGCAGTTTGGGCAGGGCCATGAGACAAGTAAGCTTTTAGGGGGCCCTTAGCCATTAAGTGTTCGCGTATGTAAAAAATAAATGTGATTACTCAGGGGTATAGAAACGAACACAATGTATACAGGTAAAGTTAAAGTTCCCCGTGCCATAGAGGCACATTTATGGTATGTGGGGGTAGGGCCCCACATATTTTTTTATGTTCGCCATCTTGGAGGTGATGTGATCAGCACCACGTTCTGGCAGCCTTTACCCAACCGGTACTATTGGGTTTGAGGTTGGGTGGGAACTGGAACCGTTTTATGCGGGTACAAAGCCGGAAAAATTCCGACCTTAGTTCACCCACCCCGGGTCTCCCGCGTGGCAGTCAGACTAGAATCATATCAAGCTAGAATTTGACGAGAAATGCAGTGGCGAAGGTTTCTTCAACCTGTCTTTAATAAGATAAAAGTTGACTGCATGAATGTAACAAATATCATTTCCCAGGTGTGAGAAAACAGGGTTATCCAGCCCCTTCCCATTTAAAAATTTATCGAGTTTAATTCAATATAGCGGCCACCAATATGTGTTCCGCTTGAAATACACCAATGTGGTTCTCCCTAAGCCTAACCTGTTTCTATCATGACCAATTGTACCCAGCCTAACTCCATTCCTTTTTTTAGGGGGTGTTAAAGGACTTTTGACTCAACATGTAGGCCTTGAATTTGTCAAAATGAAATCAAGAATTAAACACACATCCATTACATATGTGTGATATATATATAATGTGTGTGTGTGTATGAAGGTAGGTAGGTAGAGAGGGGCCTTTGGTAATATTTTGGGGGGACCCAAGATTTGTAGATCCGACACTGACAAGTAGCTAGGCTCACGTGTTTCGGGGGGGGGGGGGTACGGATACATAAATTTTCTATGATATGATTACATGATACACATATAATTTATTCTTGTGCTCCATATCAAGTTTTATCAATATATCGTAGTAATTTTAATATTATCATATTTTAATGTAGACATGTGTGCTTTGACCTAATGCTATTACTTATTTGAATGTGGTATTTTATTTTAATTTCAGATTCCAACATTGAGGATGCCAGAAATTATAACCGTAACGGCCGACAGAAAGCAGCTAATTTGCAGCCCTCTGTTCTATCTCAAGGTCCTAGAGTTGGTGAGTGAGTTAAACCAGGGCCAACGTGATTTATATGGCCTGCCTTTGTACATAATAATAATAATAATATATTTTTATTCGGTGGGCGAGGTTCAACCGCTGGCTGCTCTACCGCCTAACCCTTGTCGGCATTCACATGTGTGACAATAGATATTAGAAGATAATACATACACATGAGAAGCGGTTAAAATAATTCAACCTACCACATGTACGTTTACATAAACATATTCATATTCATATATATATATATATATATATATATATATATATATATATATATATCTATATATATATATATATATATATATATATATATCCATACAGTGGCGTAGCAACATATCGTGAGGTCCTGGGCGAGATTAGAATGCGAAGCCCCTATCCGTTCTTTAAATTTGAAATCTTAATGTGAATTGATACAAAATCCTCAGGAATGCGTCACCAAATTATCATATTTAAATAATGATAATAAATTACTGACGAAAATGATATTTAACAATTTCACTCACCCCAAAAATGTCTTGATCTGTTTTCCGTGAGCTGAAATCTGAAGATTTAGGACGAACTACGAAATATTATAATGTGAATATATGTATAAAAATCTAGGAAAGTAACTAACGATTTTTTAGATTGTCCAAGAATTTCGATTTCGTCCTTGAATATATGAATTGATTGTTTGAGGGGAGAGGCAGTCACCAGAAGTCTGCAGTCTGTAACATTGAGTAAGTTTTGTTTAATAGCCATTGATGCAAGTCTACAAGACATCCCGCTTTAGTCGGGACAGTCCATTCTTTTTAATTCCTGTCCCGACTTCATTGTAGGAAAGAACAACCACGGAAAGCATTGGAATGCCTCACACTTGATTAGCGGCAGAAGAGGATGCTTTGTTAACTTATTTCAATCGAGAGTACAAAGTCAAGAGAAATAAGAAAATACAAGGCAGAGCGCTTTGAATTTTTATGTAAATGTTTCACATGAGAAATAGGATGATAATTTTACTTTTTTCGGTCATCCTTGGCCCGCCTACCTGTATGTTACGCCCCTGATTTGACGTATTCATTCAAATTAAAACTTTTAACTAGAATATAAAGGCAGATAAAAACTGTTTGAATTTTATTGCCCACAAAAATTAGCCTTTTCCATATTTCTTCTCACTTCTATTTTTTACAATTTTCGTATCAACCCCATGGGACGCGAGACCAAGTGCGGTCGACCACTTCGCCCACCGCCCACCCCTTGCTACGCCACTGTGTCCATTTGTGTGTGTGTGTATATATATATATATATATATATATATATATATATATATATATATATATATATATATATACACAGTGACCTGTAATTAGATGTATTCCCTGAAAGGGATTAAAGTAGAGACAATTTGCAATAAATTTGACCATAATGATACCCCTTCCGAAAATTAGTAGTTTTCGAGATAATCGAATTTCTATTGTTTTTTTATGACAATTTTCCACATAAAAATGCGAAATTGAGAAAATACAGCTTATTGTATGCCACATATTTCAGCGTTTTCTGATAGCATATAAGTGGTTGGTTGGAAAAACGTTTGTCCCAAATAACAATCACATGTAAGTAACGTGTGGGTCTAAACTTACACTCTTAACACTCTTAGTTCATTTGGCAACGTATTAATAACAAAAATGGTATGACACGAAGCGTACAAATTACTTAAATTACTTCCTTGTGTCATCTGCTATCCAACAAGGTACAAATGTTGCTAACATTTACATTTGCGTACAAGAAATAATACTCCATTCATCTTCATGAATGGAATGAATGAACAATAGAATTAAAGAACATTACATGTCTTGCTCAAAGTGGGCAACTCCGTTACGAATGCAGGCACGCAGGTTTTTACGGACATTTGGTATCGTAACTCGTGATGTGATGGTGTCCTTGATGTGTTGACCAGCTGTTAAGATCCTCTCCCTGAGCTCTTCTTGCGAGTTTACCGGTGTCTTGTCATGTGGCTCCAAATGTAGAAGTCGCAAAGCGTCAAATCGGGGGATCGAGCCGGCCAGGGAATCGGGCCGCCTCGGCTAATCCATTTCTTTGGTTAATTTTCATCCAGACACTGTCGCACGCCCAGACAGAAGTGTGGATGGGCGTCATCAACAATCATTTGATCGAGCCATTTTTCCTGCCCCAAATCTTAAATGCCATCACTTATGAACATTTTTTGAGGAACGGGATGGCAATGTTGTTGGAGGATGTGCCTCTAGCTACAAGACGTGACATGATTTACCAGCATGAGGGCTGCCCAGCTCGATCCCCCGATCGATTTGACGCCTTGCGACTCTTACATTTGGAGCCACATGAAAGACTTAGTTTACAAGACACCGGTAAACTCGCAAGAAGATCTCAGGGAGAGGATCTTAACAACTGGTCAACACATCAAGGACACCATCACATCACGAGTTACGAGACCAAATGTCCGTAAAAACCTGCGTGCCTGCATTCGTAACGGAGGTGCCCACTTTGAGCAAGACGTGTAATGTTCTTTAATTGTATTGTTCATTCATTCCATTCACATGAAGATGAATGAAGTATTATTTATTGTACACAAATGGAATGTTAGCAACATTTGTACCTTGTTGGATAGCAGATGACACATGGAAGTAATTTAAGTAATTTGTACGCTTCGTGTCATACCATTTTTGTTATTAATACGTTGCCAAGTAAACTAAGAGTGCATTTTTTTTATCATCACTTGTAAGTTTAGACCCACCCGTTACTTGCATATGATTGTTATTTGGGACAAACTTGTTTCCAACCAACCATTTATTTGATAGTTATCAGAAAACGCTGAAATATGTGCCATAAAATGAGCTGTTTTTTCTCAATTCGCATTTTTATGTGGAAAATTGTCATAAAAAAACAATAGAAATTCGATTATCTCGAAAACGACTAATTTTCGGACGGGGTATGGTCAAATTTATTGCAAATTGCCTCTACTTCAACCCCTTTCAGGGAATACATTTAATTACAGGTCACTCTGCATATATATGAATATACCTATATGGGCAGACTTGTCATTTGGATAACAATTCAAGTATTTTACATAATTCTTAGAAAGTAGACGGTATTTTACATATTGTTCTTTTGTTTTAACTTTTTCATTTGATTCTGTGTCACTAAAAAACAATTAATTTCTCCTTTAACTGTTACCTTTCCCCTTCAGTTCCACTTGAATAGGTCATTCACCTTCTCTCATTTTTCATAATCTGAAAATTGACAGAAATTAAAATGAATTTCTTATGAAGTGAAGAGACAGTGTTTCGTCTGTCCCACCTGTGACACAAAATTGTTCACTTATAGCTACAAATCATGGAAACTATTTTAAGGGTAGTTATGTTTAATCAACAGTGTTAAGTTTCATATTTCATTTTACAGAAACTGTAAGGAAAATGTTGCTTAACTATCAGTAGAATAGTTACTTTAATATATAAAATGTTGTCCACGTGTCCCGCCAGTGACAATGGAATGCCCCATACACGTGAAACTGCGAGGAATGATATTATTTGTATTCACTTGTAGAGTGAGTTATATGTTTCCTAGTAAAGTGACAATCTTATGTGTTACACCCTTCTAAACCCCGAAACTGACATTCTGGGGAAAAATCACTGACTTAGATCATTAGATCATCAGGTGGGTTTTCGGGAAAAAGACACAAACTGCGATTTTCTGTTGTTTTTATTTAAATCACACTGAATTAAATCTGCATATTATACAGCGTGTCCCGCTTATACGTATAATAAAAGAAAAATTCATAACTTCTAAACAAACTGTCAGAATGATGTGATTGTTGTTTCATTTTAAAGAATGACTGAGAATTTTTTTTTAGCAACACATTCAGTGGTAGTTGCGCATGCGCAGTAGCCAGAATGTCTTGAAAACTGATGTTATCAGTTCCTCAGTAGCCATTCGTCATGTGGTCGCCACATGAAAAGGTGTTTGTGTTTTTAAACTTTGTCTGAAGTGAAGTCTGTGACACTTGTGCAGAGACGATTTCGTGCACGTTATGGTTTGGGTGCTAGAGAAGTAGTTCCATCGTACATTTCACTAAAGAAATGGGAAAAACAGTTACGCGAAACCGGTTCATTTCTCAAATCTCGTTAGAGACTTTCTGGACGAGCATTTCAACGGAAAATGGATAGGAAGAGGTTCGAATTTTATTGAATGGCCCCCACGGTCACCAGACCTCACTCTGTGTGATTTTTTGTTGTGGGAGTGTGTTAAGGACAGAGTTTACTGTACACCGGTTAGAGATTTGCAAGGCTTGCGTGAAAGAATTGTGGTTGCAGTAAGCAACATTACCCCGCACATGCTTCAAAACGTGTGGCTTGAGGCTGACAACCGGTTTCACATTTGCCGTGCCACTAACGGTTCACATGTGGAAGTCCGCTAGTTTTCTTGATTTGTAAAAAAAAATTCTACATGTTTGTACAAAAAATATTGGTAAATGAAAAAAGTTGTGATTTTTTCTTTTATTATACGTATAAGCGGGACACGCTGTAGGTATAATTTTACATTGGGAATGTGTAAAGATTCCAATCAGTGATACCGTGGCGGAGTGATTAGCACGCCTGGGATCCAGGGTTCGAATCCCGGTCTGGGCATGGATGTTTGTGAGTGTCCATTCATCAATTTCATCACATCACAGCATCCCCATCTTCGCAAATTAGCCAAAAGTGGCAGAAAAGCGAAGTAAAATAAAGCAAATAAATAAATAAATAAATCCAATCAGTGATAAAGCAACATGTATACTTGGTGTCGGGAAAAATGCGCCCGGGAAAATTGCGCTCTCGCAATAAAAGTGGGAAAAATGCGCCCTCCCAAGAGTAACCACAGTGAAAAGTGGGAAAAATGCGCCCAGCACACACGACCTTCACCAATATGATAATAGGTTGATTAAAACAACCTTGACGTAGCTTCCCCTCACATTTAACACAGGTTTGGGACTGTGAGGAAAGATATTTTTTTAAAAAAAGGTACAGTAAAAATATTCTCTTTTCTGGCGTGTTTAGAAGCTGGAGATGATGTCCTTTGTCATATTTTTTTTTTTTTACTTTTGTAATTTTTATTTAATATGTTGTAATTTTTATTTTATTTGATTAAAGTTTTTATTTACATTTGTATTTCCATTTCTTGTGACCTCCGTTGACGATCTTTTACTCCATTTTTTGGATGTACGCCAGACTTCTGAGGCACTTGGTAAGGTCCTTGGGTGTGCTTGTTTTGTAAGTATGAAAAATTTTGCTAATCTGTTCATCCAGTTTTATGTACGTTCGTTTCTTCTTCGTTCCTTCCAAACCGATGCTAGCCCTGTCATATTTGTATCCGCTGTATTCCGCTTCCTGATTCAGCGTCTTCAGAAGGGTGTAGAATTTGGGACGAAGTCGAACTTTCTCCTGCAACTTATTGTTCAACCCTTCAACAGCATTGTTCGTTCGGTGCTTTGCATCTCCACAGTGCCACACATCAACTGGCGTACTATGGATTAGGAGCCACCCATCTTCAACGTCCTCGCGGGGGATCATTACCAGAGCGCTGCACATGCGGACATGAAGCCTTACTTCTTCGTCATTCTTGTAGTCCGGTACCAATCCAACGTCTTGAACTTTGCGCCACAGACACTGATTAAAGTGGAAGTAGCATCCCTTGAGATACAAGTCGGGAAGTTTGAAATGAGGGAAGAAATGCAATCATCTTCTTACTCAACCATGAGTCTTTCTGGATTCCAACCCGATAAACATTCCTACATTTTCCCAAAAAGTAGGTCGTAAGTTTCTCTTTTTTTGTTCGGCAGGAAGGCAAATACTACTGGAGCGATGTTAATCTCGTTATCTGTACTGCCAAGATCTGCGTGGATTGTATAGAGCTGGGCGAACTGCTTGCTACACGATTTGAAAGTTTCGTCCATGAAGAACTGATTGTGATTCTGCAGTATTTCCCTGCCTTTGGAGCTACAAAAAACTAGGATTCTCTGCTCGTCTCCTTTATCTAGCAAAACGAAACTTGAACTGTCGCCCATTTTCAGGTCTTCTTCAGATAAAACGATGTTCTGTCTGGAATTCGGTCTCGACGATCTCCTTGTGCCTGCCTCCTCACATAGTTCATGCTGCGTTTGAAGCTGGAGTACACAGGAACTTCCGCCACGAGGTCGAATCCTTCATTAAACAAGGGACCCATTTCTTTCTGGTAGAGCTTAGACATAGATTCGTCACCTTCTCTTGCTCGCTTCTTAGCTGCCACTCGCTAAATTGTGTGCTGGGCGCATTTTTCCCACTTTCTAATGTGGTTACTCTTGGGAGGGCGCATTTTTCCCACTTTTATTGCGAGAGCGCATTTTTCCCGGGCGCATTTTTCCCTGATTCGTATACTTTGTCTGTAATGTTTGCTATTAAAAGAATAAACGTAAGAAAACTGTCTTGTGTAAAATTGCATTTTTTTACTTGAGTGCTTTTTCCCCGAACAGCGTATAATTAATTTCTGGAATTTCCTGTATTTAAGGAACTGGTTATCAAAGGCATTTAAAACTTTTTCAATAGATGAGGCTTCACGATGCAGAAGACCAGATGCATTCTTACAATTTTTGTTACAATCGATCAAAAATTAAGGTTCTGCGATTTTTGAAACACACTGTACAAATACGAAATATGAACTATAGTTCTTGCTTAAATTTAACGTCTATTAATATGTTCCTTTCTGTGATTTGCAGGGTTTTAGCATTGTGTGCATTGGGCTCTCCATAGACCAGAACTCCGCTGGGGTCCTGTATGCTACAAACAAGAGCCTAGACGCCGAAAAATTTATATTCGTCGCTTACGGGTCGTTCGCTATAATATCGCTAGTCCAGCTTTTCGGCTTAATCTTTGGAGGGAAGATACCAAACATCACGGTGAGTAGCGTTTGGACAATCACTAGGTTTAGTAACTTCTGTAGAAGGTTGAATAAACATGCCGAGTGTTGATTCCAGTAGCGTTCGAAAAATCACTAGGTTTAGTAACTTCTTTAGAAGGTTGAATAAACATGCAGTGTGTTGATTCCAGTAGCTTTCGAAAAATCACTAGGTTTAGTAACTTCTTTAGAAGGTTGAATATACATGCCGAGTGTTGATTCCAGTAGCGTTCGAAAAATCACTAGGTTTAGTAACTTCTGTAGAAAGATGAATATACATGCCCGAGCGTTGATTCCAGTTCAGTCTTCACAAGATAATGCTAGTAGAGATTTCAAAACAACAATGAAATCGAATCTTTGTTTGGTTACACAGTCACCTGCAATAAAAATCTGATCCCTCAACTCCTGAAATATTCTCCTCGCTGCAATGTTGTTATGTGTTTTGCCTCACTCTAGGGCGATGGCCGAACACACTATGGAAAAGTTGGTATTGAAGTTCACTCATCTCTAGATCTAAGTGTCTCAGTTATAATGCGGCTGAGTGTGCATACACTCTTTTTCACTGTAAATAGTATCCGATCGTGACTTTTGGTCCACGGTGCATATTTTATTCTAAAGCCAATTATTTTTCTGTGGAATGAAGATCAGAAATGGAAGAAACACAAAAAAGCGAAACCCACATGGCTCTCTTTCGGGAGATAGAACAACAATAAAAGCGAGCTGGTAGCCGATAAGTACCTTAATAAAACAATTGATATTTCAAATCGAGATCACCTTCCGCAAGTTTATTGCAGCGCTGCTTATCACTTACGCACTTGGCGACGGAAACGCTTAGTTTCTTAGCAACAATCTTGTTGGACTTCAACTCTCTACATTCACTTTGTTTCACGACCCGCAATACTAGATAAAATTATAAGCATACATGATGGACTCTGGGAAGGATTTGCTATTGAATTAAATACGCTTTGTATTGGAGAATAGAGTGCTGCAGGAACAGAATTTCGCTCGTTACTGCAACACGGAAATAGAGACACTGTGTGACAAATCGTCATAAGTTTTTAAGTTTTTCGTGCCTTTTCAAAAAGGTAAGCTACGACAACTTACTTTTAAAAGTAAGTAGTTACAGTTAGAATTCCTCAAAAAGTAATTCTTACTTGTAACTGACAAACACTGATTTTAACATATTTGAGCAGAGGTCGTCTTTTTTTTCTTTTAGATTATACCAAACCATCAAATGCGTTGCCCTATTCATTAGCATTGGCTTTGCCAAATCATCAAATGCCTTGCCCTACTTATAGTATAGGCATTGACAAATCATGAGAAGCCTTTCCCTACTCATTAGCATGGCTTTGCCAAATCATCAAATGTCTTGCCCTACTCATACCAGCTTTGCCAAATCATGAAATGCCTTTCCCTACTCATTAGCATTGGCTTCCTGCAAGTTTCTCCTTCAATATCAGCGCAGGTCACTAGACTGTGGAGCATGTCTCATCTTGCACGACTGACTGAATTATGCATCCCTTTGTCTTCCAGAGCATGGCATTCTGCTTGATAGGAGGAGTGATGTTCCTGAGTGCTGGGGGGATCCAGATGGCCGCTGCAGGACAGTACCCCTATTCCACAGGAAGCGAAAAGCTGAATGCGGCAGGCACCACGGGGCTCATAGGGACGCTGCTGTTCCTGGTGGACGCTGGACTATCCTTCTTCTTCCACAGAAGGGGACAAGCGTGAGGCTGCCAAGAATGAAACCATCCTGTCATCCAGGAGGAATTGTTGAAGAACAGGTTTTGGTGCGTCTCCCCCCCAAGGAGAAAGCTTATAAGACAGCTATGCTGTCTTCCTTGCTTCGATACCAGCTGTCCCACAACGGTAAAGAGTATTTCCAAGAAGATCATATTTGTTTGTGGTGAATTTAAACTGAGATCAAACAGTTTTGAAATGTCTTTGTGTCTGTGAGCACAGATTTTCTTTTGTGTTGGTCATTCTCGACCGCTTTATATTTTCACTAGCACTTGATGTTTATCATCAAGGAGAAAGTACACGAGTGATTACGTAGATAGTACCCAGTGCCAGAGTCCATCAGCTCCCTAAAATCCACATAAAATACCATATGAACCAACTAGAACGAATATTGTTAATTCAAGTAGTTTTAACAGTGTGATTTCTCGCAAAACTTCCTCAGGAAAACAAAAAGCTTGATTAATTATTTAGGAGTTGTGTGAAGTGTTATGTTCTTCTGAGAGGTGACTTCAGCGTCTCACTCTTTGAAACTATTTTGTTTTTCGAAAATTTATTTATCGTTTTGCTCTCAGTATCTTGCTCCCTGTCTCTGACAGAGCATGTGTCGTCTGCATATTTCTATGAATGCAAACAGCAGTGCCATCTTGTGTTGGATACTTCTTCGGTAGTATGACTAAGCAAAGGCATTACTGCAGAGGCACTTATGATGAGAGAACTGCCTTGGCAAATCTAATAGCTAGTTTAGCAGAAATCATGGTTCGGCGATGTAAAACAAACATTCAAATTTAGTTGTTTAGTTTATGCCAACAGCAACATCCAGAACTCTACGAGTCTAGAATATTCACTCAACGTTGTAAACAAAACAGTGTTCATTTATTCAAGCTCCTTAAAACTAAACGTCGATTCGTGCATTAAAATGCATTTTTCGTGGTGATAGAAGGTATTATGAACTTAAAGAAGATACAACCAGAAAACCGGAAACTACCTTCTCAGCAAGATGAAAATATGCAGGAATTCCTTGTATACTTCAGTACTGGCTATTTTGGCTTCACCAAGAAGCGAAGCTAATGGAAGAAATCATAGTTGAAAGGTTCTAAGCATATGTTGCAGGCATCTTTGGTTTACATTGTATGGAGGGTTGTATTAAAATGTTTGTTATGATTTGCACTTATGTGTTTCCTTGTACATTATAACACTTGCTTCCAGGCTCCTATCACAGTCACAATTTCTAGAGAACATTGAGACAAAATTCTGAACATTATTAATTTCGGCTAAGTACATATTTGCATTGTCTTCTTACAATGTATTTCGTGTTAGGATTACAAATTTTGTGTAAATACATTTCTAGCATAGATTAATTCTTTCTCATGTTACTGGTTCTGCTTTCATCCGGAAGAACCGCAGAAAGTACATATGGCCAAGTTTGGATTTTACATTTCCTAGGAACACTTGTGTTGCTGTGCCAGTAAACCTTCCGGTTTAAATATACCAGAGAGCTAGTTATTACTTGGTTAGTATCATTCTGTATCATGAGTATAATCAGTGGCGTAGCCAAGGGGTGTTGAGGGATACCAGTTGTCTTGTTTTGGAAGGCCACTTTGCAGCAAGAATTAATTACTTTTAATCCAATCTTTCATTAACTAATAACTTAAATGTTTTTAAGATCACATTTTGAAATGTGTTGCTTTATGTTAATTGGATTCATGGCTTTCTTAGGCTCTATTTTGCCCCCTCCATTAAAAAAAATGCTCGCTCCTGAGAAGAAGGGGTTGGCGCCTGAATTATTTTCAGTTTTTCATACCCCTGGTCTCGTATATGCTTCTCGCTCGTGCCAATTCAAGATACTTATTCAGGCGCAAATGCAAACATCAACAATGGCAGTTTCACTTCAACCCCCGCAGTCCTGTCGAATGCTGGCAGCGAGATTTCGCAACAGAAATGATTTGCAACGCAAATAAACCTTCGCGTCACATATGCAAACGCCTCTTCTGCAATGCGGATGCCATCAGGAAATAACCTTCGGAACAATTCGTCGATGGGTAAAAATTATGCTTATTTGATCCTCTCTTCGTGTACAGCGCGCTACGACGGCAAGGTGTCCCGAGTTTGAATCCTGGCATGGATGTTCTTTGTGAGTGTCCGTTCATCAATTTTATCATATCATCGCTCATCCTCATCTTCGTGATTAGCCAGAAGTGGCAGAAAAGCGAAGTAAAATAAATCATACCAATTAATTTTAGTGCATAGTTTTAAACAATCTTTTTGTGTTGTCTGTTTCGCCATGTTAATCTATTTTTTAGTTGCTCGAACAGGTTCTTAAATAACTTATAACAACGGATATAAAAAAAACTTATGCCACTTAAAACTGTAGGTCCACTTTCGATTAGCCTAATTGTGCATAAACGTTGACTTCAAACCCAAACTCATCTAATCATTACTCAACCTCATCGTCGCGATTAGTCGTAAGTGTAAGAAACGCGACGTAAAATAACAAAAATACAGGTGCAAGAGCATTATTAATGCAAATAAACATTGAGAATTTGCAAAGCAATAGCTTAGGTGACGTTTTCACTCGGCAAACTGTCCATTGCTTGATTTTTGAAGCTCTGAATTGCGTAAAACAAATCAGAATATGCATGGTGATGGACAATTTGCTTGGTAGTAATTTTGCATCCCACTGTACCAAAGTGAGCGGGTGGCTGGTTATTTACAATAACATTTACGGCATTAGTTTGATGAAAAATACTAGTCGAGATTCAGTTTTGTCTCAGTACTATCCCTATGAATGGAAGTACCATCACATCAAAGACATGCAACACATTCGGTTTGCCCATCACCACCTCTCGACGTGCAAGCAAAATACACAAAATACTCCAGCTAATCTAGAACACACCTTTTCGCACCTGACGTTTAGCAAAGAGGTGCCAATACTGTTGATAACGAACGATAACAACAGGAACAAATGTGGAAATGAACTCCAGAAGACTTCGTCATAGTTATAACTGAAGAGAAAGTTTACGTCATGTTATATAGAACTTCAGCGTTGGCAAGACTCGCTCAATCTTTATTCCCGACGGTTGATACGTTCTTCATGTTTCCGAGGCAAACAGGGAGATATATCTTATTATAAGCTTGAGAGGGAAGTTGTTTAATGGAAAATAATAGCTGTTTCTAAGTGTTGCTTTTCGCCTTCGTTTGGTAGCCATCAAAAGTTTCCGTACCGTAATATTTTCCTGAAAGAACATTCATATCTCCTTTCCATGTAGAAATGTTTACTTTCGTTACATGCAAGAATTTTGTTTGTATTTTTGGTATAAGGCCACTTTATGCACAGATTGACTAGTCGACACTGGACTTACAATTTAAAGTTGGTAACATTGTAGCCTCTGTCTCCATGGCGGAGTGGTTATCACAGCGCGATCTGACGCCAGGAGTCCCGGGTTCAAATCCAGGTATGAGAATTCATCATATCACCACTCACTTTTATCTTCGCGATGATCCAAAAAGGGCAGAAAAGCGAAGTAAAATAAACCAAATCAATAAATCTAACCACTGTGTCACGTGCCTCTAGAGGGTATCGAAGATTACAAGGGGACGACAATACGACTACGCCATCGAGAGACCCCTTCCTTTAAATGAAATTCAAACTTAACGTTATAATCAGATTTGACATAGACAAGAATACTGGGATTGCATTTGTTTTTTCCGTAAATGTGCCGTAAAATAATATTTGTTGCGCTCCGAGGTTGAATACAGGTAGGCTAATAAGGTATTCTCGTGTGTCCAGGAATAGTGTGACGTAGTTTCGAGGATTCCACAGTGTTGCACAGAACAGTTGCTCTGGAGTTGTTGTTTGTTTCATTAAACCTTACCAATGGTTACCATTGAACGTATGGTATGAAATTAATTGCAGAAAACCCTTAAAATTTTAATATAGATATTGGTCAGAAAATCGACATGAAGCAATCTAATATTCATTGAATATTTCGGACGAACTTCCTTGTGTAAAATTCATCTTGGTTACTATTGAGCTAAGTATAAATATAGGCTCAATAATAGTCGAATTGTTCGTCGCTACGTTTGTATAATTTTCTTTACATGCTGTATTTTAAAGAAGAGAAATGTGCTTATTATGGTGTAGATGTTTTTCGTTCATTGTTGTTTTTACTTAGTCTTGAAATCACATTGTGATTGGTTCTCGAGTTATGTTTAAGTCCAGTTTATGCACATTAAGGCTAATCGGGACTGAGTCTACAGTTTAAAGTGGGATGCAAACCACCCTGTGCCTCGAACCCTTGCTTACTAGGTGATACAAAGATTGGGTTAAGTCACGGCCTTCAATATATCATGTGACAAAACCAATATGGTAAGAGCATCATACCTGCCTAACCTACTCATGTAAACATATAGGAATTACAACATGAAGTAATTTGTCACAGAAATAGTTTAAAGTATTGTAGGACTTACACGAGTGGTTGCTGACGATAGCACGTGACGTATTTTTAAATCTTGGGTCAATCACATTATTTAAAACCTGATAAACATTGCAATTGGAGTTATTAGCTGACCAGTTAATTAGATACATACAACCTATATGGAATGAGCTAGATAATACAAATGTTATAGAAACGTAACTCATATTTGTTCTTTATTATATATAATTCTGTACAGCAAACAACAATATATATATATCTTTACATACAACTTCACTCACTTCATCCAAGTCTGGTCCTTGCAAGAAACAACACAACTTATTTCTAGTATAGCCCTTTTATAACTTAGAACAAACCTGTTTCTAAAAAAATGCATGAACATAAAAGATACTGAAATTGAGCTCAAAAATAATAAAATATGCATTGTTGTTAGTAACGTTAACTGGAAGATATGTTAAAATGGCGTTGTACAGTGGGATGCATCAACAGAACCAGTCGAATTTTCCATGACTTTCTTCATTCAATTTATAGTATCCTTAAAACATATGACAGATGTACAGTGGGATCGATGAGTATTACCGTGCAAATTGTCCATGATTATTTTCGTTAATTTTCTCTTACATCCTAAGTGTTTTTAAGCGATGGATTTTTATGTATACTGGTGCAGAAGATGTCTACAGCTTGTTTTGAGTTTTCCTTTAATTCTTGAAGCTCTTATTGGGTCAAATAAAATGCACGAACATGGTGATGGACAATGTTCACGGCAATACTCGTATATCCCACTGTACAATCGGCCCATGAAGATAACAATAGGTAAATTGTCCATCAGTATTTTCATTTTTTTCTCTTCATTCTGTGTATTTTTAGGGAACTGATCTCAAATGTTCATTTGCTTTTTTGTGCTTCGTTTCAAATCTTGAACCTCATGTTGCGGGAAACAGAATGAATAAGCACGGTGATAAACAATTTGTCCACTTTTATAGCTACTTTTTGGTTGTACAGTCAATGGCAAAGATGATAGTAGACAAATTGTCCATCACTATTTTCATTAATTTTTATTCCACTCCTGTGTTGTTTTAAGGAATGGAATTATGTTGATTGAAAGCAGATGTTGTCCTCCACCTACTGACATTTCTATTTCAATTCAGAGTCACCAAATTGTGAAAAACAGACCGAATGAAAACGATTGCGGACAATTCGCCTAGTATATTTTTTGCAATTGGGTGTACAGTGGGATCCATGAGTATTACCGTCCAAATTGTCCATCACCATGTTCGTGCACTTTATTTTACTCAATAAGAGCTTCAAGAATTAAAAGAAAACTCATAAGCTGTTGACAACTTCTGCATCAGCATACATAAAAATCCATTGCTTAAAAACACATAGGATATAAAAGAAAAATTAATGACAATAGTCATGAACAATTTGCCGAGTAATACTAGTAGATCCCACTGTACAAGAATAAGTGTTATTAAAAATGGACAATTGGCCTGGTAATTCTTATGCATTCCACTCAGTGACATTAGTCCATAACGCCGGACATGTGCATATACTTTCTTTCTTACTGACGGAACTGGCTAAACTTCCGGCAAGTTGACCCTGTTTTGATAAAGGAAACATTGCTTCAGATAGCCACAGGACGATGAACAATTGTTGAATCGGCTTCTCATGTTTGGATTCGTTGCACTTGTCCCGTAGCAGAGTAGTTGGCTTGAAGGCAAGATCCTCTTGTATCCTGTTGCTGTCTATACTATACGTAAGTTCCGGCTTCCGTCGATTTACCCAGATGGGGACGCACGAAGAATGCCCTTGAGCAGTTGTGGTTTTTTCGTATCTGCAGCCAGTAGCTAAACACGACAAGCCACTGATATGACTCGAAAGCTGTGGAAGATTAAACGAGGAAACGTATTAAATATCGGAATATTTGTATAGAAGTTTACAACTACATTTCTAGTCTCTAAACAGAGGGATGTAAGGTGTGGTCCTTTTCGACGACACCTCACTTCCACGTAGTACACCTGTACTGCATTTTGCAGAGTAGCAAGGCCCTGGCCGCTGGACTCACGGCTAGTAAAATCCTCCGTGGAGCTTTGGTTCGTGCTGTTCTTGTGTGTGTGTGTTTGTCCTTTCATCCACTTCAGCTTATCCTCATCTTCGCGATTAGCCAAAAGATGCAGAAAGCGAATTAAAATAAATCAAATCAATCTGAAAACAAGAGCAAGTTGTGTAATTCCGTATTACTTCCCCTTTTGTTAAAAAAAAACAAAAAACAAACGTTATAAACTCCCTCATTATTCACATCATGTTATAGAACTCGGATATGAATACTTTCGAACATTAAATAGTCCCACAATACGGAAATAATGGGTGGGGTTCAACTTACAGCAGCCGAAAAATGGTACGTACACTTTAATTGTTACTTTTTATTTATTATTAATAAACTATTTTAAATTATAAACCATAGAATTTGATCTAAGCAATTTGGGTGCAAACATTGGCTAATTATATATTTAATTATATTGGCCATAACAATATTGTTTTTTCCAATTAACTTTGTTAGGGTTGGGTTGTTATTTTTAAAATACCTACTTCTGTATGAGTGCGGATGTGACATTAATCTATCATTTTTTAAATCCTTTCAACCAATGTAGTGTTTTGTTTATTTTTGAGAAGTTTGACTAAAGCTGCGAATATAGTGGAACTTTATTTCGTTGTTGAAGACATTACGTCTTTATAGTGGCAACACTGGACTAATATTTTCTGCCCAGTCTTCGAATAGTGGAGGAAAGTTGACAGCTTACAGAATTTGGTGTTGTTCGAGAGATTAAATAAGCAGACAAGAAGAAAATCTCGAGGAAAAGAAGACATTTCAAGTACGAACAAGAAAGGTAAGTAGTATTTGTAAGCAATATTTCCACGATAATTTTCCTCAGCAGAAAATTTAAGTACATTCGTTCAAGGTTAAGGCGGGTAAACAGAAAATAATCAGATTATTATGTAAGGATCACGAAAGTATGTTCAAAGGATTTCATCTAATGTGAAGTGGTACAGGGACAGTAAACGGCTCGGGTACCCTTTTCAACACCCTCGATTTCTCGCACATTTCAAATATTCTCGTTACAAAAATTAGTTCTTCATAATAAACGATGTTTCTAAATAGCGCGGAAAGTATTTTTTTAGATCTACGTGCTACGAAACTTACGTTTTTTATGAAATTAAAATTCCTTACGTAACGTCAAAAAGGTTTTTCACAACTTTATGATGGCGAATGATGCATTTATGTCACAGGCGCAAGTCTGAAGATTTCGGATCATCGATTTATGTCACAGGCGCACGTCTGATTTTTTCTTTTTCTTCTTATGATTGACTTTTGCAATAGGAACATTTGCGATTGCGATATGTTCTCTGTGTGATATATTGGCAGATTGGACATTTCAGACATTCGATTTCATTTATGCGACTTCAGAACTTGGAAATAATAATATTTTTTTTGGCAACTGCATGCCGTAAAGGGGAGGGTTGTTTTTTCTAAATGACTTGTGGGATGGGATAATTTGCGACTTCTAATTTTTATGATGGGAAGGGAGTGGAGGTTGGTATTCTGTGGAAAAGGACAACAAGGACTTTCAACGTAGGAGTTACTTCATTTTTGGACTTACAAATTGAACTTCGACCCACAATTCAATACCTGGCCTTGGTAAATTGGGAAATTTTGACTCAACAATTGCAAACGACAAAATCGCCACTTTAAACGGCTGTACAGTCGTAAATACTTCTTTCCGCGCTCCAATGTTTTCTTTATTCACAAATAGGATCACATAATCTTCATAATGAAAGAAAAAAAAAAATCAAAATTCGAGGGTGTAGAATAGGGTACCCGACCCCAGTAAACTACAAATTGAAATAATGTTCGTAAGTAATTTAAGGAAATTATAATGTTGATAATAAAAAAAATGTGACCTCTGTAAAGTGCCAACGTCTGATCATTATAATTGTGTAGTCTTTTCTGTGATACTAAAACAGCACATTGAACATCTTTTATGATGACCCAGTTAAACTTTGCTTTTACCATCAAAGGTAACAGTAGGCTAATCGTCCATCATCATGTTCGTTCACTCAGTTTGCCGCAATGAATTGAAATATTCACCAATATGGAAAGGACATGATTTTAAGCATAAGCAATTCCATTCCGGAACAAATTTACAATACCGGACTTCTCTCCGATTTATGTAATATTTCGCGTACTCACTAATTGAGGCCTCCTAATCACGAATGTGAAGTTAACATTGGGGGGTAACGTGTAGAAATTGCAAATTAAGCGAAATTGAGTGGTCCGTGATGGAACAGTAACCCTGGATCTCTCCACTAAAACAATGTTTTTTGCAATATTTTACGGTTTAGAACGAAATTAATATATACCTGATATTACTACGAACCCAAATTTAAACTATGCTTCCCTAATCTAACCTAACCTAACCTTACCGTGAATGGTTTGGGGCTATCCGTGAATAGTTTGTGGGGATACCGGTGCATGGTTCTACGACCCCAAACTTTAACTGTTTGCCTAACCTAACCTTACCGAGAATGGTTCGTGTCGCTATCCGTGAATAGTTTGTGGGCCAATTGCGATCACGAACCGATAAAAAATTGTTAGTTTTGTAGCACTGTAACGGAAAAATTTCCTCACTGAAGACGCTATTTTCGTAACCTGCAATTGAACTCTCGATGCACTGTTGTGAAACTTACCTCTAATCAAAGCAGTCCGCATTCCACATGCTCTTCTCCCTCGTGATTGTGATTGTCACTGCTACTGCATTTCTGTGTGGGATCGTAGAGTTTACCGGCAGGCTGAATATTCCACCTAACTATCTGTACAACATTAACAACTTTTTTACTGTTCTTTTCCGCCATTTTTACTCGATCCATTCTCTCCAAGTACGAAAGCAACAGTGTGGCAACGCTGTAGACAGCGTAACTGATTGCGAACGTCAATTGTTCATATCAACAAACATGTTTCCCATGCTTGTATACGGAGAATGATTGCGAAAATTGTGAAGCTTATTTTACAACTTCTAGACGTTAGTGAACAATTTCTACACGTCACCCCCAGATGTTAACCTCAGATAATTCATCGGGAATACGTATTTCGTGAGTATAAGAACTAGGATATAAATTACGGAATGGTCCGGTATTTTAAATTCTTACCTCCATTCCTTATTACAACACAGAGTGTAGAAGAGAAAATAACGCAAACTGCTTGGACAGTTTGACTATTATTATCATTGACGCCGATTGTACAGTCAACGGCAAAGATAATGGTAGGCAAATTGTCCATCGTTATTTTCCTTACTTTTTATTGTACATCCTGTGATGTTTTAAGGAATGAGATTATGTTGGTGCGAAACAGGCATTGCCCTCTGCTTATTGGCGTCTTTATTTTAATTCATTATCATAATATTGTGCAATACAGACTGAGTGAAAATGGTGATGTACAATTCGCCTACTGTTTCTTTTGCCGTTGGGTGTACAAACAAGTAAGGAATTTTTAATATCAGGACTCATTGTTTGTGTGCAATTCCCCACTCCTAACCTATTTATTAACATTGTGAAACAGAGCTATGCTTTTGCTGATTTATTTTGTGTGTATTACGTTACTTTAGTTCCTCTCTCTTTCCTTTATTGTAAATAGGCCGACACAGTTATTTGGGTATTTGTACGATAATGGATGTGCGAGCTAAGCAGCTTTTACTTTTATCTGTTTGCTAAGACTCGGTACATTCTGCAGACCCTCTCGTTCGTGTAGTCGCTTTTAGTTATAAAGATTCCCGCATTTGGCGCTAGGTACAGGATTTTGGAACTTCAAGGTAAAGAGTTTGAGCTTCGGAAAGACAACACCAACGTGAAAATTCTACTACAAAGTCAACTTCACTGTTCAGACTAATTGATCGTTGTGGTTCTTAGTGTATCTTCAATACACATTTTATTTCTAATTCAGCATTACGCTGGTGAGAGAGAGGCAGCAGAAGGAAACAATTCCATCAGACTATCTTTTCGTCGCTCTTTCTTAGCGATTTTTTTTACATCCTGTAAATGATTTAGATAAAATATGTTTAAAAATCTTATGTTTCTTCAGAGAGATCTTTCGATTCTACCTCTTGTTATAATCGCGACGATGAGAATGAATGATGAACTGATTATAAGGATCAATGGGCGAGCACAATGATACATCTATGCCTGACTAGGGTTCGAACCTAGGACCTCTGGCTTGGTAGCACGTTACGCTGACCACAACGCCACGCAGGCTGGCTGAGCTTCAGTGGCGTGTCCATAAAGTTTATTATGGGGGGTGATCGTTAAATGGGAGAGGTTGTTGCTTGTTATTATTTGTACTCAGTGTTATATCTTGCCAGTGTGTTTATTTGGGCAGAGAAAGTTCATAAAAAAATTGATAACAACATTATGTCCAACTTACCCACAATATGCTAGTTTAAAATAAAGCTAGAATTTTATGTGGAATACAAATCATAGCCTTAGATCTCTCCCTCCCTTAAAACCAACCTCCAAAGCAGAGTGGTTAGCAGAGGGGTCCAGGGTTCGAATCCTGGCTTGGGCGCAGGTGTTTTTTGTACGTCACTCGCAAACATCCATGCCCAGGCTAAGATTCGAACCCGGGACCCCTGGCGTCGTATCGCGATGTGCTAACTACTCCGCCACGGGATCCGGCAAGTGCATGACTCAAGAATGGGCGAAAAATGATGATTAGGTCAATTCTGATTTAAGATTTTGAAAGATCGTGCATATTTTGTACACAATATGCTAGGTCTATATTTTATAATTTGGTAATATTAAGAGGGTAAAAATTTAAAATGATTGGAAACTGTTGCGTGTTTTTGTTAACTTGTTACAATATGCAAAACAAACAACCTGCAGTAAAATAAACTACACAGAGTGATTTTTTTTTATTGGTGTTTGTGTACCGAAAGTGTTGACACTTTCATTACAGTGTTTCCTCGCAAATATAAGTTACGTCAAAAAAATCACGCACATAAATATTATACGTTTAGTAACTTCTCCACGTCATGCAGTGGCAACACTGCGAGGGAATTTTCATCTCGTAATCCCGGTGATAAAATGCGGGTGTCATATGAAATATACGCACGGGGGAGGGCTGTTTCGTTATGATCTCCACACGAGACGAGCATTCATCTGGATGCACAGCAGGTTATGGCCCTTTCTTCTTATGCACTCTTGTTACATATTCATTAGGTGATTCGACTCCCTGAGTGCAGCCAGAACCGCTGTCTCAGTGTAAACATTCACTGAAGCGCCATTTTGTACGGACAGCATTGCAGAGCTTTGAGTAAAGTCCCATTTCGAAGTGATGCTCTTTCAAGTGCATGTCAGGAGATGCGTTTTGTTAAGGCTTGATTTAATGGTGAACTCTGATCCTGGCCTGGATGTCATTGAGGGGTCCATAACAAGCATTTTCCAGAAACATTCAAGAAATCTGGAAACACACACGTACAACACATGCATACATATCGATATTATTGACAAGTTTCATTGTATAACTGTTTCTTCTTTATTAAATTGCACCTATTGGTTGATTGACATCTTCTTTTAAATTCGTTTTTCTGTCATTTTTGGCCAATCGCGAAGATGAGGATGAGTGATGATTTGATGCAATTGGTGAAGGGACTGTTCTAGCCACTCTGCTACAGAGGTCGGCGAAATGCCTCCTGTTGTTTATAACTGTAACATTGATCAAATTACAGGTTAATGTTTGATGAAGAGAGTGGGTGTTCTTCAGAAAAGTTATGTCAAAAATGTGTTCATTTGCTTGAAACAATCGTCAAATTGCAAGCAATGCGTATACAAGAAGAATGATTCAGGTTTGTTGTGGCAGTGGATTCCGGATGACTGGAACTTGGAGGCGTTTCTTTCCTCTTGGGGGAAAAATGCTTTCAAATACAATGTTAGATTCGCAAGTAAATTATTTGTGTGTCTTTGTGTGTGTGGCGTTTCTTTAACAATCTCATCTCATCTATCTCTCCGTTGACGTAGTGGTGACGTCGTCGTATTGTAATCAAAGAGTCCCAGGTTTGATACCCGGTGGAGGCACATAGTGGTTCGGATCCCACTTTAAACTGTAGGTCCAGTCCCGATTAGCCTTACTGTGCATAAAGTCGGCTTAAATCAAACTCAAGCACACTTCATAATTTCACAAAACCAAAAATAACCAAAATACGAATTGGGAGATCCTTAATGAGGTAGGAGTAACGCTCTCGCTCTGTAATGAAAGGGATCTGGACTCTATTCCCAGTGACAGTGGTTTGAATTTCACCGTAAACTGTTCAGCCATGGTGAGCATGTCTGAGCATAAAGCGGAGTTAGGAGACACAAACAAATACGAATGGTTAAGAAGCTGAATCACCATGATTACATAATAATTTAGAAGAATTGTAATCAATGTGATCTCACTATGTTATAAACAATACAAATACGAGATGCACTAAGTAATATTCGATTTAAGAACCTACACGCCCCAAATTATTTCCTTCAAACCTTCTTCCAGCAGTTTTCTGCTTTGTAGCGATTTCTACCACGCTTACACTCATACAGTTGATTATCGTGGACTTGGGACCAGGTGTTCGGATTCGCTACCGAAAAATCACTGAGGAAATGGGTATTTTTCACCCATCGGGGACACCCATCTCTTCCCAGAGACCACGGTGTTCACCATGCAGAAGAAAAAATCAAACCGATTTTTTCCAAGACAGATAGAGAATATATTGACACCCAACTTGTAGTCTTTGCATTGTTCTGATTATACACCAATATATCACGCTAAAAATGCAATATGGCAGATTCATGCATTGTACCTTAACCACTGGTAACCTTAGAACAGCACGCTACGATTCCAGGGATCCCGGGTTCGAATCCTCACCTGGGCTTTGCGTGTGTCCCTTCATTTTATCATCACTCATCCACGTCGTCGCGATTAAACAAAAAGCTGCAGGAAAGCCACGTTAACTATAAAGAATCAAATCAAAACAACAAAGTTTGAAAAATATTCAAGATGAGTAAAGGATTGATTGCGGAAAATACTATGTTAATAGGTTAGGTTGGGATATGAACACAATAAACGTGACAACGAGAAATAGGAACTTACTTAGCAGCAGTAGAACTATCGCCACTACCCAGAAATAGATGCTGTTGCCTGTCTTGAATAGCTGGACCAGCTTTTCCACCGCCACAACCACAAACACCACCAGCCCTAGGAAGGTGTACACGATCCATGGAAACAGCAGTATGGGTTTCCCCTGTGGAGAGAAGGAAGGAAAATTAGAATAATCCACACTTATGACCTGGCCACAATGAGTACATTACGCGGACAATAGTCTGTGGTGGTGTCTGTTCAAGTGATGTTAACTTTGAATATTATGCAGTGGCGCAGAAACATAGGTGGTAAAGTGATACAGTATCCCCTAATTTTTTTGGTCCCAACTGTGCCCTGTGTAGAGCCGCGATGGTCTGTTGCTAGTTTTTGTAATGCTGTTATAATTTATTTATTTTTATTTTAAAATTAGTCAAGTTTTATTTGTTTATCTAACTATACCGGGTGTCCCAGAAGTCTTTCCCTGATTACAAACTTTATTCATATCCGCTATATGCAAGGTAGAGACGTGAAAGTGGTGCCAAAATGTTGGAAAACTAACCAAGTTTTTTTTGTTGCTGGTTTGAGTAACGTTGCTGTAGCAGTGTCAGTGCCCAGAAAACCGAAAATGTTCACAAATCAGGAAAAAGCTCAGCATGTCCTCTGGTATCACGAGACCCGGTCACCAATAACAGTGCAGAGGAACTTTCAAATGTACAGAATTCTTTCGTCTAGAATATCTGCCATCAATAAGTTGGTATTTAAAAAATGGAATTTATCTTCATTCCCAAATCCTGTCAAGTCCAAGAAACATTGTATGGAAAGATGCCACCCGGTGTCAAGAGCATTAATTCCGATTTCCTTGGCACTGACACTGCTACACTACAGCCACATTACTGAAACCTGCAACAAATAAACTTGGTTAGTTTTCCAACATTTTGGCACCAATTTCACATCTCTACATTGCATATAGCGGATATGAATAAAGTTTGTAATCGGGGGAAGACTTCTGTGACACCCGGTATATCTTAATTGATTTTGCTTAGAAATTATGATCCTATTATCATATTCGATTAATTAATTAATTAAAGGAATTAGGCAAATTTTATTCGTCGGTCTCCGTGTCGGAGTGGTCGGCGCATCAGAAGTTCCGGGTTCGAATCCTGGTTGAGACAGGGATGTTTGTGTTTGTGCCAATGAGAAAACACAGAATTTAGCAAAAAAATGACAAATGTGAAAAACTGAGAAAAAGTGAATAACGAGGGATTCTACCGCTTTGGGGGTATTCCCAAAAAAAAGTCCTTAGGGCATCTGACTGCCACGCGTAAGACCCGTGTTCGATCCTCGAAGTGGGTGATCTATGGAATTTTTCCGGCCTTGTCCCAGCGGCTCTGGGGCTCACGCAGCCTCTAATCAATGGGTACCTGAGGCAAACCCTGGGGTAAAGGCGGCGGAGCGTGGTGCTGATCACATGACCTGCATAATGCCTTAGAACGAGAATGTGTGGGGTCCTACCCCCACATCCCCTAAATGTGCATTCATGGCACTGTGCTATATGCACGGGGAACTTTACCTTTTTTTACCTCTTCTGTACCCCGTGAAACCCTCTCAAATAAGAGACTCAAAATTCTGCGGTTCAAATAATCTAAATGCGAAATGTTTATTTTGCCTAAATTATCTATCTACCTAGCCACTTTCCTCAGGGGGGATGTCGTAGGAACCAAATTATAACACTATTAAAAAATACTAATGTTATTAAATTACCCTGTACCTCTGAATATGTAATTAAATTAAATTAGATTTCGAAAAGACTGCACAAGCACGTGATCACTATTCCACAGCAAACTGTTGACTGACTATAACCGTTAAAAGAGCTGCAAGAAGTTGAAATTCGTTACAATAGGAGCTTCCATTAGCCCTGCCGCTCCTCACGTGTCCACTGTTGAGTTTCAATGACGGACGATAATAATTCATTCATTATTTTGACTTTTAATTATAAAGAAAACTGAAACACTGCTTATTATTACGAAAAAGCCAGAAAAGTACGTTAAAGTAAATGAACGAAACCCAATTTGAACATGCTTGCTACATTTCTTATCTATTGAAATTTTCTGGGATTTCTGTATGTCAGGAGGGGATTCCCCCCCCCCGAACCTCCCCATGAATTCATCACTGTGTCCAGAAGAATCAAAACCAACGTCAGTCTATAATACACAATACACACGTATCCGTGTACCTTTTTATTTTGCTTGATTAATGAATATAAATACTTCATTGTGGTATTAAGTGCTCTTGGAAAAATTTATAAGTGAAAGCTGTTTAAAATGTGTACAAAACGACGGACTGAAGCTTACACTGGAGCAAGCGAGTGACTCGAGAGGGCTCTACCAATGAACGCGCGAGAGGGGAAGTGAGTGCATGGAGGGGGAAACGTCAGCCGTTTGCTGCAGCGCACGCTGCTCTGCTCCTTCCACCCCTTTTCTACTGTTATGCTATACATTGCTCCACAGATTCCCGAAACAGGGTGTAGGATAATGTGCCCTTAGCATGTTAGACTCACCAAAACAGTTCCGACGGCTAGGACTATGTCGAGAACTACGTTGATAGTGGAGAGCACCAGGCTGGCCGTCAGGGCTGGAAAAGAAGGGGAGATGTTAAATGTATCCCTTCAGGATTTGCAGGCGTTTTATCATGAGTAGGCTTAGGATAGTTATACCCTAAAAAACCTCTAAATGTGCATGCAAATATGCTCTTTAAATTATCAAAGTATGCATTTAAAATTTTAAAAATTGACATCAAACTCAGAGAATTTAGCATTAGCTTGTAACTATTTATTAATTCCACTGTTTACATAAGTAAAAAAAAATGGTTTGGCTTACCTTATCGACAATTGACTATATTTTACATACTTTTTTGTCTTTATCATAAGTCCACTAACTGTTTCTGACTACACTGAACGTCACGATTAGCAGAAGGTGGAATTACACCAGCTGTCTCTCATTCTACTCAGCATGAAAGGTTACTCTTGCACTTAATAACTACGTATTGTTTCAGATGCTCAAAAGTAAACTTGTGCCTGTTATCCACGAGAATACTTTTATACTCTGAAAACACTCTCTCCACATCACAAGAAACAATAGGCGCATGTTGTAATTTCAGCAAATCGGAAACGTGCAGTTCACTTGGAATACCGTCCACATTTTTTTTCCCTTCATGGATAGAACAAATGTCCCTTAGGAGCTTGTAGCCAGAATTCTTCGCGAACATTTACTGAATCATGTTTCTGAATTGCTCCAAAGGAAAGGAAACTACAAATTTTCAGACAAAAACCGCAAAATATGCTTTTGTAAGAAAAAAATGGTAAAATATGCAATATATCCTGAAGACACTGAAAATATGCATTTGCATATGCAAAATGCATAACTATCCGAAGCCTAATCATGAGTGAAAATGATATTAAACAAACTTGCGAACTAATTTAGCGGAATCATAAGTACTACTTTTCGATTAAAAATTATAAATACTCGAGTTTTTCACCAGGGTTGTTAAAGTTCCAGGAATCCATAAATTCTAATGGATTCTATTGGGTTCCGCTGCAGGAGCGGAACCTCTTTTCGAGCACAATTTAAATTCGGTCCAGTTTGCGTATTGTTTCATTGAAAAAAGGTTCCTGGACCGAATTGAAATACTTTACAGATAAAAAGGTTCTTTACGGTCCAGAACCCATTTACGCTTGCTGATTTTCTCTCCTGGACCGGAATTGAATTTATTTAAAATTCCTGGGCCTTTAACAACGCTGGTTTGGACACGAATTAAAAATTAATCAGCAGACCTACATAGAAACGAGTCTGACTCACAGTGACAGTCCGCAGTTTCCACGGTTCAACGGACATTGCTTTGTACGGCGTTGCCACGTTTCACGTACATCTCTATTCCATTGAATAAAAATCTGTATAATATCTATTTCGCAATGTGAATTTACAATAATAATAGATATTAAAAACAGATGCCAAGAGCTTCAAAACAAGACAAATACTGTAATTGTAGGAATACCCGGTACTAAGAAAATGTTGTTTCGCAAAATTGATAAGAATGATTTTTAGACAAATTTTAATAATCTGAAAATTAGGAATTGTGTTTGAAACCTTTCTGCCTGCACCGTAGTAAAATTTCATCATTATCGGATCACCAGTTTCTTATTTATAGAATTTCAAAGAGAGGGATCGTTTTCAAAAGTAAAAAAAGATGCACTTTTCTTGTTCTCACGACGATTAGAAATAGAAGGCATACTCAAGAAAAAATGTTAGCATAGATTAACGCAGAATTTAATAAGCTAAATTTTGATGTAATTCGTTTTTATATAGGTGCACTGTTTAATTTTTAATTGGAGTCCAAACTCGAGTATCTATAATTTTTAATGCGATAGTAAGTAATGTCAACGTTCTTTTCGGACAAGAAACTAACTCAAGAGTTGAATGCACAGGAATGGGTTCATGGCTTTTTATTTATTTATTTACTGAAATTTCCAGTACAGCATAAGCCATTTTAAACCGGAAAGAGGCAGCAAAAATAAAACAGTAAAAACAAAACGCTGCAACCGAATTGCGCACACTTTAGATCCAGAATTGCGCACAAATCTCACTGACCTGTTTTGCGCACAGATGTTGATCGAACATTGCCACTTTGATAGCTTTGTAGTCTGTGCGCAAAACTGATTTTTTCTTTAGACAAGAAGAGAGAGAAAAATTAGAAATAAAATAGTAAATCTCTTAAGGATTAAATAAAAAAATATAATTTGGCCAGTAAATGTAGAAAGTCAAGACACAGTTTTCATACCAATTTACTCAAACTCAAAAGTTAGGTTAGGTTAATGACTGCACAACAAACACTTTTGTCAATCGAAGCTCGTGAGCTTCGGTATAAATACGGAGATACACCGACCATTACATTCTAGTCCACCAATCAGGTTCATCCTCTATGCCTATCTAATGCTACCCTTGCAGCAAAAAGACATGTAAGTCCACACACAAACAAACACAACAGAAGTGAGAACGGCTTGAGAACATTTTACATCTGACAACATCGCCTCATTTGTGTTCTCAATCCTGTACATTGTGACAGCTTGTCAACGGCTTATCAGATACCACTGATAAAACCGGAAAAGTTTGGTTGTAGCCAAACAAAACAGTACCAGGATAAACAGAGCTCAGTTTAAAAATAGCATTACTTATGTACAATTTTTTTTGTAGGTTGGTGATAAAAGACAAGTAACAGCTGAAGATATCTATTTGGTTTGAGATGTTGTTAAACTGATTAGGAAGTCTATGGAATAAAGAACGTTGTTTGACTGAGAGTCTGAGAGTTGCAGTGTGGAAAGTTTCCTTGCTCCGTGTTTTATGTCGAGGTACTCTGAGGGAGAGTTCATGAAGTGGGATGCTATATTTCAAGTTTCCATTTTATGACCTTACATAGAAATTTTATATCTGCAATGTATTTACGACATTCTGGGGTATCAATATGTAAATTTTTGAGCAGATCTCTCTGGGATAGGTGTCTCAAGGCAGGCACTCTAAATGGAACGATCGAGAGTATAAAGCTGAGAATACTGTCGATCTTGGAGGTATGAGAATGGACAGCCATGTACCAGATGAGTGAACAGTATTCTAGAACGGGGGACACGAATGTATTGTAGTAAATGGAAAGTACTTTAGGATTATTGATTTCTGTGAATCTGAACAGTAGACCTTTTTGTGATGGTTGAGATGTGATTTTCGAAAGTGAGTTTTGAATCTATGAGGATACCAAGATATCGGAGCAGTGCTTCTTTTGCTAGAGGGAGGTCGGTCAAGAATGTTTTGTTTCAATGAAATTGTTATGTAAGAGCAGGGTTTATTGTCAGTTTCCATCGTTTACACAATTCAGAGAATCTATTGATGCCATTTTGAAGGAGGTACACCCAACGGCGAAAGAAACAGCAGGCAAATTGTCCACCACCAGTTTCATTCGGTCTGTGTTACACAATGTGATGACAATGAATTGAAATAATGACGTCAATAAGCAGAGAACAATGCCTGCTTCCAAATAACATAGTTTCATTCCTTAAAACAACACAGGATGTAGAATAAAAAGTAATGAAAATAGTGGTGGACAATTTGATTACCATTATCTTTGCCGTTGACTGTACGTGTCTGTTCATTTGTCAGGCGTGGTTCGGAAACCTTATGATCAGGGGGGGTCAAGGTTAACGACCCCCTTTGAATAGCCCATTAATCCCTTGGAGTTCTCCCTGATGGCGAAGCATTTGTGCATCTTCCCCCCTTCCGTTCAGCTCAGGCCATAGGTAAACATGTTCCACTCTGCTCCTCCCCTCCAGACGTGAGTACGATGCACAGGGCACGCGGTTCTGCGCAGGTTCTTTTGCCTGTGGTTCCATACAAGCAGGACGTCCAGGTTTGGATCCCGGGTGAACAATGATATGGATCACCCTTCATCAAACTGTAGGTCCACTCTCGATTAGCCTCTCTAAGTTTAATTGCATCTATTTTTCTTGTCTTCTTTCTAGTCCTCGAACTTCTTTTCTTAGTTTTGTTTGTGCTTACTTCTCCAACCAGGGGTGCCGGGTTCAAATCCAGGCCTATGCATAATTTTTTGATAGTGTCAGTTTGTGTGTGAATTAATCTCCCACAAGTGTAAACATTAATTATTTCTGTTTCTTGAATTAATCTCCAAGAAGTGTAGAATTTATTCCATTTACATAATATGCTCTTGTGAAACGTGTTCGTTTTATTTCTGCTATTTCAAAAACGTTAGCTAATTATTAGGGACATTGAATTTTCGTGATGCGCGAAATCGCGAAATGTGAAAAGAAGATGTAATTTTGAACATCCTGCACGTAACTACACCCCCAATGATGAAATATCCATGAGTTTTATTCGCGAAGTAATGCGAAATGTGTGCTTTTCCACGAAATGAACGCTTTTTCGCGAAATAACTGTGAAATATCATCAAATTAAGTAGAAAACACGCAAAAACCAGCAATCGAGGTTGTTGATTTGTAACGAAACGTTCGCCTAAAGTTTGCTACCACTTGCAGCTGAAGAACGTTTTATCTTCGATCACATCAGGAAGACTCTGCAAATTGGGATTTCCCATGCACATAATCTCAGTTCGAAAACTTCGCTCCCTGTCAAGCTGCATTCCTTTCTTCCCCCGAATGTCTACTCAACTTCCAGTTTCATTGAACTTGCTAGCTGTAGCAGCGATAAGATTAGTCTGTTCCCGCACATCAAGGGAAACAATGGTGTCATTTGTGTTCAGTCATGAATGAATTTTGTTTATCATTATGTGATTTTCAACATGTGTTTGTGTATGTGCAGTAGTGATTATTGGACAGCAAGGATATCCTTTCAATACATACAATGAATAAATCACTTGAGATATGCAATTTAGAAACGAAGTGATTTTGTGTTGATGTTTTCTTTTTGGTTGGACAGCTAAGTACTTGTGTATGTGCACAGTATATAAAAATGAAGTAGTTTATCAATTTATAGCTCTTTTGTATGTTGTTTCCTCTCATAATAAAAAAGTGTGTGCCAATTTAATTCTTTTCCACCGCTGGTATATACCGCTGATCTAACATTTTATTTACCGCTCTCCTCAGTTTTTATTTACCATAAATTTGTCTCCCTACTAACTATGTTCTTCCCTGTATGTTCCCCAAGACACTTCTGTCGGTGACTGTACAGTCGCGCGTTTTCAATGTGCAAGAGGGGGCATTTACCAAGACTACTAGAAGGATAGTCTTGGGCAGTTACCCCTCCTCTAATACGTTCACTTAGAAATTTAGTGTAGAATAATTTTATCACCGTTATTAAACAATATTACGCTATGCTTTTTGAAGAAAATTAAGCATTTTCAAGCCGACGAAAGTTTCAAGCAATTAGGAAGAACGGGGTGCATTATTTCCTATGTAATTGAACTATCGTACTTCTTTCTCTAGCACATTCCTTGTTACAAACACTCCCACATACTTGATTCGTTAGCTAGTCGTGTTACCTCTATGTGTATGCAGATTAAATTGCCCATACAATGGAAATGAATAAATCATGTGTAGTTGTTTTGAATCTGCTGTACGAAACTATGTTTACATGTAAATTAGTCTCTGAACCACAGAGAGGGAGGCAGAGAACATTGGGATCACGGAAGTTGGGATTCTTCTAATACAGTGAATTTCGGTGGGTCAGGACCCACTCTATATACGCCCCAGAGAGATGGAATGAGGTTTTTCTTTCCCCCGCTGGACTTTCGTCAAGGCTCTTGCCCCCTCCCTCCCCCAATCAGAGGGCGCACGCCTGTGTTTTCAATGTAACATTACGCCAATATTGCAACGTATTTACGCAGACGCCGCGTAATATAATTTTACATATAGGGCCGAGCTAGTAACAATGGGCCAGGCGAATGTGAATTTAGACAGATAGTGTGTCGTTAAGTGGGCGAGGTCCCTGGTGCAAACGCGGTCATTGGAGCTAATATGGAGAACTGGCCTTCGTGATGAATAACGCAGATGGTGTTAGCATGTTGTACGGACGTCTCCCCGGAGGGAAGCTGGCATTTCTGCTTGTGGAGAGGACTGCATGCAGCAACTATGTGGTGCTTTCTGGTACACCGGAAATTCTCTAAATGCATCATTAAAGCCGCGAAAGCTCAAAATTATCACGTTTCTGTCCATTTCAGGTGCATCGCTTGAGTGGACCCAGAAAAAGAAATTCTAGAGAGACAGCAAATACTGCATGTACCTGGTGGCCAGAATTAAAGTTACCCAACTCAGAGCCTTCTGTAGCCTGTTTGAGGCATCGTAGAACTCTGAAATTTGGTGAATCCACTACTGCAGACCATGGGGAAGAGGATGGCGATAAAAATAGTTCAATTTTCCGCCACCAGATTGAAATGTGGCGCTGTACTTCCATGATGGGTTGTAATAATGATATAAACTGCTCCAATTGGTTATGGATTTGCCTTTACCTTGCAATCTTGCAATAAACGAGAGGTTATTTTCTCGCAACTTCCAGCCACTTACAAATATCTTTCAAATTAATAATTCAGCTAACGTGAATATTTGTACAACCCATCATGGAAGTACAGCGCCACATTTCAACCTGGTGGCGGAAAATTGAACTATTTTTATCGCCATCCTCTTCCCCATGGTCTGCAATAGTGGATTCACCAAATTTCAGAGTTCTACGATGCCTCAAACAGGCGCCAGACGGCTCTGAGTTGGGTAACTTTAATTCTGGCTACCCGGTATATGTGTGTGTGTGTGTGATAACGTATACAGTGTGTTGCTGTACATCACTAATGTACTTTCAAAGCGTGTACAGAACATAAAGGCAAATGTTAGGAAACGTCTGTACTGAAATTATAACAACGTGCCCCCTTCTCTCTCTCTCTCTCTCTCTCATATACCGGGTGGTCCAAAAGTCCCGGAACGGTCACATATCGTGAAAAATACGTATCGAATCGTAAAACGGAAAAATACGTGTTGAATAAGTGAAAGAAAGCTATCACACATGATTCTCCACCCCCGCTTCCTGGGGGTGGGGCGGGGGGCAACAGTGAAATTTTAAATGGGAACCCCATTTTGTATTGTAGAATCGGAAAGAGGACTTCATTCCGAGTCCAACGAGCTCTCAACCATCCTCCTAGCTCAATTAGGAACGGAGACATGACGATCTTAAAATTGGAAGGGGGGTCTACCATATACTCTATTGAAAGGTCTTGACGTGCAGATTCCGAATCTTCAATCGCTTTCACTCTAGCTCAATTAGGAGCAGAGCGACCCTTTGAATTTTTTTGGGGTTTTATGAAATTTTCACGGTTTTTTTTCTTTCTTTTTGCGAAAATTTAAAATCGCCGTATCTCCGTTCCTAATTGAGCTAGGAGGATGGTTGAGAGCTCGTTGGACTCCGAATGAAGTCCTCTTTCCGATTCTACAATACAAAATGGAGTTCCCATTTAAAATTTCACTGTTGCCCTCGCCCCACCCCCAGGGGGCGGGGTTGGGGAATCAAGTGTGATATCATTGAATAGCTTTCTTTCACTTATTCAACACGTATTTTTTCGTTTTACGATTCGACGTGTATTTCTCACGATATGTGACCATTCCAAGACTTTTGGACCACCCGGTATGTGTGCATGTGTGCATGTCTGTGTGTCATAGTAACTTATATTTACTATAAGGTCGTTGAAGGAACATTATAACTTCAAACTGAAAGAGTGGCTTTTGCGGAAGCAACATACTATGAGGGAAAATATACCTCGTTTGCCTCCACTGAAAAACATCTTGCTTGCCCTTTCCTGAAGAAAATCCTGCTTCTTCACTGTAAGTTTTGGAAATATCTTGCTGCAATAGCGTGTACAGAATTCTGAATTTTCATATGTGTATAGCTACGTGTAAGTTAGGAACTGTCTGTGTAGAAATAACAATAACATTAACATGCCCTATCTCCCTCTATTACCACAGGAGACACGAGTTCGATTTCTAGGGTGGGCTATTTCAGATGGTATTCTTTGCAGCGATATCCATGCATAGAGCGGCTCTGGGGTTTACTCAGCCTCTAAAAATGGGTACTTTTAAAGGATAAAGGCGGCCGGAGCGCGATGCTGATCACATCACTCCTACGTCTCCTTCTATTCCATCATAGCATGTTACAACGTTACACACATAAACCGTTTTGATGGTAAAACCCCTAACCTAACACGCGGGCGCGCCGCTGGTTCGAATAGCTGAAAAGAGGGAATACTGCACAAGGCTGTTTCGTTTGCTGGTACTCTGTTACTCACTGGCGAAGATAAAGATGAATTTTGTGGATGTTGTGCAACATGTGTGTCCAAAAAGTGCTCAAAACGGGCAAGGGCACGCTGCTTTTGTGACTGCCCAAAAATTGACATTAAAACTATTTCAAACTTATTTAGTGGTAAATTTTAAATATATTTCCAACATTGATTCACATATCTTTTGCTGAGAAAGTTTATAAAAATTGGACATCTAAGAGTGCCTAAAAAAATGTTATCACATCGATTTTATATAACACACGATTGTAAAGGGGAACGTTTATATTTTTGTCTTAGAATTACTATAACATCTCTGGATAAGGGGGGGATGTAAATATTTTGATGTAAAATAATAATGTGTATTCTTGACAGAAAAGAATCATGGACAAAAAAAAAAAACAACTTAAAAGCTGTTAGACCAAAAATAAAGAAATTCACGAATATCACATTAACTGTACAAAAGTGAGTTAATAGTCATATACTCGAATATACATTTGTATAATTTGTAAACTTAAAGATAATTTGTGACACGGCAAAAGACAGGGACTCAATGTGTCTTCAACTTGATAAATTAATCAAAATACATTTGTTTGAATGCTGTTTAATTTAAAATATTTCTAATCCTACGTCTCTTATTGCTTACTGATCGGAAATTTCTATTTTGAAGCCTGTACATATTACGCTTTCACATTGCACAACGTTCAAGTTCTTTGCGGTTCCAATCGGACGAACATTCTGTTAATTTTCTTATTAGTTTCCACGAAAGGACTTAAGATAATTTTGCACAAAATTTAGTAAAATTTCATCCGAAATGGTCGCTGAAGCTCTGTTTGCCGATATAAGCTAAACACAGTACAGCTGAAAGCACTTTAATTAACTTATATTTTAATACAAACCCGATTTGCTCTGGCTGCCACCTGATTGGCTGGAGGATTCTTTGTCCCACGGAGGAGCAATCAGAAGGAAGCACACGATGGTGTTAAGTACCTAGAAAAGAAAACAAGCTGATTACTCTTATTATCGGAGTCGGAAATCCTTGCTACGCAGGGCCTTCCCGATGGCGTAGTGGTAACGTCGTCGCCTTGTAATCAATGGATCCCGGGTTCGATACCCGGTGGAGGTACAGTGGTTTGGATCCCACTTTAAACTGTAGGTCCAGTCTCGCTTAAACATCCTGTGAATAAAGTGGACATAAAACAACAAATCAAACCCTTGGACCGAAAGAACAGAGAGAGAGAGAGAGAGAGAGAGAAGAGAGACTGGCAGAAAGAAAAACATAGAAGCAAGACACAGACAGAAATAGAAAAGAGAGAGGAGAAATATAATATGAATTCAGAAAGAGAGAGAAATATAAAGAAATATATAGAAACGAGAGAGAGATAGACAAAGGAAGGAAGAACATATCGGGGGAGAGAGAGGAACAAAGAGAAATGTATGAAGGGAGGAAGAGAAATATAAAACGATTACTGCTCCACAAAACTTAAGGAACACCAAAGGGAACAGATGGAAACAAACATAAAAGCAGAGTTCACTCTCTGTACGTTTCTTATATATATATTTGAACTTCTATGTGCGAGCCGTTGGCTGTACGCACTACATGTTGATTCACATTGTTTATTCTTTTGACATTGTTTGAAAATATGAAACAAAAAACAAACAAACATATATATATTACACAATGCTGGTTCCACAGTCCACGTATTATAAGCTAAGGTTACTTTGTGTGGTTTCTTCGCTCTTATCGGTATCCGCTATCGCCTTTCCTCGTCGTTCTCTCACTTCCCACAAATATCTCCCCACTCGTTGCACTATCTCACTTATGATTCCTCTTCTATCTTCTACCACTTCCATTATTTCCCTCCCTGTTACGTTCTTAACCCACTTGTCTCGAAAATCATGCGTAGAGGGGCAGGCAGGTAGCAGATGCTCGTCCGTCTCTCCCTCCCCGCACAAAGAGCATATCGTTTCCCCTGCTTCATTCTTCATTTTTACTTGTTTCCAACCCCCAGTCTGAACCGTGCTAACCCTCCCCTTTCTTTTTTGCCTACTAAATTTATGTATCTTGCTTTGCGCCTTTCCCTTGATTTCAGTTGGTTCCTTAGTGAAGTCTTCGTCTGGCAGTCGGCTAGTATTTCTTGTCTGTCTATGTCCAGCAGTCTCTCTCTGATTTGGTTTTCTACTGATGTATCTACCCTACCTCCCGTTTCCCGCACGCACCCCATCCCAATAGAGTACAACATGTTTTTTATATCCCTCGCCCAGTTCCGTGTTTTTTTGCAATGTTGCTGGTCATTTTCGTTGCATGTTGCATCTATACCTTATTGGTGTTCATAAGCCATGATCAAGTGCATCCCAAACATGCTCGATAAGATTGAGGTCCGGTGAGCATTCAGGCCATTCAATACGTGTGATGTCTTCTGTTTCCAGAAATTCGGAGACAATACGTGCGCGGGGCCCGGTTCGCATTACCATCCACAAACAGGAACTCCGGGCCAAATGCTCCACGGAAATTGGTAACATATGATCGCAAAATGTTGTTTATCTCAGTTTCAGATGGGGCTGAAGCCTCATCAATCCCTCTCTCAAGATTTATAATATTCTCTAATACTCTACTTGCTCTCATAATCACTTGGTGTTTGTTGCTTAAGTTTTGTGGAGCAGTGTAGAAAAGAGAGAGGAGAAATATAAAATGAATTCAGAAAGAGAGAGAAATATAAAGAAATATATAGAAACGAGAGAGAGAGAGAGACAAAGGAAGGAAGAAAATATCGGGGGAGAGAGAGAGAGGAACAAAGAGAATGATATGAAGGGAGGAAGAGAACTATAAAACGATTAGAGAAAGAGACAGGAAAAAGAAGGAAATGAAGGAGGAAACCGTCAGACAGAGAGAGACACTGAAAGAGGAAACAGAAGGTGGAATAGACATATAGAAGATATGCAGAGAATGAGAGAGAGAGACAGGAACGAGAAAGAAAGAAAGATTATAGAAGCGAGAAAGACAGTGAAAAAGGGAGGAAGATAAACAGAGCAAAAGAGACGGGAAAGAAAAAATGAAAGAGTAAGACTAAGAGACTATAGAAAGGGAAGAAAATATTAAAGCGACACATGGAAAGAGATAAGGATAACAGGAAGGAGTTGCTGTTTTAAGTCCACTTTATGCACAGTAAGGCTAATCGGGACTGGGCCTACAGTTTAAAGTGGGATCCGAACCACTTGTGCCTCCACCGGGTATCGAACCCGGGACCCCTTGATTACAAGGCAATGACGCTACCACTGCGCCATGGGGGAGGCGACAGGAAGGAAAATATAGAAAAAATATCGAGATAGGAAGTAAGCACGGACAACGAGATTGTAAGACGGAGAATGAGGAAAGAAAGCTAAAGAGAAACAAAAGAGATAGAAGTAAAAGGGAGAACTGGCAGCACGTGTTCAATTTGTAACACTATTAAAAACCATTGGTAACAGTTCGTTGTATCGGAGACACATTTCTTCCTTTTTACAGAAGACGCTACTAACGGAAATGAGTTTCTCTAAGGTTTCTAACGTGTGTCGAGGTATTTTATTTCATCGTGGAATCTATTTGACCCGGAAATCATGTATATTGCAAGAGAAATATCTCACCAACGCACAATTGCCATAGCTTTCCTACGTGAACCGGATGCTCCATACGTTTGATGACGTAACCCCCTGTCAGTGTTTCCAAGCCCTTTTCTTTAACTATGCTTGGCTAACCTAACCAAACCTAACCTTATCGGAATGGTTCGTGGGGCTATCCGTCAGCTACCCGTGCTTAATGTACAATTTGCACACGTGACGAACACGATAGTAGGTATTTTTCGGTGAATAATGTTGGAAACACTGCATACCGACAACGGTAGTCAACGTGTGCCCGCCATATTGTGTGTTAGGGAAGCGAAAAAAGGAATAACAAAAACTACTCTCTATGTGAAAATTTGTGTTTGTTTTCGTGTAGAAAGCATAATGGCACCTTGAACTATGTTCAGCAATACATAATTCGTAAGTACGAACCATGGGAAACACAAAATATCAGATTTTAAGGTGTCTCCGATATAACGAACTGTTACCAAACCATTCCCCTACTTAAACTACTTCTACGTACTGAATTATTAGCGTTTGAAAATATTAAAACCTTTCATTCTTGTCTATCTTCGTAACTCGTCAAAAGAGCACTACAATATTGCGTGGTGATGTGTGGGGGTTAAACAATTGCAGCTTATCTGAATCGTTTTGGCCTTGAGGTTAAGTTTGAAGGGGTGTGCTAACCTATCTACGGCAGATGTCGCCCCAGTAGCCACCAGTATCTGCCGTGGCTGACAACGCGAGAACGGAGCTGTTGCGTTTATGCATGGATATGGCCCGTAAATGTCTAATCGCCGTGTAAAGAGTACAGTGTAACAGTGCAAGTGTAGTTTAATCGCAAAATTGTACAATGTGATTGCTGAATTTGTTGACAATCTAGCCGAAACGGGATATGCTACAGGAAACAGGAACGGTTGACACGGCCAACCCAAGGAATGGAGTGGAAGTTTTGTGCTGGTGCGTTCTTTCGTCAGTTGTATACCAGGTTGGTGCTGTTTTGGTGATATTCTTTTCCACTTTAAATTGCTGATCGGCGAACATAATATGCCTGTGCGTGTTTAAAGCATGTGTATTTACTGCAGGTTCTGTCAAAACGGTTCCAATTACAGCAGGCAGAGGGTGCTTGAAACCATAGCGGCTGTGGGCAGGATTGGAAAGGTATTTTTTACTGGTTACGTTTTTTCCGTAATTTACGCGAAATTTACTTCGCGTAGAAAACTAGTTTTTTACGCAGATGTAAAAAACTAATTTCCTTTCGTAAAATAGTAATATAAAGACTACTTTAATTATATTAAATTTTTAACTTAATTTTCTTGCATATTTCAGCACAAAATCATAATTTACGAACATTGTTTATGCAGCCCCTCACCCTCAGTAACAAGAGTTATTTTTAAAAAATAGAACTGTTCCTTCACATATTTTTAAGAATTTAGAAACCTGTTGATACGAACGTCTTGCACTAGTACTTCTGTTTATAACATTTTCCTAACCTCCCAAAAGTAAGCACACAGTCATGTTACTTCACAAGAAATGTAACTCATTAGAAACCCATTAGTCTAAGTCTTGAGACCCCAAGTTCGGGTCCTGCCCCGCTAGAAAGTTGAACGTTTTGCATTGTTCATGAAGATTTTGTTAATGAACCTTTCCTGTTGCATTAAAACTCGTGCAGATGTATTACAGTGAAGTAACGCGTAGTTTTATGCGGTTCTATTTGGGTCAAATACCTCTGTTTTTTGTTGTTTCCACAACCAGAAACCTCGAATTGTATCGATTTATAAAATGTGCACGTGTTCGTTGCTTTTCGAGTGTGCATACAATCTGTTTCTACGAATAAAAACCATAGAAGTATTGAAGACATTCGTGTGCCACTTGACACATTTCATGCTTCAAAATGTATACTAAATGTCTCGATCATGGTTTTCTTTTAAATATGATTGGTTTGTTTTCGTAATCTTAGATTTACTTCTTTGTTAGCAGTGTCTGGTTTGATACTGATAATAATTTTTGACCGTTCAGGTTATCTATAAGTGGCAGAAAATCAATGTAAAGTAAGAGAAAATCAAAATAACATTATTTTTTTACGATTTTGTACGTTAGGAGTGCTAAGTTTGGTGGCGTGAGCATTTGCATGTGTTTCTCGCATTTGAAGTGTGCATACAACGGTACCCTTGAACCTCTGTACCCCTAGAGAAAGTGAAATATCTTGCATGGTTTATGAAGATATTGTTGTTTATGAACGTTTTCAGTTGATTTTAGCTCTCGGTAATGTGTTATTGTGAAGTAAAGCACGTTTGTTACCTTAGCATGTTACTTTACTGTGAAGCAGAACAGCCCGAAGGCTTCACGCAAGTGAATATAGCACTCAAAACGACTTTCCACAACAGCAGCTATAATTTTACGTAGTTAGGTTAGGATTGTTGGGTTTGGTACTGATAATTATTTTCGGCGTGTTCTTTCGCTACTTTAGTGTACATACAAACAGTTTTTACTAAGAAAAGCTGTGAAAGTACTCCGAAATTGCAGGTTTTAACTTACGTGGGTCATTCTATGGGATCAAATATCTCCGTTATTTGTGCTTTCCTAACGCTGGAACCACTTTTACATTACGTAAAACATTGAAATCTGTCGATTAAATAAAAATTCGACGTAATTCTTGGGGGGGGGGGGTACAGTGGGTAAACTGCACCATACAACCTGCTTTTACGAATAAAAAACTGTGAAGCTAGTTCGAGATACGTCGCAGGATCAGACTCCTATGTTATTTGTGTTTTTTACGTCCTGAGGTAGAAAAGCAAAGTTAAATAACGAAAACAAAAAACAATTCCACATCAACTATTTATCACCCAGCAATTTCGTGCGGATCAAATCCACACACAAACCTCTTTTGACTGAATTGATCTGATTTTTTGTTTTAAATCCGCTTTATGCACACAAGTCTAATCGGGACTGTACCTACAGTTTACAGTGGGATCCGAACCACTATGTGCCTCCACCGAGTATCGAACCCGGGACCCCTTGATTACAAGGCGACGACTACGCCATCGGGGAGATCCATCTGTTGACTGACAATAGACCGTCGTTTACATTTTGCACAAAGTAATGATTGTGCAGCCACGAGTAAATTCCTTTTGTTTGCTACCTTCATTTGGTGCAAAGGTACATAAACCTTAATCTTAAAAGTCAGCTAGCTTATCTACAGGGTAGGGTTCTTTGTAGACAACGAAACCAGACAGGATGCCTTCCAATGGAGACGTTTAAACGAATATATTATTTAAACACAGGATACATGGAGTAAGAATATTTACATGATAAGCTACTTTCTTCTATGCTTTGTATTATTTTATTTTCCCTATTTGTATATTCTTCTATCTGGACTTCCTTCTCAATGGACAAATCTGGATCTGGACTTCCTTCTTAATGGACAGATCTGGATCGGGGCTTCCTTCTCAATGGACGGTCATGATCGGGACTTCCTTCTCAATGGACGGTCTGGATTTGGACTTCCTTCTCAATATGTAGGATCTGGACTTCCCTTAATGGACGTTCTGGATCTGGACTTCCTTCTCAATATGGAGGATCTAGACATCCCTCTTAATGGACGTTCTGGATCTGGACTTCCTTCTCGAATTCCTTTATTCTTTTCCAACTTTTTCCTTTAAACTTTGGGAATAATACTAATATCCTCCCTTGGGGCTGCAATTGGAACGCGCCACCACTAACTAGGTCCAACAGAGTGTATACTTGGTGCAAACAATTTACACGCGCATCCAAGTAGGTGCTACAGTTAAACTGCGCAACCAAAAAGTGCTGTGGGGCGTCGATCAGAACGCGCTCGCCACTGATGTAAACAAAATTTCCCCTATAGGAATGGTAAATCAATCATACAGATGCAATATCTGTTCAAAGACACAAACTTGTATCGGTGCTTTGACTTCCTTAATTTTCATATTAACTTACATGTGATCACTGATTTGATTTATAAAATATATATATTAATTTACTTCTTTCATATTTATTATTTGTCTTCTTATAATATATTCTATTGTTTTTCATATTTCCAATTTGCTTTGTTCTTATTTATAAAGTTATTCACATATATTATGCCAATTCTTAACCTTGCACGCCTGGTGCTGCCATCTCTATTCTTCTTTGGCAAACTATTTACATTACTTGGTCCTATTGGGTACGTAACACAATATTCCCCCCGTTGGCCATAAAAAAAATGTCGTAATATATATATATATATATATGCAGATACAATTTTTTTTTTAAATTATATATGTACAAGTCTATTATTTCTTCTTGACGCTTTCTTTCTTCTCTTCTGTACAATTATATCTTCTAATGTTGTCTAAATTCTCTCTCCTTTCTACATCTGTTTTTATATGCTTTAGAAGAACTGTATTTCTAAAAGTACTTATCACTTCGTATGGGCCTTCATTTCTACTGCTTACATTGCTTTTCACTTTCACTGTGAAATTATATCTCCTGGCATGCAGCATTTTTCCTCATCTCTCGACTTATCTCTTCTTTCTATTTTCGTTCCTAGATATCTTTTCACCGTTCCGGAAATATTCGTGACATCTTAAGTTATTTCTAGATACAAAATATAATTCTTCAATAGTTCATCTCCTGCAAGTCTGCTCGTCTGTTCTCTCCAAGATAGTCTTTACTTAACGATGTCCTGCAAAAATAGTAATTTTCGTTTCACCCTTTTCTTCTTTCAGCAATCTCTCTACAGATTATCAGTTAGCTCAGATTTTTCCGTTTCAAAGAACTCTCTCTCTTCTCTAAGTTGACCATCTAAGTGTTTCTATCAGCTACAACAATTCTTCACATCAGCCTTAATTTCATATCAGCATGTATCTAGATATATTTATTTTCTGTGATTACAACCCATTCTCGGAATACAACCGATTCTTCTTTAACTGGGATTACAACCCATTTCATTTGCACTTTTCTAAATACACGATGACTTTTAATCGTCTAAGCTTAGAAAGAATTCGTTTTACTGATACTATTCGATCTTCTATATTATCTTTTCCTTTTTCCTGAGTGTTTTCTTCATGATTAACTTCCTTCTGTGCCTAACTGTTCTCTTCTTTCTCTTCTGTTCGTACAATTGAAAAGTTTACATCCATTTTCCATATTACTTTCTTTGGCATCTCTTCTTTTACAGGTTTGATCTTTCACTATCAGTCTCATTGTTCAATCGAGTGGTGACATAAATTAGCAGTTATCATTCTTTCTTAAGATATCACTTGCAGAATAGATTTTCCTCCAACGATGGGTATTATATATCCTTTTACATGAACTAACATTAAAGAACTAAAATTTTCTTCTTCCAAATAGATCATTAATATTTGCCCAAACTAATAATTCCACGAATTTTTCTTCTGGTGAACTGGAACCTTTTCATACACTTTATTAATTCTAGAAACGTCTGCTTGTCAGTCTGTAAATCAAAACATCTCCTTACTTTGCACTAGTCAGTTTTATTTGTTCCTTCCGATTCTTTCAAATACTCGCTGCTTGTCACTATCTTGTTTTCTTTTTCTCTTCCTCTTTTTCTTCTCTTTCTTCTATTTTCTTTTCTATTCTTCTCAAGATCCTTCTTCCTCCTCTTCCAACTTTCTTCCAGTAAAGAAATTACTTTCATTTCTCTCTTCTTCCAATCTGGTTTCTGCCAAGACTTCTTCTGTTCTACATCTTCATCAAATGCATGCTCTCCTTGCCTTTTCCGTCTCGTCTTCTTCTTCCTTCTCTTTGGCGAAGTAAAATCAAAATCCGTTTGATCTATGTCGACCCTTCTTAGCATATTATTAACTTTCTTCAGGTTCTTTTCTATTTCTAATTTCTTTCTCTTCTTCTTCTTCCATGTCTTTACGTGAATATATCTAAATCTCATTTTACTTTTCTTCCTTCTTTGTTTACATCTTCGGTTATGTGCATGCTTCTTTTCTTCCTCCGTCAGAGACTCGTCACTGGAACTTTCTTCTTTCATCTTCATTTCGACATGGATTTCTTCATCATTACATTGACAAGTAAATTTTTTATCCCTTGCTATTCCTCTTTCTTCTTCTTCTATTTTCTTATCTGTCTCTTCTTTGTTTACTTCGCTTAACTTTATAGCTTCTTCGTCTATCTTGCTGTCATGCTCGTCATTGGAACTTTCCTCTTTCATCGTCCAACTTCTATCTTCGATCAGAATCCTTGCTTCTTCTATCTTGTCTTCATTTGCATCTACTCTAGAAGGTACTGCTTCTATTTGCGATTTATTTTCAACAATTTTTCTTTCCATACTGTTGGTTCTGTGTATATTCTCCTCTCTAAATTTTGAAACTTCTTCCTCGATCGTCCTATTTATATCCACGCTTTTGTTTTCAATTAGCAGTGTTGTTTCTTCTATCTTCTTTTCCAATGATCTTCTATTTTCTTCACATGTCTCGGTTATTTTCTCGTACATTTTCTTGCTTTCATTTCTTACTTCTTCTAATTTTCTACTATTTTCATCGAGCCTTTCTTTCACTTCCTTGTTATTTTCTTCTAACTTTTCTTTTACTTCTCTGTTATTTTCTTCCAACTTTTCTTTTACTTCTCTGTTATTTTCTTCCGCCTTCCTATTACTTTCTTCAATCTTCTTCAGTTCTCTGTTATTTTCATTTATCTGCATTGACAGGTTTTGGAACATTTCCATCAAGTTTATTTCTTCTGTCTTCTTCTGCTTTTCTTTTAGCTTTTTCTTCTTGCATTCCTTACATGTATAATCTTCTTCCCTTTTACTTATTGATATGTATTTCTCCTTTCTTATTCCTTCGCACGTCCAATGTTTCATTTCCTTACATGTGACACAGAAAATAATTTCTTCCTTGTTTCCTTCCTCTCCGCAACAAATGAAAGTTTCCCTTTTTTCTCCGTCTTCCTTCATTGTAGCTTCCCCATTCTCATTTCCATCTTTATCCTTTTCCTCCATTTTCAATTATTCTTTCTCTCTTCACTGTCTGGTTCCTAATTCTCTAGCCCCAAAAGTTGGTCGCCATTTATTAATGCTACCTTCATTTGGTGCAAAGGTACATAAACCTTAATCTCAAAAGTCAGCTAGCTTATCTACAGGGTAGGGTTCTTTGTAGACAACGAAACCAGACAGGATGCCTTCCAATGGAGACGTTTAAACTAGTGATGGGTCGTTCGTGAACGAGTCGTTCAAAAGTAACGACTCTCTCTTGTGAGCGGTGAACGACTCGTTCACCAGAATTGAACGACACGTTCAAAGAGTCGTATGTGTGCCACGACTCCTCCGCCCGCCAAGCAACTATTATTCCATTATTCCCTCTCCTTTCCACGAATTTTGCGAGGAAGGCGCATGCGCAAGTGTATACTCGCCTGGCGGCCGGAATTTTTGAAAGAAAGCAAGTCGATTCTGCGGGCAGAAAATGGGGACTGGAGAGGAGAGGGAAGGGGGGGGTCCTCTCTGTTCCTTTTCCCTACCCCTAGTTGAGTGAAGCGGGCAGAAACGTGCCGTGTACGATGAGAGGGGAAGGAGCATGCTCGCGAGTCGACTCTTTCCTTCGTTCAAAGAGTCGCTAAAGTGTGCCACGACTCTTTGAACGAAGGAAAGAGTCGACTCGCGAGCTCGCGACTGTTGTTTGCAGAGAGAGAGCGCGCAACCCCAGCCCATGACGGGCAGCGAAGAACAGCCAACAAATTTGTCCTGTAATTTCAAGTTCGGCCAAACCATTAGCGCTAAAATTACAAGAAATTAAATGTTAGTAAAAAATATTAGGGGAGTCTTGTAAAAATTTTGGGAAGGTGTTAGGCACAGACCTCTTGATTACAATATTCCGATTAGCCTATTTTGAGTTGTTATTGTTCGAGTCCACTTTATGTGCAGATAGGATAGTCGGGACTGGACCTACAGTTTAAAGTGGGATCCGAACCTCCACTTTGTATTGAACACGGTACCCCTTGATTACCGGCGACGTTATCACTACGCCATCGGGGAGACCCGATTAGACTATTGGAGCATAAAAGTGGACTTATAACAATTTTTGCCAAGCAAAGCATTTTAATACATGACAGCGTTAACCACTATGCTATTAGGGTGAATCAGAAAAGGGGGGGAGTAATTTATAATTTGCAACACAAAATACTTAGTGTGGAAAGCGATTGTTACTTTTAATTATTTTCTAAAGCGCCGGCCTCCATGGTGGAGTGGTTAGTACACCTCATTACTCATCCTGATCTTCGCGATTACCCAAAAAAAGTGACAGAAAAGCGAAGTAAAAAAAAAAGCTGTTGGCCATCTGCGGTGAGCCTACGTGTTAAGGTGTTTTACTAGTAGAAAGCAACATTAAAAAAAATACATACGTATAATTTGGCCCGCTTTATAGAAATTCGATCATACATTATGATATTGGCAGAAACTTATATTGAATGACTGTAGAACAACAAAAAGCTATGGACATGGATATGGGATGGACATGGATAATGTTCAAGAGCGATATATATTTCTTAAACACAGCTGTTAGCCATCCGCGGAGAGCGAGCGGGTGGATCCTACTCTAAACTGTAGATCCAGTCTGCTGGCGAGACTGCCGCCGCCGCGCCTTGTGTAAGAGAGCTCGCGACTCGCGAGCGAACGACGAGTGAGCAGAAGAGTCGCTAAGGCGAGCGAGTCGTTAAGGTGCTTAATGACTCTTCGTGCCGTCTCGAGAGTCGTGAACGATGAGGGAGGAGAAGAGTCGCTAAGGCGAGCGAGTCGTTAAGGTGCTTAATGACTCTTCGTGCCGTCTCGAGAGTCGTGAACGAATGATGGGGAAAGAGTCGTGGGACTGTGCTGTGACTCTTCGTGCTGTTTCAAGAGTCGTGAACGAGCGATGCTCGTGGAAATGCAAGCATGTGTCGCAGCGCAGATCTGGAGTGCATTTTGTTGACTCGCTTTCTCACATTTGTTGCGATATTAAAACCAGTGATCGAATGCAAAAAAAGGAAGAATATGTAAATGCACGTTATTACTAATAAAAGGTTGATATAATTATATAGCATTTCTGTGTATGCTATCGTACTGCATAATTTGCATTATCCGCAGCATGAAATGTAAACTGAAACAAGATACAAATATAGAAAATCTCACTCATGAGGCAGAGTAATGAAAACAAGTATGTGCAATAAATTTTGTTTGTGCGTGTGTGTTTACTGTTTACACATATGTATATCCACACACACAGACTCGTATTTGTATTTTTCTTATTTTATGCCGCTTTTCTTCAAATTTTAAGTAATCGCGACGATGAGGATGATGCGTGATGATATAGATGAAGGGACACTCATAAAGAATATCCTTGCCCAGACCGGGACTAGAACCCAGGAACTTCTGTGACAAGATCAAATGTCGATTACTTCAGAATCTTGGCCATCTAGTCGGCTACACGCACACACACATACACAAAAATGCAATACAATTTATTAATCTTGAAGGACAGAGGCTGATATATTCCGTTGTGTTCGTTTATTTAAATACAAGCATGTGCTTCAACACCTCCTACCCCCCTTCCTCCTCTTCAGGCATGTGTTTCGAGAAAAAGAAGCTTGACGACTCTTTTGAACGACTCATTTGAACGACTCTTCTCAGTGAGCGAGCGCTCATGAGTCGACTCGCACAAATGAACGGCTTGAACCCATCACTAGTTTAAACGAATATATTATTTAAACACAGGATACATGGAGTAAGAATATTTACATGATAAGCTACTTTCTTCTATGCTTTGTATTATTTTATTTTCTCTATTTGTATATTCTTCTATCTGGACTTCCTTCTCAATGGACAAATCTGGATCTGGACTTCCTTCTTAATGGACAGATCTGGATCGGGGCTTCCTTCTCAATGGACGGTCATGATCGGGACTTCCTTCTCAATGGACGGTCTGGATCTGGACTTCCTTCTCAATATGTAGGATCTGGACTTCCCTTAATGGACGTTCTGGATCTGGACTTCCTTCTCAATATGGAGGATCTAGACATCCCTCTTAATGGACGTTCTGGATCTGGACTTCCTTCTCGAATTCCTTTATTCTTTTCCAACTTTTTCCTTTAAACTTTGGGAATAATACTAATATCCTCCCTTGGGGCTGCAATTGGAACGCGCCACCACTAACTAGGTCCAACAGAGTGTATACTTGGTGCAAACAATTTACACGCGCATCCAAGTAGGTGCTACAGTTAAACTGCGCAACCAAAAAGTGCTGTGGGGCGTCGATCAGAACGCGCTCGCCACTGATGTAAACAAAATTTCCCCTATAGGAATGGTAAATCAATCATACAGATGCAATATCTGTTCAAAGACACAAACTTGTATCGGTGCTTTGACTTCCTTAATTTTCATATTAACTTACATGTGATCACTGATTTGATTTATAAAATATATATATACATTAATTTACTTCTTTCATATTTATTCTTTGTCTTCTTATAATATATTCTATTGTTTTTCATCTTTCCAATCTGCTTTGTTCTTATTTATAAAGTTATTCACATATATTATACCAATTCTTAACCTTGCACGCCTGGTGCTGCCATCTCTATTCTTCTTTGGCAAACTATTTACATTACTTGGTCCTATTGGGTACGTAACATGTTATGGAGTTAATAAAAACACTTGTAAGTTTAAAAAAAAATTGTGAATGGTCTCTTGATTTTCACCATACCCACTTTCCCAAAATAAATGAATGTAAATTTCAGGAATTTTAGGAAGTTTTTTTAACGATTCCATAACAATTCGAATTTTCTCCTGATTGCACACTACCATTCAGGACTCAAGAAGTTCACTAACAGTAACCATTTTGTAATATCCCAAAATTTGGTCTTGGTAATTGGAATAAATATAAAAAGACCCGTACACTTCAAAATTTCATTTTTTTTTTCGTTTCTCTGTTTCTTATTGTAACTTAAATAGTTCATCTCATAAGTAAGCATTGGTCATTTGTAACTTAGAAATTTATATTATTGTTAGGACATATATTTTTTTGTTTTATGGAAGTTTGGTTCATAAACATCCTAGCCTTGATTTGATCATAAGTAATATACTTATATCCAGTCTTTCGAGAGTTACTTTTTAAAAGTAATTGCATTACTCTTAGGAAAGTACCCGCTACTTATAACCTTACTTTGTTGTAGATTAGATGGGAGGCCTAACTCATACATCTTTCATGAATGAACCGCAAGCAGATTGTTCTTTCGTCACTAATGACTAAAACCAGTGGCGGCGATTGGGTTCCAAAACTAGGGGGGGGGGGCAAAGTGCCAAAACTGGAGGGACAAAGACAGTATATTTCCCTTTGTAGATAAGGTTTAGCATAGTGCGGGTGCAAAAGTGGCGAAAAGTGGGGGGGCAACTGCCCCTAATCGCCGCCACTGACTAAAACTTACATTAATTTTTATAATCTAAAGCCCGTATCACACGGAACTGGATTTCCAGTAGGTATGGCCTAGTTGGCGCTGGACTGGCTACCAATTTGCTAGTTTTCGCCTCACACGATACTTATCAGCGTACTTGTCGATAGACTTTTTTTCCCATACGAGGGAAGTTGTAATGGCGGCCGCGTGAGAAGTAAACAATGTATCACTTCTCATTTTTAAAAGCCGATAACTATTCAACCGAGAGGAATAACGTTTGGTATAAAACGTTATTAAGTACAAAACAATGGTGCTGCTTAAATACATACTTTACAACGTTTACTGTACACGTATGGAAGAATATTTTAGTTGTTTCAAATGTAAACGCCGTGCACTCGGTATAGATGGTGTAACTCAACGCGCCTTTCACGCTGTATACGTTATACATTGCTGGAGTAACACTCGGACATCACAGACAAAAGCGATCCATTGCACACTCACAGATTATCTTCACATGGGAAACTTTGCTTTGATTGGCTGTTCCACAGAATCCAGTCGAGGAAAGCCATGTAGCAATTAGAACATGTCCTATTCCTCCAAACCAGTCAAGCAGTCACCCAGGCGGCCATGATTGCTACCTAGAAAGTTATAGCCTGACAAGTTAAGTCCCGATATGCGCAGATCGCTTCGGAGCACTTCCTATTACGTCATCGTCCCCACCACTCTTCTACTCACTGGTCTGGTGTTGAGAGTACCAGTGGTGCCAACTCAGCAAAATTAAGCTAAAACAAATATGACAAACAATTTTCACTGTTTAGCGTGACGGTGCATGCAGGCTCCTATTATATCAGTGGTTCATTTTATTTAATCCGGCCTTTGAAAATACGTGCGGTGCGCCGATCGTAAACTGTAGTATTACACACGTGCGTTAAGGTTTATAACGAAGAGAAACTACAGAGCGAATGACTTCATTTTCTGAATGCGATATCGAGCAGTGGCCTGGTTCTTTGTTGTTTTTTAAAACGTACCGAGTGGGGTGGTGGTTCGTTTGTTTATCTTACAACAATCACTACGAGAAGACAATCTGACAACATGCTTGCCTGTGTTCTTTTCCCTTCTCTATTTTATTAAACAGATGCTTCAATGAGGGTACATTTCCAGATTCATGGAAAAATGCTAACGTGGTACCATTATATAAATCTGGAGACAAGTGTGCTGTTTCTTCTTATAGACCTATTTCCCTTCTTTCACCACTTTCTATCGCCTGTCAAAAGATAATAAAGGACCGACTCTACAAATTTACCTCTCCATATATAAATACAGCACAGCACGGCTTTTTACCAGGAAGCTCCTGCTTAACCAACTTAAGCATTTTATTATCTGACGCTATCAACTCTATATCTGAAAATTCTCAACTGGATGTAATATATCTGGATTTTTCGAAAGCTTTTGACTCTATAAACCACAATTTCCTGCTTCATAAATTATCCCACCGTTTCAATATTCATGGAAACTTTCTCTCTCTGCTCAAGCACTATCTCCAAAACAGACAACAAAAAGTTGTTCTTTCCGGAATGTCTTCTTCTTATCAAGCTGTATCTTCTGGTGTACATACCTCAAGGCAGTGTTCTTGGACCTCTTCTCTTCATCCTGTACCTTGATGATCTCCCAGAATATCTTTCCGAGTCATGCAAGAACCTTCTCTTGTTCGCTGACGATTGCAAAATATATAGTAAAATCTCCAATTTCAGTGACATGACACTTCTGCAAAATAATTTAGATTCTCTAATAAAGTGGTGTGAATTATGGAACTTAAAACTCAACCCTCAAAAATGTACCATGATGACCTTCTCCTTGAAGAAAAACACATTTAATACTAAATATTTCATAAAAAATAATTGTGTTCAAAGAGTTGCCGCACAAAAGGACCTGGGCGTCATATTTGACGAGAAACTTTCCTTTTCTGAGCACATCTCTACAGTCACAAGGGGTTCAATGCGTATGCTGGGTCTTCTCTATCGTTTCACGGAAATAAACAACTTGACTGCCCTCGGCACCTTTTACAAATCTTTTGTGTCACCTAAAATTGAATACTGTTCTCCGATCTGGTCTATGGCATGCCCCTCAAATTCAGATAGACTAAATTCCGTCCTAAATTTCTTCCTGGCCATTGTTCGACACCGAATTCCGTCCACAAAACACTTGCAAAAGTCCATCCTCCTGCAAATGTTAAATATCCAAACTCCACAAGAGAGACATAGACAGGCTGACCAAATATTTCTACATAAAATAGTGAATGGCAACCTCAGAAGTGACTGCCTTCTTCAGGAAATTCACTTTCGTGTGCCTGCCCGTTCAACAAGAAGCACTCAACTTTTTGCCTCTCAGAAGCCGAGATTGTGTCTCATCCAGCGCTCTCTGTTCCATAGACTGCCCAGTGAATATAATAATCTAGGAAGCCAAATAGACATTTTTGAAAATCTGGACAGTTTTAGAAGAAAGTTAGCAAAAAATATGTAAGTCTTTTAACCACATGTATTTTTTTTTATGTTATTATTTTTTATGTATTATGTTATTATTTTTTTGTCCTTATGTTCTATAAAAACGTTCCAATGTAAAATGGCTAACGCTGTATTTGGAATCTTCTATTAAATAAATAAATAAATAAAGCATTGAAATGTTCATGCTCTTTACTCTTGGCTGCAAGATTCTTACTTTGAAAGAGATTGACTTATGCACGAGCGTGTAGATGAACTGAATTAGACTTGGTGAAGCCGATTCAGACACGGACACAGATTCATCGTTAGACACAGACTCGGATGAGTGGGAGAGTGAAACTGAAGAAGGAAAACTGGAAAACATTTATAAGATGAGCTCAGTTCTATCGTTTATATATTTTTCATTTTTCTATCGTTTTATTTCATACATTTCTTTTGCTGGCAAGAAATATCCCTAATATAACTTAATTCATTTAAGGTTTAAAGGGAAAATATCAAAATGTATTTAGAATTTAGCGTAATGAATAGGTAGCGTAGGTGACGGAATACTAATTCATGCCTTTCACATTCAAATTTCGTTGAAAACTCTCAGACAATTCCGCTCCCTCCAGGTTGCAACACTGCGAACGAAGGTCGCGGCAGACAATGGAGTGGGGAAATGTGATGTGAGGTGCGCAAACAATGGATTGCAGCGTCTTGTTTTTAAACTTGTCAAGTTATAGTTCAGCGCCAACTGGAGCATTCGTACTAGAAATCCAGTTCCGTGTGATAGGGGCTTAAGAAAACCAAACTCGACCCTTAACTTGAATATGTTACGTCACTGTTCCTAAGGCCACTTTATACACAGTGTAATCGAAACTGAACGCACAGTTTAAAGCGGGATTTCAACCACTGTGCAATGTGCATCCACCAGGATCGAACCCTGGACCGAATCTCTGCCTTAGGAAACTTGAAAGATAATCTCGGCAATACTTACCAAGTTGAACAAAGCAATGATGATGGATCCACTGCGAAGCGACAGGTAACAGCAGCATGTCTTAAGTAGCTCCATCTGATGACATTAATTAGCAGCTGCTGAAAGAATAAACAAATGATCAGAATAAAGGAAGCATAGTGAAGTACAACAAATACATATTCATTAGGAGTGCACAAAATGTTTTGTTGCATTTGGTACACGATGTTAAATCTAGGTATGGATGCCCATCCACCCCAATTCCGTGGACACCCTCAACCCCCAAAAATAATCATAAACCCTCCAAGATACAATACCCTGTTAAACTTTCGATCCGGGTAGAACAGATTTTATGAAGGGTTCGTAGAGTATCTGTACAGTGAAATTCGAAAATGACGAATAAGAAAATATCCCCTAAAACGGATAAATGATAAAACTGTCCGGATTAAACACACATTCTGATATCCGGATAATATTGATATTTTGATAATTCGGATATTCGAATGCGAAATTATCCGATATCCGGTTAAAATTTTATTTTATCCGGATTTGGCCATCCTGTTTCGTCTCGATATAATCCTCGACTAAAGAGGGAGGATGGGATCTGACCACGCGTCACCCAGCGTAAAGCTGCTTGGCAGTTCCCAAAGAAAGGGCTGTTGCAACACAGAGTTTAGTGTGTACAGGGTGTATAGGAATAAACAACTTTAAGAATTTTTTCGACTATACCACGAGATCTCTCCAGTCTTCTTGAACCCGAAGGTTCATGGCTGCAGCAACGCAGGCCTTCCATCTGTTCCTATCCCGAGCAAGATCTATATACTCTTTTCCATTCCTACCGATTTCCTTTAGGTCAATCTCAACATTATCACTCCATCATTGTCTTGGTATATGGAATATAATAATGATATATAATGTATCAATCGGTAACACTTCCAGCCTCCCCGATGTCGTCGTGGTAGCGTCGTCGCCTTGTAATCAAGGGGTCCCGGGTTCGATACCCGGTGGATGCACATGCTGGTTCGGATCCCACTTTAAACTGTAGGCACAGTCCCGATTAGCCTGACTGTGCATAAAGTGGACTTAAAAAACACAAACTCTGTCAATTAATCAGTAACACTTCCAGTTTCCATGAATGTACAAATGGGGTGTAAGGGGTGCTGCTTCCACGTAGTGCACCCAAAAGTCAACCTCACTTCCACGTAGTGCACCCTGGACAAGAGACTAACGAGGCTCTGGCGACTGGCGCTATTGCCAGTATAATTTTGTGTGTGTTGTCCTGTTTCATGTCCTTGTGTGTGCTGAGTGTGCGTTTAGAGCCTCAGCTTTTAACAAGTCAGAACATTTTAAGATTTTAAAGTTTTTAGTTATGCAACGTTTGAGTTGTAATTTGCAATGGTAAGGGGCTGGACCCCGTATAATGTGACGGAAGCAAATTAGCCTAAGTGCTGACGCTTCCAAAATTTTAAATTCAAATTCAAATTCAAAATGAATGTACAAATGTTCAATGTGGCTTCTACCAGTTTATGCGGCACAGAGCACATCAAAATGCTAGTCATTTCCCAAGAACTCCCGAAGGAAGAACGTTGCTTATTGTCTGTTTTAGCTGTTGCACATTCTGCAGCGTACGTGACAGACTTTGTCTTTCAGAAAGCCCCAAATCAAGATGTCTAGTGGCACGGCCGTAGGCAGGAAAAATTTTCGGGGGGGGGGGGGTTCATTCATAATTGTTCCCATGGGCGTCGCCAGAAATTTGAATAATAGAAATAATAACAATAATTGTACAATAATTATTAAAATTTCATAATAAAAGAATTTTATTCCATAATACTAATAATAATAATTATTATATTATTGTTATATCCTTGAGGTGGGCTTACTCAATCCAGCAGATGAGTGAATATCCAGCACAAGTTTATTTTTGTTTTTTTACGTTTCATACAGTGTGTACTGAAATGCACAATTATTATACTTCGTCATTAAACTTTAGACACCTTCAAGAAAAAGCTTTAAAAGTTAGATGGAAATTTTAGTCATAAAGTTTTTGTTGTTTAACTTTAAAATTACATTTTTGGAATTTTGAAAAGTGTGGAACCAGTTATTCTTTTTAAAAACTTAGCCTGGTGCATGGATTGTAACCTCAATCGCGAACGTAATGCGCTACAAAACTGGAGATCCTAGGTTTCAACTCCTATCAAGGGGGATTTTCGACTTTATCGGACAGGAAATTTAAAAGCTGGAAAGGGAATTTTGGGACAATCATAAGAGAATCTTCAGTCTACATTCCTTGTGACGCAGGAGCAACACTGGAAAGATGACAACAGAAGTGATAATGGAGGGGTCGCGGGTGGGCTACGATTCTGAGAATAAATCCTGTTTCACTCAGCTTTCAGAATTCCAAATGTATGAAAATTCTAGCTCGATCGTTTCAACATTGTCTCCTTGTATTTTTGTGATGCTTCGAAAAAAAAAAATTGAAAATTTGTTACAGATTTTGGTTTCTGAACTTCCATTAATCCAGAATGTCAGAAGTTTCGGGGGGGGGGTTGAACCCTAGAAACCCCCCCTCTAAATACGGCCATGTCTAGTGGTGAAAGGTCTGGAGACCTGTGAAAGCCGCCATTTTCTTTAACAGTACACCAGCGCCACAATGACTTGAGTTGACAAAGCCTTGTGTATGAAAACAAAACTTGGAGAGATTTTCTCATTGTTATACAACAAACCTCATTGTTGTGTTTCAGATATTTTATAACAATAAACCTGATAAGATAGAATACGCGCTGTAGCACATCTGCCTTTTTTGTAGAGGATGAAATGGGAATGGTAATAAGCACGATAATTTTGCTCGGCTCCTAATCCCCCTCGCGTTCACGCAAACAAACTTCTGCGACGCGCACACAGCAACGTCCGTCTAGCAGCGGGGATATCGCCCGCCCCTTTGATAAGGTGAATCCGAGTGACCCGCAAACCGACACCGCGTCAAGCTCTACATGCGGCAGGGGCATCTCCCACGGCACCCACTTCGCCGGAGGGGGAGGTGAGAGAGTTTTAGAAACTTTCCACCTCAGTCTTTGCACGGAACGTCACACCTTCTGCCGGTGTTGGCTGTGGGTTACCTCAAAACGCGGGGACGAGGTGGGGGAGCTTTGGGCTAAGGACTTATCGATCTCCTGCGAGTGAGATACCAGAAGCAAGAGCTACTTGGCAAAACAAATTTCCAGCAAATGGCCTGCGGACGCTACGATTAACAGATAACGGGCTTCTTGGCTTCCCACCAGGAAAAGCAAGGGATAAAAAGTTCTGTGACTCACGTGTGTCCGTAGAGGTGTGCTAGGACTCTTGCTCGTATAGTTTGTCCTCATCAGAGCGCCACTTACTTCAAAGAAAGTTTCGGGAGATAGGTTTCCCCTCTGACAACCATATCAAGTCCACGTGGAGCCCAGTAAATCCTCCCCTCAAACCTTTCCAACCAATAGAGTCCGTTTTAGGAACTGACTGTGCTTGTCAAGTCCACGTGGAGTAAATGAGATGTTGCCAATTCAGTTTCTTTAGAGATTTCTTAACGTGAGATTGCAGTTATCTTTGCTATATCTCTACCACAAGGAAAAAAAGATCTTCCGTCGAAAGCGATCGCGCATCTTCCCCTGCCGTTATAGTGCTCGGGGCAGTGTTGCCAGGCCAGACTTGAAAAAATCGGGAGATTGTTCCTTGAGAAACCAGAGCATCTGCTAGAAAATCCGATGATAATGGATGTAAATTTATTACTGTGACTGAAATCAAATCATACGTCTGAAATAATAGGTACTTTTATGTCAACATTAATTTTCAGAAGAGGAGGGGGTGGCGACCATCCTTGCACTTCCTTCTGGACGTCCATGCCGGTATATAATTTTGTAGAAAATTAAGTATTTAAGTAATAGTATATTAAGGATAGAAAATTAAGTATTTTCAAGCCGATGAAAGTTCCAAGCAACTACGGGGGAGGGTGTGCATTATTTCCTTTGTAATTGAACTATGCCGATTCGTTCTCTAGCAGATTTCTTGTTATTAACACTCACATGCTTTATTCGTCAGTTATGCTGCCTCTATGTTGTTGCATTTAATATATATATTTTATATATATATATATATATATATATATATATATAGACACACACACACACACACACACATGTATAAAATAATTTGCCCACGCTACGAAGTCAGTGTTTCTATCTAGTAAGGCAAGGACGTTTCACTGTGTTTGTGTCACTTCATTCATTTCATCAGTTTTTCATTCATCCATATTGTCGTACTTACCCGTAGAGGCACAAAAGCGACGTAAAATAACTAAAATAGAAATAGATTTTCAGGTGGGATAAAATACAACCATCTAAAAATAGTAATGTAGTAATAGTAATAAAATAATAATAATAATGTCCTATCATAATTGAGTATCGTTTGGCATAATTTCACAGTTCAAACAGAACTTTTCGTGGCTGAGTGGAGTTCCACTCCATGTTCAAGTAAGATGAGCAGGAGACGTGCTTTTGAGCAGGCCGTTGGAAGTTCCATAGCAATAGTTTAGTAAGGAATTTTCCCGAGAAATCAATAGGTCTGGCAACACTGACGTGAGCCGTCCTTTGCCCCACCCGCCAGCGCGATGAGGTTCTGCGCAGGTTTCTTTCCTTGTGGTTCCACTATAGGTTGTGTTATTGTGCTGTGCTAGTTTTTTATACAATGTGGAGAGCTTGGGAGTAGAAAGTCGCAGTGAACGAATGGATGGCTAAACACTGCAGGTGAAAGTCGCAACAACGCTTTTCAGAAAAAACAAGTACAGGCGCGAAACCAGATCCGCGTCATGTCGGCTTCCTCTCGAGCTGTACCAAAGATATAACGTTCCAATGAAGACTTAAGCTGTACTTTTAAAAGCAAGCCCCCGTAACAAGACCTTTTAATGTATTACATATTGAATGGGACCACTTTCGCTCGCTAGCACTCATTCGATTCTGCCACGCTTGAGCGTTTATAAATGGATATTTTAAAGTGACAATAATCGTAGACATACGGTAAAGGAGGGGAAGTTCGCCACCAAAATGGTTTTAATTTTTTCCTTCTAAACAAATTGGGGAGGACAACATTTATACGATAGAAAAAGTAGTCATTGTGGATTATGAGGAATATAACATAAACACTGTGTTAATTATACTTATGACGTAATATTAATACTAAAATGAGAAAAAGTGGCGAAATTCCCGCCACATGCTGGTAAATTCGCCATATAACTTATTTATCATTTTATCGTCAGTTTAAGTGTATGAAATACCAAGTTGTTACCAATAACTAAGACAACAAAGTGTAAAAGACCTACAAATGACAATACAAAACTGCTTAAAAAGATACAATACAAACTACTTTGGAGAGTCTGTCAATGGGCATTGTTCTCCAGAAGAAGCAGAACTTGGATTGGTTATTGGCTGTGAATCGCAACGTTGTGTATTATTCTGGCGAATTTACTAGCAAATGCATAGTATAAAGAAAATAACTTATGTTTACTTGTACATGCACGCTTTCCAAAGCAAATCTTTTCACGACATTCTTACGGTTTGATACGATATCAATAATAAAAAGTAAGAAAAGTAATTCTTCCTGCCACGAAATGACAATTGCCAACGTAGTCTTGAAATTCGGGGACCTTTCTTTGTCTTGTGTGTAGACGCAACTGCGCATTCCAAACTGTACTGCTTGCTTGCTCGTTCGCTCACCACACTTCAGATGTCAGTGGAAATAAGGCACATGTTACTTGATTTTTTACAGGCATCAGTGAGTGTTTCCAACCTATAGTTTTTATCTACGATTACAAAAACCACAAGTACGGCGAAATTCCCACCATGGCGAACATCCCTTCTTTTACCCTATATATTTAAATATCCGTCCTTGCAATTTCAGCCCACAATCATCTATTTCATTTTCATATAAAAAAGTTCTCCCCTGTGCATAGCACCACGCCATGAAGGCGTATAGGGGGTGTGGGGGTAACGCCCCACACTTTCTTGATCCGGTCGTGAGTGGGGGTGATGTGATCAGCATCACGCCCCTGACCGCCTTTACCCCCCAGGGTTTCCCCCAGGTACCCATGTTATTCGACGCTGGGTGAGCGCCGGGGCCGCTTCCATCGTTAGAAAAGTTCCAGGATTTGAACCGTCCGGGATCGAACCCGGGACCTTTAGCATGGTAGTCAGACTGAGCCACCGCGGTCACATCCAATCACGTCAGGGATGTTCGCCATGCTGGGAATTTCGCTGTACTTGTGGTTTTTGTAATCGTAGATAAAAACTATAGGTTGGAAACACTCACTGATGCCTGTAAAAAATCAAGTAACATTTTCATATATCAATGTGTATAAAAAAATAAACTAAACTACATTATAACATGGAGATGATGGTTATGTTCACTTGAGTTTCAGTTTCTCTGCATATTTCATCTCACGATTGTCTTCTGTGTTGCCCTGTGCTTTGCCCATGTAATATACAGGGTAATTCAAAATGAATGGTGCAACTTTACACAGTTATGACGTAACTATTTATGATAGAAAACACTGGTCTACGTCCATTTTGCTGACTGGAGGCTGATGGTTGTTCTTTAGTAATTCGAGGGTGGTAAATCCAAAACCGAAATCAGTTTTTTTCTATCACGTCAGGTTTCGGAGGAAAATAGAAAATTATCTAATATTAGGGATGTATATTTAAAGCAATGAAACAATGTAGTCCGTAAAGAGGTCACAAGATGGCACCACATGGAATATTATAATGAATATTATTTCAATCAGTTATTCTAACATTGTGAACCCCAAAACAAAGAACAAATATTACTGACTTTGTAAGGAAAGCATATAGTGCATATTTCGGAATTAAATTGGGTCACCAAGATAAATCCTGGGCACCTCAAAGTATGCAGGACCTGTGCAGACTAATGGAAAGAAATATGTTAGCGTCTGGAACAACCTTCATGTATCGGGACAGAGAGAGGCATCTATTAAGATATTTATAAAGGGACGAAGAACTTGTCTATTGTACAGATGTGAAGGAACTAATTGTAGCTATGGGATGTACGTATAATGCAGAAGAATGGAGGCTTTTTATTGATAGAGGAGTTTGAAGTGTGTGTTGCTGCATAATGGTAATAAGTGAGCTCCCATTCCTGTTGGCCACTCCGTACATTTGAAGGAAAGCTACGAAACAATGAAAGAACTGCTTCGAAGGATAAAGTATGCAAATGACAGTTAGCTTGTGTGCGGAGATCTCAACGTCATTTCAATGTTACTTGGTCAACAAGCAGGTTTCACGAAATATCCATGCTTTTTGTGTTTATTGGACAGTCGAGCAAGGAACGAACATTGGGTACGAAGACTGTGGCCTGCCAAGAAATGCTTTGAAGTCGGGGCGAAAAACATCCAGAATAAGCTGCTTGTTGATCCTAAGAAAGTGTTACTTCCTCCACTGCACATTAAGTTGGGATTGATGAAGCAGTATGTAAAAGCTCTGGATAAGAATGGGGCTTGCTTTAAATACATTTCTGCAAAATTTCCTGCATTGACGCATGAGAAAGTAAAAGCAGGTATATTTGATGGTCCTCAGATAAGGATGCTAATGAAAGATGAAGAATTCTTACAAACAATTAACCGCACAGAGAAAGATGCATGATGTGCCTTTTCTGATGTCATTACAAACTTTCTTGGAAACTTCAGGGCGCACAACTACGAGGTTCTAGTTGAAAATTTGTTGGTGACGTTTCAAAAGTTAGGAGTAAATATGAGTGTCAAGCTTCACTTTTTGCACAGCCACTTAGATGTATTTCCGTCCAATCTTGGTGCCGTAAGTGAAGAACAGGGCGAACACTTCCACCAAGACATAAAAACCATGCAGCACCGATATCAGGGGAGATGGAATGAAAACATGATGGACGACTATTGCTGGTGCTTGCAGCGTGACGTTCCTCAGGCCACCTACTCCAGAAAATCAAAGAAACGAAAATTTTTGCATAAGTAGGTATGCATGTTGTGCTATTCTGTAGTGTATGTTAAGTTTAGCATAAGTATAGGCATCAGGTGTTGACTGTATGCGCTCGTGAAACAAATTGATCAATTTGCCGGAATTGCCTAAACCCTATTGAGAAAATAGAAAGGTATGTTTGTTAAACAACGTGATGTGATACTCTACATGGACATCTGACTACGTCGCATTCTCTTTGCAAGTGTTGTTGGAATGTAGCCGGATATAATTTTTTGAAAATTTTGAAATATGACTTGTGAAACAATGCAACTTAATACCTGTTATCAGCTACGCCACCTATGTATAGTCCTATAATTTCATTATGTGCAGATATCTATATGGAAAATTGTTGGAGTTTAACCCAGTTTTATAATATTGTGATAATTTTCAAATGTGATTTGTGAAAAATTGTGACGTGATACAGTTTTTCTGACTACATATTTGGAATCAGCGATCTCAAATTATATAGAATCAGTTAAAATATCTAAGTCAGCAGAAAAAAAAAATTCATATGTAGACCAGTGAAATCATACAAGGCCTCAATATAAAGAAAAACTCTGGAAGTATTCTTCTCACTAAGTCGGCATATGCTGCTTTGCCGCTGTTCCACCAGGATCGCCAGTGTTGCAAAATGGCTAGTGAGAGTGGAAGGTGTATTGTGTGTTGGAGCTATCAAGAACTGATTCAATCACAATGGTACAAAGACATTTCCACGTGCGTTTGGTAGTAATGCACATGTTTCATCCTTCCGAAAGATTTGCCAATGTTACAACTGTGAATTGTTAGTGTCTTCGAAACCATAGACAATGACTGGCTGTCTCGTGCATAGCAAGTACTGGATTATCGTTTGGATGTTTACCGAAGTACTGAATTATCGTTTGGATGTTTACCGAAGTACTGAATTATCGTTTGGATGTTTACCGAAGTACTGGATTATCGTTTGGATGTTTACCGAAGTACTGGATTATCGTTTGGATGTTTACCGAAGTTCTGGATTATCGTTTGGATGTTTTTGGATGTTTACCGCATTACGCGTGGTTCCCATCTTGAATCTTTGTAATGTGAGTAAAGCTTGCACAGTTTTCCTTCATGTTGATGCCGCCTTTGATTTTCATAAATAGTAACATCATAATTACTGTGTAAAGACACCATTCATTTTGAATTACCCTGTATATGGAGTGTCCCTTTTCAGCCTCAGCTTTTAGTCCACATAGACAAGTGTTGACTTTAGCTATGGTAAGGGACTGAGCTCATATAATGTGACGGATGCAAGTAGCCAGAGTGCTGACTCACCCACAATTTAAATTTCAACCAATGAATCAGTTTTCCTCAGCGGAATTCGCCAAAAGTGTAGAACCGTGAGCTTTATGAACTTGAGCCAACCGCCGTGGCAGAATGGTTAGAACATGGCACTACGACGCCTGGACATGGGTGTTCTTTGGGAGTGCCCTTCATCAATTTCATCATATCATTACTCACCCTTGTCTTCGCAATTAGCCAAAGGTAGCACAAGGCGACGCTAAATGGCACAAATCAAATCTTTATACTTGCCTTGCCAGTGAAAACAACGCGAGAAGTCAAAAGCTGACGATGAAGTTTGATTGGCTCATGAACGTAAACCATTGTTAAGACACTTCAATCCAGAACCATCACTGTTGCTTACAATTTTTCGTTTAATTTACATTTTACAATTTATTACGTTTACAAATTACGCTCATAGACACGTAACCTGCAAAGCGTTTGCCGCTAAAGCGAATTATTAGTGGACAAAACCGGCTGGTAATCGCTACAAGCAATATTAAAAAAACCTTATAGCTTTATCGATGGCATAGTGGTAACGTCGTCGCCTTATAATCAAGGGGTGGAGGTACATTGAGGTTCGGATTTCACTTTAAACTGTAGGTCCAGTCCGGATTAGCCTTTAGTGCATAAAAGTGGACTTAAAACTCAAGCCAAACCAAAAGAAAACTTATGACATATGTGAGTGATAAACGTCCATCCAATATTCTCAATGGACTCGCCAGTATGGATCCACCTCCCAATCACGTCAATTTCATCTTTTCATCAGTTACCATAATCGTCGCGAGTATCCAAATGGGAAGAAAGGCGACGCGAAGTAAGAAAAATACAATCCGTCTAGGTTCTTGAATTTGGAAACGCCTGAAAGTAGGCAACCTCCCATACATAAATCTCTTACACTCGTTTACCTTTGGCCAACGCCAGGAAAGCTGTTTATGAAATGTTCTCTCCTTTCTAAGAACTGCTATGATCTTCGAAAATCTGAACTCATAACACATTGGAGCGAACCGGGTATTAAAGGATATAGGTTTATTTATGCCACTGACTGTACAGTCACGAACAGTTATGGGTTGTCTCGTTTCAAACCAGAAGGATCAGTGACTGTACAAGCACGCCTTGTTGCATTAGGGCACCGACAGCATAGTGGCTAAAGCTGTCGTCTTATCAAGGTGTCCCGGGTTCGATTCCTAGTGGAGAGACTGTGGTTTGGATCCCCACTTTACGGTACGCAACAGGCTCAGTGTGATCCTATCTGGACATAAAAGAGAACCTTATTTATTGCCTGTTTCAGTGGAGGTGATTAGGAGTGAGGTGGGGGCAGTTATCCCTCCCACTTTTTGCCCCCAAGCTATGGCCTCTTAATGTAAATGGCAGGAGGAACACTTTACGTCCAGCTAGATGCTCCTCCCACATGGCGAGCTGGAGACGGTGAGGGAGAAACCTTAGCATTACGCTTATGGGAGTATTATTTTAGTTGTCCTCTTGGGGATATCAAACTTCCGAAGGCGTAGAAAAACACATGAACGGAAAGAGGACACGTTGAAGATTTTTTTGTGGTAGGATAAAGTCGAGAACTCCCATTTCATTAGCCGTAACGTTTTAGAGAAAGTAAGTGAACTGTCCTTGCGCCCCAGTTTTGGTACCAAATCGCCGCCGCTGGTCTGGTTTCTGTGAACTAAGCTGAGGCGCATAACAGGGAAAACCGCCTTCGCTCTCACAAAACAAAAGAGGTTTGTAGCTACTTTGAAAAATTTGCATCCGTTGATAAGTTTTGATGAACTTTTCTAATTTGCTTCCCGTCCGCTGTACTCGAAAAAACATCAACTTTCACTCCGAACTTAATTTGTGTACCAATTAGTCGATATTTTCCGAAAGTTGTTCCGCACAATTTCTACCCCCTCTCCCCCCCCCCCCCGTAGTCTTACCACTTCATCGCCACAGCGGCTAATCTCACCAGTGTTAACTGTTAACCAACTTCCATCCCCTTCACCCCCCCCCTTCCTTCTACGCTTCGTTTTGCAGCGAAATGATGGCGTTTTTTTTATTTTTACTTTGAGGACAAACTACTGTTGGTTGTTGCTTTATTAGCTGCAACCGACGAGGAAGTCTGTTCTGCTTTGTTGTCGCCTGTTCGCCGGAGTTCGTATCCAAGGGGGTGTGAAAGGGTTTGGGATCAGCTGTTCGACACCCTGTAACGATCACAGGCAAAGGCTTGACATTTCCATCACGTAAAACCATGTTCTTTTACCTTCTTAGGTATTGTTCTGTTTTATTTTTTATAAGCGTGACTTGTAAGTTGACACGAAAAGACTGGTGCATAAAAAGAAAACTAACGGTATCATTACGGACATTGAATTTTCGCGATGCGCGAAATCGCGAAATGTGAAAAAGAAATTCAATTTTGAACATTCTGCACGTAACTACACCCCCAATGATGAAATATGCATGAGTTTTATTCGCGAAGTAATGCGAAATGTGTGCTTTTCCACGAAATGAACGCTTTTTCGCGAAATAACCGTGAAATATCATCAAATTAAGTAGAAAACACGCAAAAACCGACAATCGAGGTTGCGCGCGGAAACTGTCGATTTGTAACGAAACGTTTGCCTAAAGTTTCTTAACACTTGCAGCTGAAGAACGTTTTATCTTCGATCACATCAGGAAGACGCTGCAAATTGGGATTCCCCATGCACATAATCTCAGTTCGAAAACTTCGGTCCCTGTCAAGCTGCATTCCTTTCTTCCCCCAAATGTCTACTCAACTTCCAGTTTCATTGAACTTGCTAGCTGTAGCAGCGATAAGATTAGTCTGTTCCTGCACATCAAGGGAAACAATGGTGTCATTGGTGTTCAGTCATGAATGAATTTTGTTTATGATCATGTGATTTTCAACATGTGTTTGTGTATGTGCAGTGGTGATTATTTTATTTATTGGACAGCAAGGATATCCTTTAAATACATACAATGAATAAATCACTTGAGATATGCAATTTAGAAATGAAGTGATTTTGTGTTGATGTTTTCTTTTTGGTTGGACAGCTAAGTACTTGTGTGCGTGTACAGTATATAAAAATGAAGTAGTTTATCAATTTATAGCTCTTTTGTATCTTGTTTCCTCTCATAATGAAAAAGTGTGTGCAGATTTTTTTCCACCACTGGTATATACTGCTGATCTAACATTTTATTTACCGCTCTCCTCAGTTTTTATTTACCATAAATTTGTGTCCCTAGGTATCATGTACGACGTTTACAAACAATGAAGTCAGTGGCGGCTTGTAATCACACATTCGCGATTATCTCGAAAACGGCTCGTTTGCAGACCCATGTTTACTGAGACTTTTTGCTTCTATTATCGTGTTCTTTCACCTGTGTCAGTTCGCACTATTACTTATGAGACGAGACACCCGTATAACAATATAAGTTCACTATACTGTAAAATATAGCAAAAGTTCTTGACCTAAAGCATAATTTCTTGACTTTTTCTTGACTTTACTGGCTGGTAGACACCATGTTATAATATCAATTAATCTGCGATGCAAAATAAATAAACAGATATCTAAAGCCTAAATCTTAAAGCAACTTAGTGAATATGGAATTATTAGTACAAGAACAAGCATATTTTAGTCCTTCAGATGTCCTTTATTGGGACTCGATGATAATTAGATTATTTTCCCCGAGTTCTTACTTCTCTTCAAATTCCTTGAGAAATCCACGTCTTTCCACGTGTGTGGGAACCCTGTGAATTATACAGTGTGATGCATAAGTATTACCAAGCATTGTCAATCTTAAAGTTTACTCTTTGTTTTACGGAACAAGAGCTTCAAGAATTCGGAAAAAAGCGCCAAATAGGCTGCTGACAACTTCTGCGTCAGCATAAGTAAAAATTCATTCTTTAAAAACGCACAGGATACAAGAGAAATTAATGAAGGCAGTCATGGACAATTTACCGGACGATGCTTGTGTATTCCACTGTACCATCCTTAGTTACTTTGGTATGGAGCCGTTCCGAGAAATTAAGTTAAATAAATAACATTAACAATAACATTATACTCATTAATAAATAATATTAACATTATTGTCAAGGCTTGTTAGATCTAGAGAGAGAGTGGACAACAAAGAAGAGAAAGAACCTGGCCAAATATCATCAGGAACCGGTGAAGGCCAACTAAATAACCCAGAAAAGGCACCGATTAGGGAGGGTGATGGGGAAGTTGCACTCTCTCGCTTTTTACCTCCGCACAATGGTCTATTAATGTTAACCTTGCTCCTCTAGTTTTGCCACCCAATCGCTGCCACTGCAAGCAAAGAATCGTTTTATTATTTGTTTATTGTCACCCACTTTACACATAAGCGGTTCCTAATGAATATGGTCTTATAATATACACACGCAATGTGTTTCGTTCTAACATATCCACACGATGGGTTAAGTAAATTGAGAACTACGACACTAGCCTCTGCTGCTTTTATGAACATACGAAGCAAATTAACACTTTGAAGAATCTTAACATTGTACATCTGCATGGAAGAAAATCTTAAAACAGTTCATATAGCCTTGCGTTATTTTGTAGAAACAAGTAGAAAGACTATTTTCTGATAACCGAATCGAACATTTTTTTCCTTAATCGGAAGAACCTTGTACGAGTCTTTTCTTTGTACGGTGGTGACATCTAGTGACGCTTTGATCAACTTCATAAGTTTGTTCAGTGCTACAGACAACTTTCTTTGCTCATCTTGTAGAAATCAAGATACATGCGGAAGTATTGTGCCGTTTGAAAGATGACGGTTCCCTCAAATATTTCACGGTCCAAGGCAGTATTTCTCAACCGCTGGGCCGCAGCCCGGTACCGAGCAGTGGCGTCAATTATACCGGGCCGCAATAGATTATGAATAGGAAGCTTATTTTAAGGTGCAGTACCTTTCCAAAAATATAGCTGCTTTCACACCGATCGCTTGAGATATGTATTTTTGGACACGAAATCAAGTAAAATAGACACACTTTGTTGCACCTTTTCGCCAGAGGCGCGACTACGATTTTTTGTCTGGGGGGCGCAAGTACCAAGATAAACGTACCAATAATAATAATAATATATTGTTATTATTATTGATTTGCTTTATTTTACTTCGCTTATTGTGCCACTTTTGGCAAATTTGGGGATGAGTGATGATATGATGAAACATCCATGTCCAAGCCGGAATTCGATCTCGGGACCAACATTATTATTATTATTAGTAGTAGTAGTAGTAGTAGTATGAAAGACGTTATTACCCTTGTAAATTATGCAGAAAGAGAGTAGAAGTTGGTGCTTAAGCATTTGTGTTCGAACAAATGATTTGAATTATTTTTTCAACACGTTCAATTTTACATTAATATTGGAAAACAAGCACACAAACTATTTTTGAGACAGAAAATGCTTGATAAATGCACTCCAAATATAATTATTTTTTCCATTAACATGTATAACGTTCATGCACGATATATGTTTGACATATATGCAACATGGAGCGACGTGGACACTAAATTGTGTGCATATTCAAAGTTTCATTGATACATAACATATATTATTTAAATACATTACACAATCAATTCATCTATCTCACAATAAACCAACAGCAAAAATTACATAAATTGCCTCTCAAATGTGCACGCTCCCTTTCCTCGAAACAATTGTTCATGCATTTAAAACAAAATCAATGAAGACAAGTCTTATTTCTCGGTCTCGTAATTTACAATGCATTACAGAGAACAATGTTATATTGCGAGTGAAGCGAGCAAGAAAATTTTTGAATTCAACTTTTTTCCAGGCTGAAATCAATATTGATTTAATAGGGCGCAAATATTTTCACGGGACGCCAATGCATTCTCCCTTTTACAACTTTTGTGCCTCCCCGATGGTGTAGTGGTAACATCGTCGCCTTGTGATCAAGGGGTCCCGAGTTCCATACCCGGTGGTAGCTCATGGCACAGTGGTTCGGATTCCACTTTAAACTGTAGGTCCAGTCCCGATTATCCTTTCTGTGCGTAAATTGAACTTTAAACCACAAATCAATCAATCAATTTTGCAAATTTATTTTCATTTAGATCGTTCGTTGCCAAGCAACGAGTCTGAAATTGTTAAGAAGAAGAAAAGGAGGAATTGCGAGCGAAGCGAGCAAGAAAATTTTACGAAAAGTGTTTTTATTTGCATAAAATTTGAAGTTGTGGGCGGTGATTGCCCCCCCCTGCAGGTACATTTGGCCGTCAATGTTTGCCCCCCCTTGCCCCCTAGAACTCATTTTCGGCCAAGGTTGGAGGGGGGCAATGCCCCCTGCCCCCCTCTGGTTGCCCCACTGCTTTTCGCACCTTTTCATGAGATTAGCACATTTATCTCGTCTTTGATACTTCAGCACATTTTTCCTTTCTTTCATGTTTTGTTAAAAAATGGACAAATATAAAATTGCTTTTCACTCTTCCTGAGCAGCTACATAAAATCCTATAGCCTCATTTTGTAGAACAGAACGAGAGCTACAAAATGGTATAATATAATCATTGCAGCCCCAACAGTTCCCAAGATAATGTAGCAAAACCCGCGAAAGAAAACACAAACTTCAACAAAAACCTATCCGGTAGAACTACAGTTCTCTCTGCGGTCCGCGCGCATTATATAACAGAAGGCGCAGAAAAACCGAGTATTGAATAAGGGCATTTTGTCAGTACCTTTTTCTGCACCTTTTTGAAAACATTTTTAGGACCTTCCCCCCCCCCCCCATTTTACCCGACCATCTATGAAGTTTGCGATTTGCAGCCCAAGCAAGCAACCACCTGGCAAGATAGCCACTCGTTCGGGTATCCACTGCCATAACGGAACAAAAATGTTGTTGCGACAGTGGCGGTGATGGATCAAACTATTTAACAGGAAGTTGGGGGGGTTGATTCCCGCCTTTCAATTTAGTTTACGCATCAATTTTCATTAACAAATATACTGAAGTGAATATATTCTGATTAATTGGTATTTTTCAGCGTCCGAAATGGAACATGCTGATGTAAATCAGCACTTATCAAATTAATTTAATGATATTGGCCTAAGAAAACAAAGATTCCATTAAATCCAGTCGTCGTTAACTAATGTAAACTATTTTTTATATATATATATTTGACAACAAGCTTAGACATAATCGAAGTAAAGGCACGGCTATGAAAATAGGCGTCTGGGCAGAATTGCGCTGGTGCCACATATGGGAAAAGCAAAGCGAGAACTGGACAAAAGTCGCTGGTTCCCGCGCACTGTGTGGCAACGTCAACCGGGCTGCATTGCCTAGTTCGAGCGTCAGACTGACCTCTCTCCGGGGCACTTGACCTTTCGAGCAAATACTGTCAGTTTGTATCACATGATTACAAAGACCAACTCTACAACGAGATCTTTCATTCTCTTAAACCTCTGAACACACGGGGGTTGTACTCCGACGTGGCAACAGCGCGAACTTCTGCCACCCGCCTAATTTCATGGCTGTGCGTTTAATGCTCTCCATGATTATGGCATATTTTTTCTATTAATATTAAATTTCAAGGGTTAAAATTTGTAAAGCTATTTACGAGTAAAATTGTTGGGATTGAGGCATCGATTTTTAATCAACGAATTTACCGGGCCGCGGCTCACGAAGGTTAAAAAGCACTGATCTGGGGTTCACGTTGGATCCAGTTTCACCCAGCGGTGTTCGACTGACACATATTTTGTCATCTACGGTAAATGAAAGTGCATTTTAAACATATATTAGCCTCCTATTATTCTACAGGGCGGCCCAAAAGTCAGTTTCCCCTAGGAGAGAACAAAATGATGATACTTGTAGTAAAGAAATGTGTATTTATTGCTGGAGAAAGGTAAGGTAACACAATCTACCGTACATGCTCAACATATCATTCCGGTATCACTATTTTCCATTGTATTCTACAATTATATATCTATAGGTATTTTATGTCTGTAATTATTGCACAAGTCTTTGCTCTCGTATGGTGAAAGACAAGAGAAAGGGCCAGATTGTTTAATTTCATTATTGATTATGTTATTGATTACTTGTATTATCGGTTGGTGTATGTTTATATATTTGTTAATTGTATTGTTTTCTTTGTTTTGTTTTTCTGACGTCTGTAATTGGAGGTTTACCTCTGTTGAGGGCAGTAAATAAATAAATAAATATTTCCCATCATTTGCAATACATTCTAAGCAACGATGATACACAGATTCACATATCTTTGATAACAAACCCTTATTTGCGTTACGTTCATCAAAAGCATTTTAGATTTCTTGTTGCAAATCATTCACAGTTTGTTTTGCATCCTTAATTATACCCTATAAGGCAAAATCACATGGAACTCTTAACACTTTAAATTTAATTCTTAGAATTACATATACGGTTTGTCTCAGGGGAAACTGACTTTTAGGCCACCCTGTATTGCATTTTGAATTTGACCCATTTGCTGCAAGGGCTGGACCATCCAATGTGTCCTGTATGTATTGTATGTATTCTTATCGAATGTGGCGATTTTAATTTTCTGAGACTAGGTTCCAATCTTCCCAACAGTTTGTCTTCCATGTTGGGAGATGATGTCAGAGTTTTAACTTCTTTTTTTTAAATTTCTTTTAGAATAACTGTTCTCTTACACTGTTCCTCAGGAAGTTTTCAGTCCATCCTTAACTTTACAACCTTCTCAAAGGGCTCTTTACTAGGCTTATCATACGTCCGGGATTAGCCCGGACAGTCCTGGTATTTTAGTGCTGTCCGGGGTCATGTCCGGTATTGCAAAATGTCCGGGGTTTTGAGAATCTGAACATGAAAATAGCTACCGGTATTTAATATTCACGACCAATTTTTAAGCTGTTTTAAAAGACTGATATTTCATGTACCAACATTTCTAAAATGGTCGAGTTTGCTATGTCTTTGCCTGGAACATCTGCTCCAGCTGAGAGAGTATTTTCAATTATGGGGAATATTTGGTCTGCAGAAAGAGGTAGACTTATAGTATCTACTGTTAAACATCTGCTGAAAGTTAAAATGAATTCAGAACTTTCATGTTGTGAATGTTATGATCTTATTAAAACAAACAAGCCATTTCTGAAAAAGTTATGTCTAGTGAACTAACAGATAATGCTACCTAGAACAGAGAGGCTTCCTAAACATCAGAAAATGTATTATTTAATTAAACATTTGAAAATTAATTGATTGATTTTAGAAAATAATATTAATATTTTTACTTGTACAATTTATACTTTAATGTTCCAATAAAATGTTAAGGCTTTTAAGTAATTTCAATTTATTTTTGTAAAAAAACTGAAATTCAGCCGTAACGAGTCCTGGGTTGGACCCCAAAGAATATGGTAAGCCTACTCTTTACACCTCCTTTTTCAACCTGTAGTTCTAGTTGAAGGTTTTCACAAGAGGATTTTTCCCAGTATATTTTGAAGAGCGCAAAATGGCCACATGTGCCGAGGCACCCTGAAATTTTAATTTTATTATTCATTTAATGACACTTGGAGCTTGACAACCCAACCCACCAAAGCCTTGTGTATAGTATAAACTTCAGTGTGGCCAAACTGCTGACTCAGCCTGCCCACCCTGACCCATTCTAACAGCGGCCCTGTTGCAACAATGCTTTACTGCCTTTTATTAGATTTTACACAGACAAAATTCTGTTGTTTAAAGCGGTCCTGCGGGTAGAAACACGCTCGCTACGATTTTAGCTGTTAACTAAGGACGTTTTTCCAGACCCCTGAAAGGGTTAAAAAAAATCAGAAAGCTTATTGCTTAATAAATTCAAAATGAATGTTTCAGCACAAAAATTAAATATGCAAAATACATGGCCTTATTTGTTTAACATGAAGTTTGTGTAACTCCGCCAAACTTAATCGGAAATAGAATTCGATTGAGATTACTCAGTTTCGCATTGACAGCGTGCACGAAAATTAATGCATAACAATAAGGGACTACAATTTTCATCGGTTTCAAATGACAACCTTATGTTTCATAAATCATGCATCTTTCTCTCATTATTTTTACATAATGTTCCGTCATAGAATAGCGCCGTTTTAACTCTATTTTACATCTTTTTATTTATATGTAATAATATTAATTATGAATTTAAAGTGTTAATATTGTATCTATTATTATTATTATTATTATTATTATTATTATTATTATTATTATTATATGAGAGACTCACTTACTGTGCAAGGACTCTTGCCGAAATATATTTCTAGCTACGTGCTTAGTACCAATATATTTTTACTCGTTCAGGACGATGAACACTTGTCAACAACGTTAATCTGCATTGCTATTGCTTGCGAAGATAGCATCGAAATAAGTAAACGTGTACATATATCGGGTGAGGCAGTCAAACGGGAAGATTTAAAAAAAAAATCAAAAAATAGAGAGCAAATATTAGTTAATTTTTGAACATGAATGTACTGTACATGAGTTGAAATTGCTAGTGTACCTGAAAAATGTTATTTTTTTTTTTTAATATGGTGTCAGTAAGATGGCGTCCTAGGTGTTGCACACATTGTCGGAGTCTCAGAGTAAATCCGCCCATGACGTTATGCTGACATATTGGTAACCTTTTTCCTGCTTGTCCTCGATGACTATGACCCAGATGAAGAAGCACTCTTCCAGCAAGCCATACTGCCAGAGTGTCTATGGATGTGCTTAGACTCTCATTTTATGGTCGTCTCATCAGCACATTCGGCGATATTCCGTGGCCTGCCCGTTCACCCGATTTGCCGCCTCATGACTTTTTCCTTTGGGGTTACCTCAAATCCAAAGTATTCAAGGACAACCGTCCAAGAACCAGGGATGATTTGAAGGAGCGAATTCGACACGAGATCCACAACATTCCGTTGGAGATGCTACGAAGCGTCATGGGCGGATTTACTCTGAGACTCCGACAACCTTGCTGACACCATATTAAAAAAATGAACATTTTTCAGGTACACTAGTAATTTCCACTCATGTACAGTACATTCATGTTCAAAAATTAACTAATATTTGCTTTCTCTATTCTTTGTGAATATTTTAAATCTTCCCGTTTGACTGCCTCACCCTATATGTACAATCACCGGCAATAAAGATGAGACACCTACATCCTGAAATACTGGCTTGCCTGCAATGCGTTGTGTTGCCTAACACTACGGCGGTGGGCAAAATTCAATAGCAACTTTTCAATGGCAAGTTCTCCTGTAGGCGCAGAGGTAGGCAACACGCATAACGCCTTGCAGGAAGCAAGTATTTAACCCTTTATCAACTGACGGGACTTTAAAGTCCCACATCCTACAAACGCTTGCTACATGACACATTTCGTTTCTGTCTCGGCGGGATTTGTGTCCGTGTTATGTGTAGTGTTTACTACTCACAACAAACGGTAGGCGCTGCTGGAAGTACAGAGCATTCCCTGACATTCGCTACGAGACTCGGCGACAAGCGGCCCGGCGTCAGAGCTTGTCTTTCCCGGTGAACGGGTCCGCGACAGTCACTAGAGTCGGCTATTAAAATTACAGTTTTCATATTGTGTACTAACCTTGACTACAGAAGGTGTTGAAAATGATGTCCCTCTGCTGCAACACATTCCTGGCATCTCCCAAGGAAATTGACATTTACACGTGCAAGTTCGTCTACTGTAATTCTCCCGATTTATCGTACAATACTCTCTTTTAACTCACGGATGGTGTGCGGATTGTATTTGTATACTTTATTTTTTAGGTTTCCCCATTTTTCTTTCCACATTTATTCAGAACTGACCCTGTTACTCTAAACTTTTTTACGAGGTTTAATATAGTGGCCCTATGTGAAACGGGAACACCAGGAAATTTCTATGCAAAACGTCGTCGCACTTCTCCACAATTCCTCTTTCCGAAGTAACACTCTACAAGATAAATCCTTTGTTGTAATGTAAACTTTTGTGGTGCCATATTAAGCCACAATCTTCAACACACGGACACGACACAACACAACTTCCGAGGGAGGATTATACTGGCGTCAGTCTGCAAAGTCAACAGAAAGGGAAAGAGAGCGAAGGCAGGGAGAGCGAAAAAAAAACAGACTGTAGCGTGCGACTGTCGCGGACCCGTTCATCGGGAAAGACAAGCGCTGATGCCGGGCCGCTTGCCGCCGAGTCTCGTAGCGAATGTCAGGGAATGATCTGTATATGCAAGGGAACAGTAACCGATTTCTTAGACCTAAGCGTCAGTAAAGCAGCCATATTGAATTCATAAAAGTATAGTGGTCTTAGATGTATGAAGATTAGATATTGTAATAGCTGTAAGTACCCCAGAATTTTTTATAACTTATTCTTAGCTCACATAAATATGGTTATAAAATAATTTTGGCGAAACATGATAGGAAAGTTGTTTTATGAGCAAAACATCATTACAGTCCCGACAGGCTTCTGGTGTCTACTTTGCTCGAAAAAATATTAATATATTTTCCGTACTTCTAAACTAGTGGCATGCCCCAGATTTTCAAAACTTGTGGTACATACACTTTTTCTTAGCAGTCAGCCCTCATTTTTCCTAATTTTGATGTTTTTCATGAATACTGGGCCTAATGGGGGCTATGACCCCCACCAACCCCCCTCCTTAAACACCCCAATGTTCTAGACATATCTTTTTGGTGTCGATATTGTTGAGGATATTTATGGGTGACTGGCAGAAAATATCTCTGATGTAGAGACACCATTTGAGCATAACGTCAAAAAGGGGGATTGGATGGGAAATAAGGGCTTGCTAATAAAAAAGAAGTGTATATACTTACCCCTTACCAAAATCCATGGCACGTCACTGTTGGGAGGTCAAGACTGGTGACTTTTAATTTATATATTTGTGTTCTGAGGAGTATATTCTAAAATATGTAACAGGTAGGGTGTAGATATTTTGCATATAAGTGTTGAAGGGAGCGCATATTTCATAACTAAGCACCACATGATATACACTCCTCGCAACAAGTTTGGAATATTATTATGTTTCGTGATAGGCACGGTGGAATATGTCTGCAAAAGATGAGAACGTCCACACACAGATACCATGTGTTGTTGCATTGCAAGCCCGTGTCTATCACCTATTGTCCAATATAACAATATTCCAAACTTTTTGTGATGAGTACGCGTCTACATCATTTCTCTGTTTTTACACAAAACTTTAGTGGCCTGTCGGGACTTTCAGGTCCCATTAATTGTAATTAGTATAATTACAATGCCAGAAGAATTTTTGTTGTCAATCCTACCGAAGGAAATGTTACCCATACAAATAAATGTTTCAAACTGGAATTTTGTTCCATAACAAAAATTCAGGCTATAAAGGGTAAGGATCTGTGTCCCATATTTTTCCCGGTGACTGTACAAGACTTTATATAGAGATAGTCGTCGGTCGAACAGTCTCTTGGCGGAGGCAGAAGGGGGTGCGCGGGGCGGGCGCCTCCTTGAAAATATCAAATGTGATAATGGGTTTAGTGACACCAAGTTATGTAGATCTCATAATTACAAATAACTCTTATGGGTACTTTCAAGTAACAAACATCTCAGTACCCTTTGGTCTATATGTCAAAATCTACATAGGCTATTGCGTTACCACAGTCTATAACCACACGATCGCGTTGTCTGAAATCGCAAAATAGTATGTCGCAGTTACGATACATGTCAAAAATATTTTTTTGTTTCCTCGTACACGTTTAATTCGGTTTGGTATGCTGATACACGTGTCACATACAAATTTGTTGTTGGGCCTCCCCGATGGCATAGTGGTAACGTCCTCGCCTTGTTAATCAAGGGGTCCCGGGTTCGATACCTGGTGGAGGCACATAGTGGTTCGGATTCAGATCCCACATTATACCGTAGGTCTAGTTCCGATTAGGCTTACTGTGCATAAAGTGGACTTAAGACAAAAACTCGCACGAGTTTCTTGCAATATGGACCTACAAGGTTGAGCAGTGTGTGTTCAAGAATCTATACATTGTCTAGTTTATGATTCGAGACCGAGGTACATATTATAATTATTCGGTAAAGGCAGCTTATGAAAATTAACAGTCGACGAATTTCTCACCTGCCGAATTATATCGGGCCGCGACAGTTCTCCTGCCACCAAGCATATCCGTATATGCACAGAATTAATTAAATGGGTGGGCTCAACTTACAACAGCCCAAGGATAGTACAATTTTAATAGTTATAATTTAATTGTTTTAACTAATGTTTTATCAATATTAATAATCACATTTAAATTATAAATAATATTTTCTCCAAAGCAATTTGATGTAAATATTGGCTTATTGACATCCTTGATTGATTAGGTTTATTTTACTTTCCTTTGCTCCCACTGTTGGCTAAACGCGAAGAGATGATGACTGTAATGATGCGATGAGAATGAGGAACACTCACGCCCAGGTCAGGATTCGAACCAGGGACCAACATTGGCACATTGTACGTTACTTGTATTAACCTTAACGATATTATTTTTAGTACATTTATTTTATTTTTTATTTCTAAAACGCCTACTTTATAAAACATAAATTTCAAAACCTATAGTGTCTTAAATATTTTCTAATGTTATTTTATTATACAATTATTCAAACAGTGAGAATGGTTCGGACTCGTTATCCCCCTTATAAACGGTATTGTCAACATATTCAAACTATTACTCTTATGATTATGCCGTAATATAATGATTAATATTTATTTTCAGTAGTACATATTAATTAATGTATAAAGGTAAAAGATAGAAAGGTATTTACGAGTAAAATTATTAGGATCTGGGCAGCGACTTTAAAAAAATATGAATTTACCGTTGCCTTAGTCTCACGAAGGTTGGGAACCACTGGTCTATACTAATCCAATTTATAACCGACAACGAAATAATGACCACGCATTTTCTACTTTTCGTGTACGTTATGCTGGAATCCTACACTGGTCAAACAAGGACACACTCGATCATAAGCTGGCCAAAGTCGACGAGGTGTATGTCTGAGCTCACGAGTTGTTTTGTGCACATTTACGAAAGATTAAAACAATGTTTTCGAACATAAACAAGAACTTCGAAGCATTCTTGTAAACATTTTTGTCTGCTTTGTGAAAGGAACAAATCATCACATCATTATCAAAACGTGTATGCGAAGAACAAAACAGCAACGTTGTAAGATTATAAGATTGAACATTTCCGTATTACAATCGGGACATTTACATCGCAATAGATGAATTTATCATTTGAACCTCAAACGGTTGTTACTTTGATGAGTGGAATAAATAACGCAAAAAAAAACACTATCCAGTTATCAAACAAATACAAACAACAAAAAAATTGTGTCGTGTATCCCAGTAATGAAGTGCTTTGGTAAGAATCTGTCAAAAGTTTTTGAAATATGGGAAATTAAATTGTAAATGTTTTTCTAGAAACATTAAACTACAAATAAGCAAGTGTAACTTCTTAGGGATCATATTTCTCACCAAAGTTCATACTTATAAACATCTAAATAAGGTGACACGTTTCAATATGCCACAACGTTAACCACCACGCTATCGTGGATACCTATTATCAAAATATTAGGTTCACCATAATAGTGAATTCCCAAAACATATTAATGTGAAAAATTGAGTAACACTGAATTATCGAAATGTCGAAAAAATAAAATCCCAAAGATAAAATTCCAGAAAATCGCTTTATGAAAGAAATATTTTTGAAAATTAAGATGTTGAAAGTAACATTTAAAGTATCATAATGCAGTGTAAATTCTTACGTAGCGCACATTAGACAAAGTTTATTCACTGGATATATCGCTTATTGGTTTAAAAAAAAATGCGGAACGCTGTTCACTCTATGCAAATTTTAACCGGAGCGCCGTTCCGGTTCTGCTACACCACTAATAGTTTCCACATAGAATCGAATTCGGTCCTTGTATGTCTTTCGTAACTCCGCCTGAACACAAGCAACCACGCACTACATTTTCCGTGAAGTGCAAAGAATAAAAAATTGTAAACTTCTTCAAACTTTCGGAAAGACACTGATTCTGGTTCAGCAAAATCCTACGTAAGCTCCACGCAAATTAAACTAGCATCGCCGTCCACAGATACAGAACAGGGAAATACGAAAAGTCCGACGGCTGACGGGGGTTGCTTTTTGCACCTCGTCCACTTACCGTACACCTCTGATCGCCCGCCGATGTTCCACTGTCAGCTTAGCCGCTTGCTTGCCGCGACTCATTTACCGTTTTGTAGTTCGTGACGTCACGGAACGAGGGTTGCCAGCTGCACTGAAATTATTACTCCTGGCTGCAGAAATGTTTTTCTTCACCTTAGCATATAGGGTACAAGAAATTTTGAAACATGCAAATAATTTTGCAATAAAATGTACTTTCGTTTTTCTTATTTTACGTTTCTTTCACTTGTTTTTTTTTTTGTTCAGATGTTGTAGATTAATAATTGGATCAAAATTAGAAAGGGTTACTCGGAAAAGCTTCAAAAGTATTAAAGTAGCACAATATAACAGGGTTGTCAAAAGTCCATGAATATTAAATAATTTCAATTCCGGTCCAGGAGAGAAGATTCAGCAAGCGTAAATGGGTTCTGGACCGTAAAGAACCTTTTTATCTGTAAAGTATTTTAATTCGGTCCAGGAACATTTTTCCCCGGATGAATTAAATACGATCCAGGAACATTTTTTTCAATCCTTTAACCCTCGCATTACCAAGCGGGGTATTCTGACTACCCAAGGTTGATTATTCCCTATAATAATTTTATCTGAAGACCTGCATACTTGCGGTTTCATGACTTTGTCCTAAAATGATTGAAATTGTATTTACACTCGTGACTGACCCAATTGTTTTGTTTTTATAGTTATTATTGACGGGAAATATTTTTGGGGTTGTGAGACTAACCCGCTTGGTATGAAATGTCTTATCTTCTTATTTGTCAAAAATGAAGGTTTTACGAAATATGTCTCTCATTCATCTTCATTATTTAATATTTCCATTATTGAGTTTTACCATACATCCATTGTTTAGCTCAAATAACATATATTGTTCTCTATTGTTTCAGGTTACTATTGTTGAGTTGAATTAGAGCACGCATACATGGCAACGCTGCACTAGTGTCACCATACGGTGTTTATGTTCACATTAAATACTTTTAATAATTTGAATATCTGTATTTCAATTCTAAATAAAGCTATTCATTGAAAATAACAGAATCTAAAAACAAATCTTACACTAAATCACAAAATTGTATTGGGGTAGTCAAAATACCCAGCTTAGTAAAATAAAGGTGTCTAAAAGCTTGGCAACGGGAGGGTTAACAACCCTGCAATGTAATAATTCGAAATAATAGTGTTATTGTTTTACTATTCCGTTATCAAAGTTGTATTAATGTGCCGAATTTTCACAATTCAAAAATATCAATATTAGTAAATAACAAGATTCCTAAATACGCGTAGAAGAAAATTACATTATCGAAATATTAATATAAGGATGTATAAAAATTCCAAATATATAAATATTGAAAGATTGAAAAGGCAAGACAACGAGCTTTACTATATCGCAGTATCGAAGCATCTCGATAAAATAATTCAAGATAAGGGACTATAAAAATACCGAAATGAAAAAAATATAAAATCAATGTAGGTATCTTGCGTAGCATTTCTACAACTGCAGATTAATCGTTTTTATGAGAATTGATTACTTGACGGAAGCAAACGTAAATGGAAACAAAGATGCGTAGATGAATTTATTACTGTATGAATTATTATTTATAATGCAATCTGTACTTCACTCAGATTTTCCATTTTATTATTTCAGAAGAGGCCGGAACGTGTGTGGAAAAGAGAAGCCAGCAGCCCTACTCCATTTTGAGGTTTCGGTGAGTGTGGACATGAAGTCTGAAAACTATGAGAGACCCAATGAACAGCACATCTCCATTCCAAGATGTTTTCTACCATTCCCAACCACCTCCTAATACGTTCCCTTGAATCCTTTTCAGCTTCTGAAGATCCAGAGGTCCTGGAGAGAATCCACATCCCAAATTTCCATAGCAAATTAATTTCCAAATGTACGCCATGTGCTTGAGGTCAGGTGGCAGTGGTGTCCATTCCACGCGACAGTCTCCAAATGGAGGAAAATCTTACTACATTTGGATTCAAACTTTGTGCTCACCATGTATTTGGTATGCAATTTGTCTGCATTACGGTCTAATGTGTTTACAGCCACATGCTTGGATTATTTTAGACGAGTATAAAGAATCGTAGTTAGATTTTCAAACTAAAAGTCAAGGTAATTTAACGAATAGCTGAGTAACTAATTTGCACAGCAGTTAAGTTCGTTTAAGCACACTTCATTCTCAAGTTGAACAATAGGTATAGTCCTGATTATGCAAAGTAGGACCCGAACCAATGCGCAATGGACCTTCCCCAGGGACCAAACCCAGGACCCTTTGACATAACCTAAAATCATAGAATGCCCTGTCATATTTCGAAGAGCAAGGTTCCTCCATATGACATCAGTTAATCGTATTCAATGAATCTCCATGGCCAAATCTGGATTTTTTAAAATCCGGAATCCGGATAGTAAAAACGGAAAATGTACGTTTATACATTGGAAACTTATGCTTGGCATCAACAAATGGATGTAAACTGTAAGTCCAATGTATGATATTAAGTGAAGCGCTAGAAGTTATACCGCGAATTGAGAACAGAATGAGATGTTTCCTTTCTTTAAAAGTTTCCCTGAGACTTTTTAAATTTTCCCACACAGGGAGAACAGAAAACGATCCTCAATTCGATCGCTGAAGGAACAGCATATTGTAATCTCGTGCCCAAAATTAAAGCAGATAACGAGACGTTTTGGGAACATTTAATCTAGGTTTCGGCTTAATTTGCCTTCCAATTCTTTCCAGTTCTATCGCTGCTTTTACTTTCTTCATTCTTTCTCGCTGCTGTTCTTTGCCACGTCTTTCCCTCATTCGCCAAGCTGTTGCGAAATGAAATGCAGATGAATAAAGATCGGCTGAAGTCTTGATGAGGCGTTCTTGCGATGTTGGAAAGGGTGAAAAAGCGAGGGTAAAAAATGGTGTAAAAAAATATCTATCTTCGACACCTCGCTGAAAGCTAGACCTACTAGGGTTATGATACGAAAAACGGACCCTCATTACCTCGCTTCGAAATAAGCTCAAACAGCTTCCGGAAATTGTCGCTGGAGGGCGCATGTGTCGTACGTTTTGAAGTAGATGTGGTGCGGCGTCGGGACAGAAGTAAAACGGTTTTTCGCAGGTCTTTTTACGACCGAAGGCACAGATCGACCTGCATCGTGCGTCGCAGTGTTGCCATCTGCTGTCTGAACAAAATTTGGAAGAAGTTTACCAACATTCAGGGTTTAACCTGTGAATACACATGGTGGCGCATATTGTATCTACCAACTTCATGACAACGGAAAGACGGTGAGTGCTTGTAGAAACTTTATATGCCTATGAAATAAAAATATACAGATGGGCATTTAATACAGTGCACCTTCTAAATAACGTCCTCTAAATGTTCTCTCTGCTTGGATGCACTGTTCGAGGCTATGCGGGAAGGCTTTCATGACGCGCGTCTGAACATGCCCTGTGGAACTGACGGTTCACAACATTACCCGTGGCTCTCCACTGTCTAACCCACCTCAGAATGCTCTGTGTCTCTGCAACAGGCGCATGGCGTTATTCATTGTTCCGCCGCAGTGCCCGGTGTCTGGATGAAAGCTTGTAACGTCGTAATCCGCGTCTGCACCGGACAACGCTCCATGGTATACTAATTGCCTGACTCCCAACTCCACGCATGTAGGTATGCCCCACATTCGTACGTACATTTTGACACGGTTGCCAACTCAAATTGGTAGATACAATATGCGCCACCCTGTAAGTTGTTACTGCGAGGGAATTAAACAAATGACTGTCCACTTTAGTTCGCATGTTGGCCGCAATCTTTCTTGGCACGACTGTACTTGTTCCCTTCAAATGTTTTTACGCATCCGTCAAAATCTATAAATGTATTTACTCCCATCTTCCAATGAAAGTGCTGAAAATTGCCTATAATTGCACGCATAATTTCAACTGTAACAGTTCCTATGTTAAAATTATTGGTTACATAACTATATGACCACACAGGCCTACGAATGGAGATAATTGCTGGTTGGTATTTTTGAGGCGCACGATTTTACCTTCATTTTAATTAGCAGTTTCTCGAGTGTAGATAAAATAATTTATTATTTGTCATCTAGCTTCGTCATGAGTAAACTAGAAGGTGGTCAAAAGTACAAAATGTGTAATTTTTAGTTGATTTATGTCGCTTTTGTAGCTCTCTACACTGTTCGTGGCGATGATAAAGTGATAAAAATTACATGAGTGATCAAAAATAAGAAACACCCATGCTTCTCATGTTTGCTTGCTACCTTCATTTGGTGCAAAGGTACATAAACCTTAATCTTAAAACTCAGCTAGCTTATCTACAGGGTAGGGTTCTTTGTAGACAACGAAACCAGACAGGATGCCTTCCAATGGAGACGTTTAAACGAATATATTATTTAAACACAGGATACATGGAGTAAGAATTTTACATGATAAGCTACATTCTTCTATAATTTTCTCGTTACAGTCAATTTTCATCTCAATATTCTTTTTATTATTTATTTTCTTTATTTGGATATTCTTCTATATGTACTTCCTTCGTAGTGGGCAGATCTGGATCGGGACTTCCTTCTCAATGGGCGGTCTGGACTTCCCTCTTAATGGACGTTCTGGGTCGGGACTTCCTTCTTGATGGACGGCCTGGATCGGAACTTCCTTCTCAATGGACGGTCTGGATCTAGACTTCCTTCTTAATATGGAAGATATGGACTTCCTTCTCAATGGACGTTCTGGATCGGGACTTCCTTCTTATCTTCTTTGTAAACTTCCCTCTGGATTTCAATTTAGGTTTTGACTATTTAACGAATGCCTTTATCCTTTTCCAACTTTTTCCTCCAAGCTTTGGGAATAATACTAATATCCTCCCTTGGGGCTGCAATTGGAACGCGCCACCACTAACTAGGTACAACAGAGTGTATACTTGGTGCAGCCGATTGACATGCGCATCCAAGTAGGTGCTACAGTTAAACTGCGCAACCAAAAAGTGCTGTGGGGCGTCGATCAGAACGCGCTCGCCACTGATGTTTACAAAATTTCCGCTACGGGAATGGTAAATCAACCAAACAGATGCAATATCTGTTCAAAGACACAAACTTGTATCAGTGCTTTGACTTCCTTAATTTTCATATTAACTTACATGTGATCATTGATTTGATTTATAAGATATATATGTTAATTTACTTCTTTCATATTTATTTTTTGTCTTCTTATAATATATTCTATTGTTTTTCATCTTTCCAATTTCCTTTGTTCTTATTTATAGTTATTCATATATATTATGCCAATTCTAAACCTTGCACGACTGGTGCTGCCATCTCTATTCGTCTTTGGCAAACTATTCACATTACTTGGTCCTATTGGGTACGTAACACAATATTCCCCCCGTTGGCCATAAAAAAAAATTGTCGTAATATATATATATATGCAGATACATTTTTTTTCAAATTATATATGTACAAGTCTATTATTTCTTCTTGACGCTTTCTTTCTTCTCTTCTGTACAATTATATCTTCTGGCATGCAGCATTTTTCCTCATCTCTCTATTACTCTCTTCTTTCTATTTTCGTTTCTAGATATCTTATCACCACGTTCCGGAAATATTCGTGACATCTTAAGTTATTTCTAGTTACAAAATATAATTCTTCAATAGCTCATCTCCTGCAAGCCTGCTCGTATAATCTCTCCAAGATAGTCTTTACCTGACCATGTCCTGCCAAAAAAGTAATTTTCATTTCACCCTTTTCTTCTTTCAGCAATCTCTCTACAGATTATCAGTTAGCGCAGATTTTTCCGTTTCAAAGAACTCTCTCTCTTCTCTAAGTTGACCATTTAAGTGTTTTTATCAGCTACAATAATTCTTCACCTCAGCCTTGATTTCATATCAGCATGTATCTAGATATATTTATTTTCTGTAATTACAACCCATTCTCGGAATACAACCGATTCTTCTTTAACTTCTGGGATTACAACCCGTTTCATTTGCACGATGACTTTTAATCGTCTAAGCTTACAAAGAATATATTTTACTGATACTATTCGATCTTCTTTCATATTGTCCTCCTTTTTCCTGAGAGTTTTCTTCGTAATTAACTTCCTTCTATGCCTAACTGTTCTATCTTCTTCGTTCTTCTGTTCGTACAATTGAAAAGTTGATTTCCACTTTCCATATTACTTTCTTTGGCTTCTTTCCTTTTACAGGTTTGATCTTTCACTATCAGTCTCATTGTTCAATGGAGTGGTGACATAAATTAGCAGTTATCATTCTTTCTTAAGATATCACTTGCAGAATAGATTTTCCTCCAACGATGGGTATTATATATCCTTTTACAGGAACTAACATTAAAGAACTAACATTTTCTTCTTCCAAATAGATCATTAATATTTGCCCAAACTAATAATTCCACGAATTTTTCTTCTGGTGAACTGGAACCTTTTCATACACTTTATTAATTCTAGAAACGTCTGCTTGTCAGTCTGTAAATCATAACATCTGCTTCCTTTGCACTAGTCAGTCTTATTTGTTCCTTCCGATTCTTTCAGATACCCGTTGCTTGTCACTATCTTGTTTTCTTTTTCTCTTCCTCTTTTTCTTCTCTTTCTTATTTTTTTCTATTCTTCTCAAGATCCTTCTTCCTCCTCTTCCAACTTTCTTCTAATAAAGAAATTACTTTCATTTCTCTCTTCTTCCAATCTAGTTTCTGCCAAAACTTCTTCTGTTCTGGATCTTCATCAAATGCATGCTCTCCTTGTCTTTTCCATCTCGTCTTCTTCTTCCTTCTCTTTGGCGAAGTGGAATCAAAATCCGTTTGATCTATGTCGACCCTTCTTAGCATATTATTAACTTTCTTCAGGTTCTTTTCTATTTTTAATTTCTTTCTCTTCTTCTTCTTCCATGTCTTTACGTGAATATATCTAAATCTCATTTTATTTTTCTTCCTTCTTTGTTTACATCTTCGGTTATGTGTATGCTTCTTTTCTTCCTCCGTCAGAGACTCGTCACTGGAACTTTCTTCTTTCATCTTCATTTCGACCTGGATTTCTTCATCATTACATTGAAAAGTAAATTTTTCATCCCTTGCTATTCCTCTTTCTTCTTCTTCTATTTTCTTATCTGTCTCTTCTTTGTTTCCTTCGCTTAACTTTATAGCTTCTTCGTCTATCTTGCTGTCATGCTCGTCATTGGAACTTTCCTCTTTCATCGTCCAGCTTCTATCTTCTATCAGAATCTTTGCTTCTTCTATCTTGTCTTCATTTGCATCTACTCTAGAAGATACTGCTTCTATTTGCGATTTATTTTCAACAATTTTTCTTTCCATACTGTTGGTTCTGTGTATATTCTCCTCTCTAAGTTTTGAAACTTCTTCCTCGATCTTCCTATTTATATCCATGCTTTTGTTTTCAATTAGCAATGTTGTTTCTTCTATCTTCTTTTCCAATGATCTTCTATTTTCTTCACATGTCTCGGTTATTTTCTCGTACATTTTCTTGCTTTCATTTCTTACTTCTTCTAACTTTTCTTTCACTTCCTTGTTATTTTCTTCTAACTTTTCTTTCACTTCCTTGCTATTTTCTTCTAACTTTTCTTTCACTTCCTTGTTATTTTCTTCTAACTTTTCTTTCACTTCCTTGTTATTTTCATTTATCTGCATTGCCAGCTTTTGGAACATTTCCATCAAGTTTATTTCTTCTGTCTTCTTCTGCTTTTCTTTTAGCTTTTCCTTCTTGCATTCCTTACATGTATAATCTTCTTCCCTTTTACTTATTGCTATGTATTTCTCCTTTCTTATTCCTTCGCACGTCCAATGTTTCATTTCCTTACATGTGACACAGAAAATAATTTCTTCCTTGTTTCCTTCCTCTCCGCAACAAATGAAAGTTTCCCTTTTTTCTCCGTCTTCCTTCATTGTAGCTTCTCCATTCTCATTTCCATCTTTATCCTTTTCCTCCATTTTCAATTATTCTTTCTCTCTTCGCTGTCTGGTTCCTAATTTTCTAGCCCCAAAAGTTGGTCGCCATTTATTTAATGCTACCTTCATTTGGTGCAAAGGTACATAAACCTTAATCTTAAAACTCAGCTAGCTTATCTACAGGGTAGGGTTCTTTGTAGACAACGAAACCAGACAGGATGCCTTCCAATGGAGACGTTTAAACGAATATATTATTTAAACACAGGATACATGGAGTAAGAATTTTACATGATAAGCTACATTCTTCTATAATTTTCTCGTTACAGTCAATTTTCATCTCAATATTCTTTTTATTATTTATTTTCTT